>NW_027203893.1:0-600000 GCF_024711535.1 Dipodomys merriami | reverse complement strand
CCCATGAATGACAAAAAAAAAAAAAAAGGATTGAGGTAGTAGTCTAAGATCATTCTTTAAATCTCGAGAGACAATAGTGTCAATACACCCATTTAAGATTTTATTTTTATTTCATGAAGTCATAGGATAGTTTTCAAATCTATTGATCATAAAACTAAGAATTTATTTTTGACAAATCTGTTACATTCTTCTATGTATCTGCTCTTATAGTAGAACTATTTTATCTTCACTACAAAACATGGTAATAAGATTCAAAGCTAGTATGAAGGCTGAAGCGACACCATTTTACAAGATTTTTCTGACTGACCTGTATTCCTTGAATTTACATATGAGTTTATTGAGCACGTGGACCAATATTCTACAGAAATATCTAGATGTTTGATGTCACTCATATTTTGTACCTTGGAAAAACACAAGACCCCAGATATTATACATAGAGAAATGTCTTTAGAGAATACTGGAAACAACTAAAATTAATTTAGGACTGAGTTAATATTTAGATAGTGCTGTAGCATAAAAAATCTGAATGATAACAGCTTGAGCTGTACAAGAGAGGAGAGTGAGAGGGGAAAAAATGATGGACCACATAGGAGCTATATGTGTTTCAAAAAACAGAAAGACTTCAGAGAAGAGAAGGAGAAAAGTAAAGTGTCCTGAGTCAAGTGTCTTTTTAATCCATGTAATAGTTTGGACCAAAAGTGAGTGAAAAATGGGAAAAATAAAATAGAAAATAAAGCATTGTATATACCTGTTACAATGTAAGGAAATGTAATAGGATGTAATTAATTCCCAAAGAATAGGATGTAATTAATTCCCAAAGAAATAAGAGAAAGAAAAGCTAAACTCTAAAAGTAGAAAGAAAGAAGAGAGAAAAGAAGCAAATTAAAACCTTTATTAATAACAAACACAAGAGTTTTGAAGTGGAAAGGCAGTGGGAATATTCTAAATAACAATAAAAATTGCTAGCGTGGATAGAATATGGATCACATTTTATCATATGTAATTTTGAAAACAAATACTAGGAATGACAGTTTCAAAGTCATGATTTAAATCTTTATTTGGATTATAACTAGGTAGTATATCCCAGTGATAAAACATTGGCCTAGCATGTGTGAAGCAATGGTGTGATTTCCCAAACATTACAAAGTACACACAAAGCACACACACACACAAACTACATAAACACACACATACACACCACATACACACATTTGGAATATTTATATTATCTTATTAAACCGAGGAAATTATCACAAATAGTAAAAGTATGTTAATATATGTAATCTTAATATTGCTCGTACTATTTCAAAGTTTATTAGAAATAAAATAATCACAATATACTTGGATTAAGTAAATTGAAAATTAATAGAAGACATGAGAATCTTTGCAAATAAATTTAAATAATAAACATTTTGAAACATGTGTCCTTTTATTTTGACAAAAGATTGATGTTACTGGTGTTTTAACTCAAGATTTAGAACATGATAGCGAGGTGCGCTATATAACACTAGCGATGGCTTTATCGCTAATCATTTCATTCTGAATAGTTTTATAATAAGGTCACAGAGTTTCTCAGTATCTCTCGAATTACAAACCCTATTTACACTTCCCACCATAGCTAGAAAATGGATACCACAAATCACAATGCCGAGCTCAAACTTTTCTTTTAATCCAAGTAAAAATATTTCCAAAAAGTGACCAAGTAATGAAGCCTTTCTTAATAAAGTATGTGCTTCTTGAAAATACAGTATTTGTTACCTGGACAAATACATTTATAACTATAAGAAAATAAATTTATTTAAAATCATTAGCCATTTAAAAATTAAGAAAACAATTTTTAAATAGTCACATGTTAAATATTATAAAAGCAAAATACATATGTCTGAATAATTTACATGTGTAAAAATCATGCAAAAATAAATTAAGTAATCCTACAAATCTGAAAAAATGAATTACCCTAAAGAAACAAAAGAAATCATTTAAGCCCAAAATTTGAAATTTAATAAATAAAATGAAGTGTACTCTTTAGTTGACTTAATTAAGTGTAAACCCTCTGTATATCGATTTTATAATAAAAATGCATTAACAAAGAAAGCAAAAGTACCCATGGATCAAGAGCAACAGCAAAAGCATCAGTAGTTCTTCTTTTGAGTGTACAAAAAAATCGATGGAAGAGATAACAATGTTCCTTCCCTATGAAATGTACTCATTACTTTACCTTATTTATGTAACTGTAACCCCTGCGTACATTACCATTAAAATAAAATTAAATTGAAATTAAAAATAAACCAAATGATATACCAATTAAGAATTCTTAGAAGCCATTGGTTAAAAACATTGTAAAAAAACTGCCCTAAATACCCAAGGAATATACTTTGATGATAGTATTTAAATATGTCAACTTCAGCAGAAAAGCAAAAAGTTTCAAAACTGTTACAAAGTAAAGTAATAAATCAGAATATATTACTGTTAATAATAATCATAAGATGAATTTATAGTGGTAGTCAAATATGTAAGAAATGAGGCAATTTACCATTCATTTGCACTTAATAAGTGAGAAAGAATTTTTTAGGTCTTTTTAAATTATTATAAGATTAATGAAGAAACTATTCTTTCACATCATATGATAATCAGATGAAGCTGATATTAGAGCAAAGAACAGATTTTACTAAGTTTTTGAATGTTCATGTATATACTTACTTTGGTTGAGGGAAATTCAGGGTCTTTCAACTTGGGGTATATTTTTCTTGCGAGGCCGTCGTCATATCAGTGGTTAATTTTAGGATAGGGCTTTCCTTTCCACAAGAACATGCACCTGATCTGTCCTTTTAGCCTTCCCATTATCAATGGCATCCGAGATGAACACCAACTTGTCCAGCCTGCTACCTTGACTGGCCTGGATCCACAGTCCTTCCAAGCATAGTAACTAGATAGTGAAGGATGGTGGAAATGATCCAATGCACCCAGCTATAGATTGAGAAGGAATTCCACTAAAATTTTGGCCTGTGTTCTGTTCTCAAGGATCCTAAATAGTTAAGAGTACCGATAGGACCCCCTAGTGCCAAGCAATAACAGTATTTTTAAAGCAATTAGACGTATATATGACTTAGGCTTGTGATTACCTCAGGAAATGAATGAAAGAGCAGTGAAGCATAGAAGACAGGCAGAATTTTAACTAGGTACTCAGAGGCTGAATAAGCTTAACTAGCTACTCGGGAGTCTGAAATCTCATGACCACTGTTCAAAGCCAGTCCAATAATGAAAATACAAGAGATTATCTTAAAAAAAAAACGGAAGTGGCTGAAGTGGTGGACCACTATCCTTGGTCAAAGAAGCTGAGGAATAGTTCCCAGGCACTATCAAGCCTCAAGAATGATGAATGCATGCATGAGCACATGCACATGTGTGTTTGCATACTCGCATGTGCATGAACACACACACACAAATGAGTATTTCAATGTGAAGTTCTTTATTTTTTTACCTTACTGTACTTTAATTCCCTGTATTAGTTCACAAATTAACGAAATCAGATAAGAACCTATTTACATAAAATTCATCATGTTTCTCTAAAATCTACACTCTTTTTGGAAGCCTGCTTTTATTTGACCCAAAAATAAATTATTCAGGAAGTCAATTCATCATTCTCAAGTCTATAGTATTAGATGATTGCTTAGGTTCTTCCTAGCAATATGATTTTGTGAAATCCTGCATCAAGCAATATATTTCTTTCACTAGAAGGGAAGCCTCTGTCAAACAATTAATAATAGGTTTTTCACCTCCTGGCATGCATCTGTATTTATATTATCTTCATATATTTCATGATCTGTGTATGACAAAGACTAATGTGAAAGTAAAAACACCCTTCTCAGCGCTTAGCATTTGTATACCATTCATAGATATGAAGATGCTTAAATGTTACTGAAATTGCTTTGGAATAAATAATGTTCACCCTGACTATCTTGAGAAAGAAGAATTGGTTTCTCAGCACTTTAGGTAAGAACATCGGGGAAGGAAACAAAAGGAAAATTGAGGAACAACTAAACACATACATTCAAATGAAACAAAACAAGACAAGAAAACACAAATTAATTCAGCACTCATGAACCTGCAGGAAATGCAAAGATTTTTTTAAAAAAAAATCAGCTATGACAAGCTTATGAAAATCCTGACTACATGGGAGTGCACTGATGTGAGAACAGTGGCTAAAGCCCAGACTATACAGAAAAAACTGTGCATAATACCATGCACTTGTTATTCTAAATTCCCGGAAGAATAAGATAAAGTGGACTGAGTCCAAGATCATACACAAGTAGGAAGCCAGTTTCTATCTGAAAGATTATCAGGATAATTTAGGGATGGGCACATGACAAAGTGGTAAGAACATCCATTTAGGGGGCACAAGACACTGAATTCAAACTGTAATATTAGGGGTATTAAAGAAAAAAGCTATGATTTTAAATAATTGGAATAATTGTAACACTTGAGTATTTTAGTGGAGAAAAATCCATTAGAGAGATAGAATGAATGCACGTTCCAATGCTACTTTAGTGATAATGTTTAGTGGTACTTCAGACAAAACAGAGTTATTTTGCAGATGAGCATGGATGTGCATTTGGGTGATGGAAATACGCTACTTACACAGGTGTAAATTAAATAGATTTTTTTGGGTAGATTGTAGTTCTTGAACTAAGTGCCTGGGTGATGTCCCTGAGCTTTTTCTCTCAAGGCTATCACTCTATTCCTTTGAGCCACAGTTCGAATTCTTATTTTCCATTGGTTGTTTGGAGATAAGAGGCTCATGGACTTTCCTGCCCAGGATGGCTTTAAACCATGTTCATCAGATCTCAGCCTCCTGAGAAACCTGGATTCCAGGCATGAGCCATCGATGTTTTTAATAATTTAGTAAATTGTATACTTATAGAAGTTATAAATTATCATTGTAACCTGTGTAATATATGTATGTATGTATATATCAATGCATACAGATAGAAATAGTTTAACATATTTTTCTATCTACAGTACATATATGAAATCATCCTTCATTATAAAATAAAATGGAAACAAAAGTTAATGAGAAGAAAAACAAAGGGAATTGTTACACGTTTCTTTTTGTTGAATGAAATATGTATCAGTTTAGAAAAAAACATCTCTACTTTAACAAAATGGATAATTGCTATTAATTCCAATCCATCTATTTGCCCATATTGTGCATCCTCACACATGAATGTCAAAATCAAACCACACTTTTTGTGTGTATTTAACTCACGTGTTATAATTTAGGGGATTGATGAAATAATCAAATAAAGATTAAAATAATAGTAAGTGAGGCTATGAGTTAGAGCTGAAAAAGATTTTAAATATTATAATACCTAATTAAAATGTATATTTCTTAGTTTTATTTTGTTGTTGTGTCTCTCATTCATATATTAGGAAAGTACATAGAAGGTTCTCACTAAATTTATGTAAGTATTAAAAATATATTGAAAGAATATGGACACAGTGTGGTTTTAGCTTATTGAGACATGTATAGGATAGTGTGTTTTGAGGACTTGCAATACGTTGTGATGGAGATGAAAGGAAGGATGAGCTTATTCTAGAAAACTGACTAGAGGATTGCTCCCAGAAATATAGTGATGAATTCTTCCAAAAGGTTACAGTAAAATCACTTTCACAACCTTGTTCATTACTGCAATATTCACCACAGCCAAGTCATGGAAACAGCGAAGATGCCTTTTGGCAGGGGGATGTTTGGAGGAAATATGTCATATATATACAATTGGGTTGCACCTATCTATTATGAGGACTGTTACATTATTTGCAAAGAAAGGGATAGATCTAAAAATATGTTAAGTAAACGAAGTCAGAGCCTGACACACAAAGGACCCATGTTCTGTCGCATATTTGGAAGCCAGAATTTTATGCAAGTTAAACAACAGTATTAACCAAAGCTTTCATTTTTCAGAGCAGTATTTAATATTTAAAGGTGTAATTTCTTATAAAATTGAACTTTTAATCCAACTAAATTAATACCAGGAAACTATCACTTGGAAGATGTGAGGGGAAGTCAAAGGGAAGGAATAAAGAGAGTTATGGAGGAAAAAAGTGAAGACATAATATTCAATGCAAATAATATGAAACTTGAAAAAATTAAAGTGGGGTGAGGTTTGGAAGGGTAGGGAAAAGTTATATAAAGATCCATTATATTAAAAAAACTCATTTTTTGAATGGAAATTTCCGTGTACACCTAGTTAAGATAATAAAAATATGATTAATAATAATGGAGACATTTGATCTTAAACTGTGTTCTCTTAAACCATGAGTCAATATAATAATTTCCTCCTCAGAAACTTTCTTTGCAGGTATTTTCCTCATAGTGACAGAAAAGTGATCAATGCAATGAATATCAGTACCTCACATTGCACATATAAAATCATAGTAAAAATGTTAGAATTCATCACATGATAAAATAACAGGTAGAATGTGCCAAATGCTAATTGAATGTTTTTCCAAGTACTTTACCTATGGTATATAATTTAATCCTCACAATAATTCCATAAAGTTGAACTACTTACATTTTTAATTCTTGGATGATAACATTGAAGTCTTCAGAGTTGGAATTACTAGTATAACATTGCACACATGGTAAGTGTTAGCCTGAGGATCATCTCCCACTGTATCAATTAATCTCATTCTATTTTATGACGAAAATACCAGCACTTAGTCTACAAATTTTAGGAAAATTTCCCAGAATTATTGTTTTCACTTTCACAATATTTCACTTTATCTTTGTTAGAAAATAGGGAACTGTAATATGAAAACTCAAAGTTCATAATCAATGCATACCTCCCTGGTGAAAGGAACTGCTAAAGTATAACATTCTTGATTTCTAGCTCAAAATAGTAGAAATCATATTTTATCCCTTCACTCAACACTGCACTGCCTGGGGACCCTATCTCTGTTTAACACTGTCTTACTGAAAGAATGACCTCCCCAATTCCTGATGGAAACAGACTGCAGGTCTGATGGACCAATCATTTCCACATTGTAGGTCAACTAAGTTGTTTACCTTTCTAAGTATTTTGATTGCTTTTTATACCCAACATTTTGAGAGAAAGGTACTACTTTAAAATGCTATTAAAGCAACACTGATATAAAAATCACCTTTGACCCCAGATACATATTTTACCTTTCCTATACTGAAAAATGCACTCTGAACTATCATTAATGTTAGGAATGAGAGGATAAAAAATCATAGACACCAAGACCTAAGTATGAATTAAAGACTCAGCAACTTGTGAATACTATTGGTTTAAAAAGACATGAAGGGCGGGGTAGGTGGCTTAGTGGTAGAGCACTTGCCTTGCATTCATGAAGCCCTGGGTTCGATTCCTTAGCACCACACAAGAAAAAAGAAAAAAGCTGGAAGTGACGCTGTGGCTCAAGTGGTAGAGCGCTAGACTTGAGCTGAAGAGCTTAGGGACAGTGCCCAGAGTTCCAGCCCCACTACCGGACCACTTCCCCCAAAATAAAGACATAAATAGTACCATTTTTTTTCAAAATTTCTTATAATAGTGAAGATTCAATTATAAACTATTAACACTTGAAAATAAGTCATTTTCATGGGGGTAGAACACAAAACACAAGTTTAATCCTAATCATATTAAAAGGCTTTTATTTGTACTACAAATTCATTCTTATAACTACAAAGATTCTAAAAATTACTGAAGCACAGTGACAAAAAATAATTTAACTGCATCATCTACATTCAAAGGAGACAGTGCTAATAAAAAACAAAATTATACTAATAATTAGGTTACCCAATTCACTTACATTATTTATTCTATTTCTTTTACTTTCATAAAAACTGGCTTTTCATAAAATGATCCATAAAAAAACCTATATACCCACTTACATTTTCAGATCTTAACAATATTTTTTCAGAAATGTCTTTAGCTGTATAGTCAATGAACTAAAATATTACTAAAATATTTAAATGGTTTTCAGAAATTGCAAGACTCGCTCTGGGATGTTATTTATATTGGAAAAGATATTTGAAAAGCCTTATTTGTTAAAGTTGTGATAGTTACTCCCACAAAAGAACCATTAATGAAGAAACCTTTGTATGTGCAAAACAACTTCAAATGCATCCACAACCTGGAGATGACACAGGTTTTAGTTTTTTTTTAATATATATCTAACAAGCATAGCTACAATCCTGATTTTCAGTCAATATGATGTGATATTCAAACCTTAAAAATACGTGGTTTTGTTCAAGCCCCATGACCGACAAAAAAACAAAAACAAAAAAAAACAAAAAAAATACGGGGTTTATTAACTTAGTGTGAATAGATACGATCTTACAAAGAAAGTTATTTTCAACAGAAATCCGGAAAGAGTTTATCCACCTTGAGTTTCACAGAAATAACCAGAGAGTAATACCTATTTGGTCAAGTCGGTCAAAATCACTCCATGAATATTTCTTAAAAATATAACCAATTTAAGAAGTCAAATACATATTTTGTACTGACAGTCATCTTACAGCAATAACTTACTACCTAATTATTTATTCATCTTTTTACCTAACGTATATTAAGAACTGAAAATGATCTCTTTTATCTAACTTATGTTGTAAATGCTTTGATTATGGTGATGTTATAAACAAATAAAATGTACAGAAGGGTGGTTCCACTGAAATGACAGGACAGAACACTGATAAATAAAAAACATTGCAACACAGTTCATTTCAGCATGACCCTGTTCATATTGGCAAGCAACATTGCAACAACACACACACACACACACACACACACACACACATACATAAACACACATGTGTGCACAAGTACACACACATACACATGCATGCCAAATTCAGGGTTTATTTTACAAAAAAATATTAATGAATAGGACGAATGATAATTTGCCTTATTACAAAATAATACATAATCCAGTCACCATGGTAGTTACATTTTATCTGCCCCTCAACATGTGACCACTTAATTTATTTTAGGTAATTATTTAACTAATTCATTCTTTCATTAGTTAAATACTAATACTAGAGCTTGAACTCAGGGCCTAGCTCTGTCCCAGAATTTGTTTTTTTTTTGTTTTTTTTTTAGTTTTTTCAAGGCTAGCATTATATTGCTTGTACCACAGCTCCATTTCTAGCTTATGCTGGTTACTTTCAAACCAGAATCTAATGGACGTTTTTTTATTGGTCTGGTTTCAAACCAAAATCATCAAATTTAGTCTTTCTGATTATCTCGGAATAAAGACATGAGCCAACACTGTGGCTCCTACTTTTTCCTATACTTATCTATTGCACATACTTGGATAGCAATTTAATATTGAGAGTATAGAAGCAAGATGTATAGTGATTATATTGTTCTGTCAGAAATTCAAGTTAGTAATGTAAATTTCTTCTTAAGACCATACACAAAAAATACTTAAGAAGAAATCTTATGTGTGTGTGTGTGTGTGTGTGTGTGTGTGTGTGTGTGTGTGTGTGTACTGTTGCAATACGTTTCACATATAAGCACTGTGCAGGGGTGTCCAGACATTCACAGTAATTGCGTGAATATCTGCCTTGAGCTACCAACTCATGGACAATGTCAAAGTGTCCACTCTAGGCTTCCTGAGGAAGAGGGGTATACTCATCATCAGCCCTAGCATTCATATGAGTGGCCTTTTTGGAAATTAGTCTCCGCACTGTAGTAAGCTGCAAGAAAAGCACTCTAACACTGAGCCACCTTTCCAGCCCAGATGGAAGCAACACAGATGCCCCTCGGTAGTTGAATGGATCAAGCAAATGTGGAATATATACACAATGGAATTCTATGCCTCCATCAGAAAGAATGACATTGCCCCATTTTTTAGGAAATGGAAAGACTTGGAAAAAATTATATTAAGTGAAGTAAGCCAAGCCCAAAGAAACATAGGTCCCATGGTTTCCCTTATTTGCAATAGCTAGTATATGTATGAGTCAAGCAAAAAAGATCAGATAAGGTGAAGTTAGGAAAATGAACCCAAAGATATGTATTTAAATATTTTTTTCTTTCATGCATTTGTTTCTAACGTATTTATAAGATTATTTGTTGCTTTGTATGTCCCTCCCCCATAGTGTACCCCTTGCTTTCACTGTATTTGATGTCGGTATAATTTGTGGAAGGGAAGGGGAAAAATAAGTCGCTTAAATAAGGATACAAGTAGATCGTTGCCACAATGAGAAGTACACGTTGTCACGTTGAAAACGAACTTTACAACTTTGGTGGGGGGAGGGAGTGGGTGGGGAGACTGGGGGAGGCTGGAAGGGATGGGAAAGGTAAACAAAGGAGGAGGCTAAAATGCTTGATAAGAAATGTACTCACTATCTTGCCCCTGTAATTGTAACCCCTCTGTATAGTATTTTCACAATAAAAACAAAACAAAACCAAACAAAAAATGTAATTTAAGTAGTCATGCAAAGGACTTTTATTTTACTACTGCATTATACATTTTTTCTAATGCTGAGTACCAATAAATAATGAATGTATTAGAAACTCTTAAAGCTCATATATTGAATAGTAAGTTCTCTTACACTATATCATTGTATTTCCCAAATCATTTACGTAGAAGGCATTGTTTCCTCTTTTCTCATTTCTAGAATAAGCTGCACATGAAGACACCACTGGTCCTCATTTTCATTCTTTTCATTTGAATACAGAGGAAAGTCTTTCCTCTGCTCTCTATCAATTTCCTACTCTCCAGTTAGAATAATTTAAAATAGTAAAAATGGAAAAAGAGAAAATAAATCATGGTGGAAAAACATGCAGAAAATTCACCGGATTTTTCTGACCAGTTCAACCAACGTGAACTATTGGGGATATACATGGACACCTCATTCACACTAGTACTCAAATTCTCTGGTTAGGCAATTCTGATGAAGACAAGGAACAAGATGAAAACGTGAGGAATGGTATCAATTGCAATAAAATAATGGAGAAGAATGCAAGCAAATTTCTTCTTTGGGATGCCGAAATTAATCGGCTTACTGCAGTGCAGAGACTACTTTCCCAAAAGGCCACTCACATGAATACCAGGAATGAGGATAAGTATACCCCTCTTCATCGGGAAGCCTAGAGTGGACATATAGATATTGTCCATGAGTTGGTAGCTCAAGGCAGATATTCATGCAATAACTGTGAATGACTTGGCACCCCTGCTTAGTACTTATATATGGAATAATACCAGAATGGATTCTTTCTTAATTCATCATGATCCAGATACCAATCCCAAAACTAATGGCATCTTGACGCCCTTGCATCTTGCTGCTGGGAATAGAAATAGCAAAGATATGTTCTATCTCCTTCTGTTGAACCATTGTATCAAACCGGGTCTGAAGAACAACTTGGAAGAAACTGCATTTGATATTGCCAAAAGGATAAGTATGTATCACTACCTCTTTGAAGTTGTGGAAAGCTGTACAAATTATTCTCTTATGTAGTAATGGTTTGGTTAAGTTTCTTAAATTTCAAAGGTGCCATTCCATCCTTTGTGTCCTTACAAAATATTTTGATAATAAAAAGCAACAGCAATATCTTAATTTAAAAATTCATGGATTCCATGGTATTCTTCCACGTGAATTGCCTCACTTTGATGTCAAAATGTATTCAAGAGTTGATTGTATGCATCTATAATGATTTCTGCAGAGCTTGTCATTTTTTTAAAATTTTAACTTATCTGTTGTATAGTATAGAAACTAAAGTTATTCCTGGTGCTTGTCTGAAAAAAAAAGTATATCTACGTTTGTATAGAGTCCATAATCTATTTCATTATCTTCTAGATATAATACTTTGAAGTCTACATTGTTTTATAATATATAGATTCATTAATAAATGCGTCCTTTCAGATTACATTCCATATAAAAAATTCAAGTTTTGTAAAGGCTATGCTATGTAAGGGCCTTTCTAAGGTGAAGATTTAATACACTGATGTCAAACTAACCTTTAATTCTATGAATTACATGTATTGTTACACTTGTGTTTTTGTAATCAACTTTTTAGTAACTGTTTGTCATTTCTTGCATTTGTAGAATGAAAAATATGGAATATTTCACGAATTATTGTATCATCCTTCTGCAAGTGCCATGTTAATCTCTGTATTGTTGTCATTTGGGTAGACCTGCTGCTGAAGCATGTAGTATCCTCTAAATTTAAGTAGTTAATGATGCAATCTTTATACAGGCATATATCCTTGGTTGCCTATTTGTAACAAGGAACCCTTATTGTCCCTAAAATGCTATTGATCTTATTTCTCTAAATTTCTGTGTATAGTGGGAAAAACTTACATTGTTTGGTCGATTACTCACATTTGCAATTTTTTGTCAATGACTATTTTGTCGTTTTCATTTTAAATTTGATCATATTTTGAAGCCTTTATAGCTAAATCCAAAGGTGATGGCTTTTCAAGTACTTACTTATCAACTGAGTTAACTTTGTGGAGCTAATGGATTCAAAGTAAGCCTTGCTTAAAAGCTACTTCTAAATTTCTGCAGCTTAAAATTTCCTAAATGAGGTCGCAGTGGTACAAATGTCTTCCTGAACCTTTACCCTTCTTCCATGTAGGAACAGACCAACCAGAACATCTTACCCTGACAGCATAGATTGTCTTACTGGAACAAAACTAATCTTAGTTACAAGGGTTCATAGAGAGATGAACACTTCAGACCGAATTGTTCAGAATAGAAGGTATTTTATCAAAATATAATTGTTTATTATACCTATCATTTCAAAAGTAGCTAAAGCCAAGAAGGTGAAAAAATTGTTCATATGCATGTTTACCTAATATCCTGGCCAGTCTACCATCCAACCAGGCAGGAACTTACACTACTGACTTTCTATCAACCAATATTTCCATAGCTCCTGGAGAAGTCCATATGTTTCTCCCGGATATTAGGACTTAATTTGGTAATGTTTTAATCAAAGTGTTTCCTCTTGCCTCTAGGCTGTAAATTTACAAATAGTAAGGTTCTATGTTTAATTCTACCAAAAACTGAGGTAGAGATAATGGAATAATACTTTAAAGCACAGTTGCCTTTGATACCCTAACCACAACAGAACAATGCATAACAATTTCTTATATTATATATACTTATATATTTTATATTTATATGTGCTGATCTTAAATTTCACGCAGTGAACCTTACTAGAATTAATTGATAATTTAACAAATAAATTGAAATTTACTCCCATAAATAGATTGGAACATAATTAGGTTTAGAATATATATTAGTATATAAAAAGTATCAATGCAATGTCTTCGGTATAAACTTGTGATACCTTCTAACTGTTCTTGGTCTTCTGAATTCACATAATAAAAAAAAAGTAAGTATTGTTTTCCTCTAATCTAGAAGATATTTTACACTGCTGCTGTATTTATTGTGTTAACTCGCTAGTCCCAAAGTGTTTTTCTACGTATTTCTGAAACATTCTTACTGATTACACCCAAATTTTGCTGATATGATGCCTAAAAACTATTATTCTTCTGCAGTACCCACGGGTCCAAGGATATCAGATCCCAGTTGCCTGCATCACTAGATAATATGGGCAAGACTTCTCACCTTGGCCCATGCAACATGCTAAGAGAAAGTAATTGAAGACCCATCTCAATTTCTCATTTCCTATAATATTTCAGTACTAAAATACCTCGCAGGAATTAGCAGTAAGCAATTGTGAAATGTAAGACAACTTAAAATGAAAGATGAGATCACAAAATATGAGAGAAAGTACTGTAGTTCAAACTTTCAATTTACAGATGCCCAGCCCATATGAGTAAACAAAATCACAAATGTCACAAGATTATTTTTAATACCCCACTCCTAATGATGAATAAAAGATTTCAGTCCAGCATAAGTAGGCCAAAAAATCCCTGGAATGATAGATCCATAATTGTTCTACCAAGGCTAGGAAAACTTGACTTAGAGGTCAAATATAATTTCGAAAAACATTAATTGAGAAGACCCTTAGAAATTCAAAACACTGGTACTTCAGTAAATCTTGGTTTTGTACTCTAAAATTGTTGTCATTCTCAAACCAATGATAACCTACATTTAATCTCTTGAAAGTATATTCCTTTTCAAATAAACTTTTAAAAATCATATTCACCAAAATAACACTTGACAGGTAGATGATAGTGACATTAAAAGTTTTTCAAGTGTAGGAATCAAGTTACAATAGTTGATTTATTTACCCAGCCCTAATGCCAAATAAGTTCAACCAGTCATTAATGGGTAGAAATAGTATCTCCCACCATTTGCGTTGGTCAGTAGGTGCCTTCCAGAAATGTGTTAAATAGATCAGCCTCCCATAATTCAAACCCAAATATTAGCTAATAAAGTAAATTTCATCACATAAGAAGGTACATTTTAAAAAGTCACTAGTAGTTGCCTTATCATTGTTGCCTTATCATATAATTTCCCTATCTGTCAAACAAAGTAAGAAATATGATTTTAAGTCTTGAATATGGGTACTGATCAGAGATGTGACAAAGATAAAATCTGTCTTCTATTTCTATCATATTCCTCTACAGTAGTAAATTTAATTTTCTTCTTTTTCTAAAACTTATAGGTAGTAGAAAATATCATCCCATGTAAAATAAAATAATCACACACCATTGTACAAAGCCATTTATAAAAACTGGTAGTTAGGTATAAATTCTAAGTGATTTTTAAACTTTCTTGGTGACTAAAGATTAATCTTCCAAAAAGATGAGAATAAAATCATGTCTAGGTGCTTCACATCTCCAGTCTTGCAAATTGTTATTGCAGATGAATGAATTATGGAAATATAAGCTGACATCAGTTCAAGTATATGTGGGATTGAAACTCCATGGAATGTATATAAATCTTTCAAAGTATTAACAGACAGTTTAACAGAATGACTATCAGGAAGTTGAAACCAGAAAGGAATAATAGTAAAGACATAAAATGAATGAAAAATGGAACAAGGGGCAAGTACAGCTAGAATACTCAATGTACAAATGTAATAAAGGAAGTCGTAAATCTGAAAGAAATCTTGGAGAAAGGGTTGGTTGAGAATGATAAAAAGTGACTCTGATCCAGGAGAATTGGACAATTAGTTGGACATATTTAATTGTAACACACTTGCACAACCTTTTGAAATTCAGTTAAAAACACAACTACAAACAAAAACACACAAAAATCACAACCAACAGCAATCTCTAGAGAGTATGTATATGAGCTCACAAAATTTTAAGCAGTTAATGAAGCGCTGTCATGGGAGAAGCAAACAAACTGTTGAAAGAGGGCAGTTTGGTGTAAGGGAGAATTTTGAACACATTTAAATAGATTGTCAAAGGTTATATATCACCTACATCTACTGCAAATATTTTCTTCTGTGAGTATTCTTTTTTGGGGGGGTGTCCGGTCATGGGGCCTGAACTCTGGGCTGGGCGCTGTCCCTCAGCTCTTCAGCTCAAAGCTAGCGCTCTACCACTTGAGCGATAGCTCCACTTCCGGCCATTTTCTTTTTGCTTATGTGATGCTGAGGAATCGAACCCAGGGCCTCAGGCATGCAAGGCAAGCGCTCTACCACTGAGCCACTTTCCCAGCCCCCATTCTTTGAGTATTCTTTGTCTGAACTGGTTACTCCAGTCCTGAGGTACACTTTATAGTTTGTGGAGATAGAATGGAAGAAACAAGAACAAGAACGCATTACACCACTGGAGAGAATACAGTCCTCTATGGTTTCTCTCATCTTTCTTCACTACTCTTTTCTCATACTTTTAATAAAGTCAAGTGATTTTGAATTACATCTTTCCTTCTTTTTCAGAGAATTACTGTTTGGTAATTAAATGTCAATTCACAAATTTTGATGTCTTTTTTTAAAAAGAACTTTGAATTTAAATTCCACTACAACCTTGTTTCACACAGTGAGAATATATTTCCTGGGTAAGGACAATTCTCAAGGGAACCTACAGGATTCACAGCAAGGTTTGTGAGGCTTGTTTGTTTAGTGTGAAAATGAGTCATATTCACCCACATTGCTAGCTCTCAGCTAAGTCTCCACGGATTTCTTTGCATGAAAGCTTATTTTCCCAGACAATTTTAAATTGTCTTAATAGTCTAAGTTGTTAAAACGTTTGAACAATTAAAATTTACCTGTCATAAATTTTAAAACTCTTTTGAAATTCTTTTATCAGAATCGTGAATTCACCTATCTTAATCCTGTCTTCACCATCAAAAACAGTTAACGTGTTGTTTTCATGATATAGTGTCCATGGAACTATTTTCCAGTGCCTTTGTTATGCATATATATGACCATATAAGCTGATGCTGAGCAAAATGAACTCCAAGATATGGAAACAGAAATATTTATTTGCGGTTGTTGGTTTTTATGTACTATGTGATTTCTATTTCTTTTGAGATTTTCCCCTATGGTTTATCCCCTGCTGTGTTTGATTTTGGTACCATGTGTATTGTGTATACATTTACCTTAATTAGGTAAGGGAACAGGAACAAAAAAAAGGTGAGGCAAAGAACAAAGAGCAAACCAATGCAATAGCAATTCTCACAAGACAATAAGTTGGAAATGTACATTAAAACTTTTGAGGGGCATAGAGGTGAAGGAAAAACTGTGAGAAAAATGAGAGAGGGGATAACAAGTTTGAAAAGTTATGCATTCAGTACCTTACAATTGCTGTAACCCCAGTGAACATTAAAATTTCACATTAAAATTAAATTTAAAAAATAAGCTGATGAAATAAAATTTCACTGCTTTGGTATAGTAAACATTATTCTGCATGTAGTAACTTTTAAAAAATCAGTATTATTTGGCATCTAATTTGAATTAATTACCTCTTCTTTTTCAGAGGGTCATCAACTGGAATGATATCCAACTAGACATATTTTTCACAATATACTTGCCAGTATTTTGAAAATAGAATAAATTTAGTACTTTCTTATATTAAAAGAGAAAACAGTTTAATTCTATGGAAACCCATAACTTTTAAAAGTAAATAAGTTGTTAAGAGGACAAAATGTATGTGGTCTTCAAAATTCCTATGACTAATAACTACTCATTTTCAAATTCTGAACATTCCATACCTGAGAGATTCAAAATATACCTGTTTGCATGTTATGTAATTCTGCAATAGATGCATTTTCCAATTGGGTGTTACGGACTGAGAAGTGAACAGAAAAAGAGCCACATTCTGATTTGGGATAAAACTATGAAGCATGTTATAATTAATTCTTCAAGAGTAAGCAGTTGTTTATCAGATTAAGCTATTATTTCATGACCATCAATCACAAGATTTATGCCATAAAGTCATCCTAGCCCACCAGTTTCCAACTTGTAGGGTGCACCTCAAAATTCCCTTAATTCACATCAAGAATAGCTTATCTCCATTGTGAAAATACACTGCACCTCTGCTAATGTGATGCCCTCCGTGTTCTGGAAAGAACACCACAATAAACTGGGTTGCATCATTTTTCCTCCACTGGTATTCTTGCAAATATTATTTATATTTATACTTTTTAACTATCATAGATAATCAGGATTCTAAGATTGAAAGATTACAGTTCAAAGCCTGTGAAGACTCAGGGTCTATGTTGAAGGGGTAGAATGATGCAGGCTCCGGCCTCAGGATTATCTGAGGACTGTGTTTGAGTATTAGGAAAACTCTTGGTATGCCGGGCTAGAGAGGGAAAATGTTCTCTCTCCCTATCTCAAAACACATGTCACAGACTCCTGGGAGCTGATGAAGGAGCTCTTCTGCTTGCTTAATCATAGTTGAACAGCTGGTCAAGCATTTTCCTGAGATTGGAGAAGTGGTTTGAGCTTGCTCTAAAATAGTTTAGATAATAATATACCAAGACAGGGCTGGGAAGGTGCTCAGTGGTAGAGCGCTTGCCTTGCATGCATGAGGCCCTGAGTTCGATTCCTCAGCACCACATAAGCAAAAAGAAAAAAGCCGGGAGTGGTGATGTTGCTCAAGTGGTAGAGCTCTAGCATTGACCTGAATTGCTGAGGGACAGCACCCAGGCCCAGAGTTAAGGACCCACGACTGGACCCCCCCAAAATAATAATATACCAAGGCATTGTCTCATAGGTCAAGTAAAAATATTTCTGTTGAAATTTTTGTGTCAATGTCTTCTTACCAAATCTTGGCAAAGATCATGCTTGCTTGTCTTTAAATACCCACTAACAATAAAGCATAGCATGCACTGGCAATTGCTGTTTGCACTATGCATCCCCTGTGTCCTGGTGATTTCGTTACCCTTACGCAGGAACCCCAAGGCACTAGACAATACAATTGGCACCCAAACAGCGACCCTTCATTGTTGAATTCAGGAAGGGATATTCAGGTAAGTACTTTTAATGACAGGGTGATGGGACAAGTTAAATCTACTCCGTACTTACATATGCTTAAACATTTCCTTGCTGCTTATGGTCTAAATATTTCTTCTTCTGACATAGAAATATGTATTAATGTAGTTAGGGAATGTAATCCTTGGTTCGCCGATGAAGGAATATTAGATGTTGATAATTGGAAACGAGTAAAGAATAACATAGAAAGAGCTATTCGAGAAGGGGAAAAGATTCCTATTAGATTTTGGGTCATTTGGGCTATTTTACGTACCCTTTTTAAAGCTTAGAATGAGGAAAGATTAATAGCAGACTTAAAGAAAGAGGCCACCCTTTCTATTGTAGATTTACAATTGGACTCTGAGGTTAAGGACGGAATTGATAAGGATGCATTGCCATTAACAGAGAAAAAACAAGAAGTAAAAAAAAGGTTGAAAGGAACAAACTGAAAGTGTAAATAAAATGTCTGAGCAAATGGAATTGATTTAATCAAAATTACAACATATGTAGTGGGAAATTAGCAGAGTGAAAGGAGAACCTGAGAAAGTGAAAGTAAAGCAGCCTTCGGCTCCTTCACTGGCCGATGCAATTTTTACAGCATCATTCCCTCAAAAAACAGAAGGCTCAGACAGTGAGTTTGATGATGAAATGCCTATATTTCTCTTATCCTGTAATTCAACCACCCCCTAGGAATGGTGTATCTCAACCAGCCAGATATGAAGGTGCTGCTGTTGATGATATTGGTAAACTTAAGAAGGCAGTGATGTTGTATGGTCCTTGTAAGGTCCGCTCCAGGATGGCGAGCAGACTCCACCCTCCTCCCAGCAAAGTCTCCACCCAGTACCTGCGTTACCTAGGCAACTGCTATACCTGGAAGAGGTCACATCTGCATCCCCTGAGGTCACATCTGAATTTGGTGTGGCCACACCTTTCTCTGCCCATACCCTAGATAAGGCCTAGTCCAGGCCCAGAGGCACTCTCTTGCTGCTCTTTTCTAGCTCTCTCTGCTCTCTGCTCTTTTCTAGCTCTCCCACTGTTCTTTTCTAGCTCTCTGTTCTCTCTCTGCTCTCTCACTGTTCTTTTACCCTAGATAAGGCCTAGCCCAGGCCCAGTGGCACTCTCTCCCTGCTCTTTTCTAGCTCTCTCTGCTCTCTGCTCTTTTCTAGCTCTCCCACTGTTCTTTTCTAGCTCTCTGTTCTCTCTCTCTCTGCTCTCTCAGTTCTTTTCTAGCTCTCTCTGCTCTCTCTCTGCTCTCTTGCTGCTCTTTTCTAGCTCTCTGCTCTCTCACAGCTCTTTTCTAGCTCTCTGTTCTCTTGCTGCTCTTTTCTAGCTCTCTCTCTTCTCTCTCTTTCCTCTCTCTCTTTCCCTTCTCTTTGCCAGCTCTCTCTTTCCTAGGCCTTTCCCAGCCGTGTGGAATGCCTACCTTGCCTGGTCCCAGCAGGTCTACTCAATAAACCTACCCCTTACCTGAATACCACGTGAGTGGTGCTGATCTTACTCGGCTACCGCTTTTTAAAAACCTAACATAAATGGTGCCGTGACTCAGATAAAGGGCTTAAAGTCAGGATAGCTGGGATTTCTCTCAGGATTTTTTTCCCTTTTTTTTTCTTTTTTCTTTTTTTTTTTTTACCTTTTTGCTCTGAGGAATACCCACAGTTCTGATGGCCTTTTGCAAACCCATCTGTCTGTTGCAGACACAGTGCATCGATACCATTGCTCGCCTTCACATCCACGTCCACACCACTTCTCTACTCTGGTGAGTGACGCTACTCTATGGTTCTCTGTTGCTCTCTCTAGAGGGCTCTGGGGGAAGTCGGGACGCAGCTTCTGCCTGGTCAGCTCTCCTTCACTCACCAGACTGACTCTCTCCTACTCATTTAATAGGGTGCTGCGAATCATGTCTGAGCCATGAAACCCCTTTGAAATGTCTCCTGCACTCCCTGGAAAATCAGAGCACCTCATTTTTATGCCATTCTCAGATGTAGACAGTTTTTGCTACTGCAATGGTAAATGGTCAGAATTCTGTTCGTTTTCGGGCTCTCTTTGCTCTCTCTCTGCCATTCATGGCCAACTTTCCCTATCTCTCCCTTTCTTTTTTCTACATTTTGGCTTGTGCCCTGAAGAGTGCAACGCTGGCTGGGTCCCAGGGACCCCCTCTAGGTTCTCTCTCAAAGGCTAGCCAATTGTAGTCTTGGTCTATTTGTTCAAATTGTCTTTGCCTTTTTTTTTTTTTTTTTCAGAAATTCGCCATCTTGAGTTTGCCATCGTGGCCACATGGTGGCTTAAGGGTTTGGCCCCATCTGACCCTTAACCTTCCACCAAACTTACTACTCCATCCGGCTATTCTAAGGTGCCTTGCTAACAATTGGCTCTTTTCACAGGCCATGGTAACTGAGGCCCAAACATGTGATGTGCTTTGTTAGCAAATAGGTCTAAACATTGTTGTCAAAATTTTAGGTTTTGAGTTTTGCCTTTTTTGTTTTGTGTTCTGTATTCTACTGACTACATGGTTCTAAAATACTGGGCATATCTGTGCTAAAATTCTCATCACATCAAATGAGTTTTGTCATTTCAGAATATTGTTGGCAATTCTTGATAAGCCTTTTTGTTTTGCGTTGTGTATTCTACTGACTACATGGTTCTAAAATACTTGGCATATCTGTGCTGAAATTCTCATGACATCTAATGAGTTTTCTCATTTCAGAATATTTGTCAGTCAATTCTTGATAAGAACCAGGTAAGCTCTACTTATTCTACTTGATCTCCTTGTTGCTTTAATTGGAAATAATAAAGGGTTTTTGTGGCAAAGATTGCAGTTCAAAGGCAGCCCGGGCTGAAAAATCCCTAAGACTCCATCTCCCAAATAACCTGCAAAGAGCACAGCTGGAAGCATGGCTCAAGACTATCTCTAAGCAGCCAAAAAATAGCAATTGTAACTCAAAGTGGTAGAGCAGTATCATTGAGCAGAAGTGCTCAGGGACTGTGGCCAGGCCTTGAGTTCAAACCTCCTTGAATACCAACTGGGACAAGCCATCCCAGCAATGAGCACCTAGACTCAGCCAGTCTGGGGAACAAGGGAACATGGAGAGGAGTAAGAGGAGATGTCACATCAGGTACTTTGTTCCTGCCCTTTCAAAATTAACCAGAGCCGGGAGGTCAGGGGAAGTAAGAAGCCTGCCCATCCAATGTCTATACCTGTCTACCTATTAACGGAACAGGAATTTATATTCTTTCCTTTGTCACCTGACTTCGCTACCTAGTCACCAGATGTCAGAAGTAGCTAGGGACATTTCTACAACATTTTCAGCCCCAAGTCATTCCTCTTGACATTTATTTGCTCTCTAGTATTTTTTTCCAGCCCCTCAATGATCATGAGACTTCTCCAGACTTCATCTAAGGACTCACGCCACCAAGGGACAGCTGCTGCTCACTGCCTTCTCTGGGAGGGGACCAAATTCCAGCCTTTTATCCCTATTGTTGATGCCTCCTTGTCAGCAGGAAGTAGCCAGAGAGAATCCATGCCCTATTTTATGATTATTAAAAGGCTAGAATGTAAGGTCTGATCCAGGATGGCAAGCAGACTCCACTCTCCTCACAGCAAAGTCTCCACCCAGTACCTGCGTTACCTAGGCAACTGGGACACCTGGAAGAGGTCACATCTGCATCCCCTGCAGTCACATCTGAATTTGATGTGGCCACACCTTTCTCTGCCCCTACCCTAGATAAGGCCTGGCCCAGGCCCAGAGGCACTCTCTTGCTGCTCTTTTCTAGCTCTCTATGCTCTCTCCTCTTTTCTAGCTCTCTTAATGTTCTTTTCTAGCTCTCTGCTTTCTCACTGTTCTTTTCTAGCTCTCTGCTCTCTCTCTCTCTGCTCTTTTGCTGCTCTTTTCTAGCTCTCTGCTCTCTCGTAGCTCTTTTCTAGCTCTCTGCTCTCTCGCTGCTCTTTTCTAGCTCTCTCTCTTCTCTCTCTTTCTTTTCTCTTTCCCAGCTCTCCCTTTCCTAGGCCTTTCCCAGACACATGGAGTGCTAACCTTTCCTGGACCCAGCAGGTCTACTGAATAAACCTACCCCTTACCTGAATACCACGTGTGTGGTGCTGTTCTTACTCGGCTACCTCTTTTTAAAAATCTAGCAGTCCTCAGTCTCATTATGTTAAGAAATTGTATAATGGGCTTGCCTGACATTACAATAATTTTGTTCCAGAGGATTGGAAGATGCTTTGTAGAGCCTTGTTTAAGAAACTGAAATACCTACAATGGCAAATGTGGTTTATTGAGTTATGTACAAAAAGGGCTAGACAAAATGCACAGAGCAGTAATCCACGCCTGCAGATGTTCATATGCAAGTGAACTCTCCTGAAGAGATCCATGAGGAGTTAAGAGACATAGGTATTGAGGCATGGGAAAGGATTTGATCAGAAGGAGAGCATTATGGCTTTGGACTAAAGTAATTCAAAAACCTAATAAACCCTATGTTGAATTTTTATCACGATTGAAATTGACCTTGGAATGTACTGTTGTGGGAGAGGCTGCAGGGCAACAACTGCTGCACATGTTGGCTTATGAGAATGCTAAGAAGGACTGTAGATGAGCCCTATTGCCTATTAAAGAATCTGGGGATGTGACTACATATTTAAGGGCCTGCAAAGACATTACATCTGAATCCAGGCGTATACAGGAGTTTGTTGAAGCTATGGCCACTACCTAGCATGTTTTGCAAACAAAATCCTGTAATCTAAAGTGTTTTGGATATGGTCAAATGGGACATATAAAGAAAAAATTTTAAAAGGCTACTGATGTTAACAAGGGAGGACCGGGAATTTGCCCTAAACGTAAAAAAGGGAAGCACTGGGCAATGGACTGTAGATCAAAAATAGACAATAATGGAATTCCTATAAAAGATGTTTACCCTATGCAAGAAAACTCTCCATCGGGCCAGCCCTGGGGCCCAAGATTAATAAGCGAGGGCAGCCAATCATCTTTTCCCTTGTCCCTGCCACAGCCCACAGCGCCGCAGTGGACATACCAGCCTTAAAAGATTTTATTTTGAAAGGTGATGATAAGCCACAAAAAATTCCTACCAGAATTTGTGGACCTTTACCTGAAGGAATATTTGGCCTAATGACTGGTAGATCCAGTCTTAATGCAAAAGGAGTTTTAGTGTATTTATTGATGTATAGTATATTTAGTATATTTCGTATATTTATTGATGCTGACTCTATTGGGAAATAAAAAATTTAATGTCAGCTGCTACAGATATTTCCTTTAAAAATGGAGAAAGAATTGCTCAAATCTTGTTATTACCATATATATCTATTGGAAAGTCATTTACACCCCACATTGGGGGATTTGGAAGTACCAACCAACAAAATGTGTTTTGGACTACTCATATTACTAAAACGCAGCCTAAGATTAAGATTAATATTCAGGAAAAGATATTGACAGGACTAATAGATACTGGCTCAGATATTACAATTATTAACTCTCATGAATGGCCGAATCATTTATTATATAAAATAATCCCCTGTAATATTAAAGGAGTTAGCAATACTCCTGTAAATTTTATAGGACAAACAGTGTCATATGTTACTATAACCTCAGAAGACGGACAGAGAGCTGTCCTTAAAACTTATATTATGGAAGTTCCATTTAACATAATTGGTAGAGATGTACTGGAACAATGGGGAGCGCATATTCAATTTTAACATTTTTAGATGGAGCCCATAAAGATATTATGGAAATTTGAGGAACTTCTTTGGAATGAACAATGTCCTTTATCTAAAGAAAAATTAGAAGCATTTCATCAATTAGTTGAAAAACAGTTAACCAAAGGACATATTGAGCCGTCTATTTCACCATGGAATTCTCCAATATTTGTTATTAAAAAGAAGTCAGGGAAATGAAGATGCGGACTGATTTACGAGGAGGTAAGGCATCCATGTACCATATGGAGGCTTTACAACCTGGTATACCGTCTCCTGCCATGCTTCCTAAAAATTGGCCAATAATAGTAATAGATTTACAAGATTGCTTTTTGACCATTCCTGTACATGTAAAAGATTGTAAAAGATTTGCCTTTTCTTTACCATCAAGCCCCTCATCAGTGCTTCCAATAGAAGGTGTTGCCCCAACGAATGATGAATTCTCCAATTATTTGTCAGATGTATATTGATAAGGCCTTAAAACCTGTTAGACAAAAATGGCCTCACATTTATATTTTTCATTATATGGATGATAATCATTTGCAGGACCAAATATGACAGAATTAGAATTGGTGTTACAGTGTTTACCCTCTATATTTAAAGATTTTGGATTAATAATAGCACCTGAAAAAATACAAAAAGATACGGTGGTAAAATATTTAGGATATGTTGTTGTTTTTTGATTGTTTGTTTGTTTGTTTGTTTGTTTGTCGGTCGTGGGGCTTGAACTCTGGGCCTGGGCGCTGTCCCTCAGCTCTTCAGCTCAAGGCGAGCACTCTACCACTTGAGCTACAGCGCCACTTCCGGTTTTCTGGTGGTTAATTGGAGATAGGAGTCTTATGGTCTTTCCTGCCCGAGCTGGCTTTGAACCGCGATCCTCAGATCTCAGCCTCCTGAGTAGCTAGGTTTACAGGCGTGAGCCACCAGCGCCAGCCCGGCATGTTTTTTTTTTTTTTTTATTGTGAAAATATGGTACAGAGGGATTACAATTACATGGGCAAGATAGTGAGTACATTTCTTTTCAAGCATTGTAGTCTCCTCCTTTGTTTACCCTTCCCATCCCTTCCCATCATTCCTTCCCCCCATCCAATCCCCCCCCAAGTTGTAAAGTTCGTTTTTGACATGACAACTTGTACTTCTCATTGTTGCAACAGGTCCACCTGTATCCTTATTTAAATGACTTTTTTTCCCCTTCCTCTCCACAAGTTATACCGACATCAAATACAGCGAAAGCAGGGGTTAAACTGTGGGGGAGGGACATACAAAGCAACAAATAAATGATCTTATAATTGCGTTAGAAACAAATGCATGAAAGAAAAAACATTTAAAACACATATCTTAGGATTTATTTTCCTAACATCACCTTATCTGACTTTTTCAGCTTGTCTCATACATATATTAGATATTGCAAATAAGGGAAAACATGGGACCAATGTTTCTTTGGGCTTGGCTTACTTCACTTAATATAATTATTTTTCCAAGTCTTTTCATTTCATTAAAAATGGGGCAATGTCATCCTCTATACTCCTGGATTGGAAAGATTAACATTGTGAAAATAGCAATACTTCCCAAGGCTATCTACAAATTCAATGCGATACCTATCAAAATTCCAACATCATTCTTCAAGGAAATAGAAGTGGCAATCCAAAAATTCATATGGAACAGTAAAAGACCCCGAATAGCAAAAATGCTCCTCAACGGAAAGAACACTCCTGGAGGGATATCAATACCAAATTTCTAACTCTACTATAAAGCCATAGTAATCAAAACAGCTTGGTACTGGCACAAGAACCGACCTCAGATCCAATGGAATAGAATTGAAAACACAGAAATGAACTTACAGACTTATAGCCATCTAATCTTTGATAAGGGAGCTAAAAAAAAATAAAATGGAAGAAAGATAGCCTCTTCAGTAAATGGTGCTGGCAAAATTGGTTAACTACTTGTAGAAAACTAAAGCTAGATCCTTATCTATCACCCTGCACCAGAATCAGCTGCAAATGGATCAAAGACCTCGAAGTCACAGCAGACACTCTGAAAACATTACAGGATGGAATAGGAGAAATCCTAGGTCTCCTTGGCGCAGGCTGAAATTTTCTTAACAGAGACCTGGAAACACAACAAATCAAAGAAAGGTTGGACAAATGGGATTGCATGAAGTTGCAGTGCTTCTGCATGGCAAAGTACATAGCTAGCAAGATCAATAGAAAGCCCACGGATTGGGAGAAGATCTTCACTAACCATACAATGGACAAGGGTCTCATATCTAAAATAAACTTGGAACTCAAAAAATTAAATCCGCCAACAACAAGTCCTCAAAGAAATAACTGCCCAATAAATAAGTGGGCTAATTACTTAAAGAGAAACTTCTCTGAAGAAGAAAGAAGGATGACCAATAGACACATGAAGAAATGCTCAACATCCCTAGCCATAAAAGAAATGCAAATCCAAATAACATTGAGATACCACCTCACCCCAGTTAGAATGGCTAAAATCAAGAACTCTAATAACAACATATGCTGGAGGGGACGTGGACAGAAGGGAACCTTACTTCATTGTTGGTGGGAGTGTAAACTTGTTCAAACACTTTGGAAAGTAGTGTGGAGGTTCCTCAAAAGACTCCATATAGAGCTCCCCTATTACTCAGCAGTACCACTTTTGGGCATTTACCCAAATGTTTACAAACAAGACCACGCTAAAGCTACCAGCACAACTATGTTTATTGGAGCATTACTTACCATAGCTAAGATCTGGAACCAACCGAGATGCCCCTCAGTAGATGAATGGATCAAGAAAATGTCGTATATATATATACAATGGAATTCTATGCCTCCATCAGGATATGTTGTTTGTAGATAAACAGTGACACCTCAAAAAATATATTTACGACGTGATCAATTACATATATTAAATAATTTTCAAAAGTTACTAGGAGATATTATTTGCATGCGACAGGCCTTAGGAATTCATACTTATCAATTACATAATTTGTTTTCATTGCTACAAGGGGAGCCTGATTTACATAGCAAAAGAACTTTAACTAAGGAAGCTAAAAGAGAAGTACAATTTGTAGAACAGAGAATAAAAAAATTGTTTTTACATCGAGTAGCGCTAAATCAACTCATAAATTCATATATTTTAGATACATGGAAATACCCAACAGGAATTATACGACAAAATGTGCTACCATTAGAATGGATTTATACACGGCATAGTTTTACAAAAAATATTATGCCTTATGAACAACAGTTAGCAATTATTATTTAACAGGCCAGGCAATGGGTATTTACCCTATCGGGGTATGATTATTTGAAATTATCTTTCCTTTGCCAAAAGACCAAGTAAAATATTTGTTAAACCTGAAATGCTACAAATAGCATTAGTAAATTTTACTGGGCAATTTTCCTATCATTTTCCCAAAGGTAGTTTGTGGGATTGCTTGCATATATAACAACTTGTCATTAATAATATAATTACCAAGGCCCCTATTTCCACTGCTCTTACCGTTTTTACAGATGGCTCCAAAACAAAAAGTGCTATTGGACAACAAATAAATATTGGGTACAAACAGCTACTTAAGCATCAGTTCAACAAAATGAACTTTTTGCTATTATTAAGATGTTACAAGATTTTGTGGGATATATTAATATTGTTACTGATTCTGCCTATGCTGTAGGAGTTGTGACTAATATAGTCACTGCTGTTACACATTCTTCTAAACTCCAGCTAAACCAATTATTTAAACAATTACGAGCATTACTGCAACAATGTAATGCCAAAGTGTTTGTAACTCACATTAGAGCTCACTCTTCGTTACCTGAGTACCTTGTATATGGCAATAATCAGGTTGATAAATTAGTTTTGCTTCTGCTAAACAGGATCATGCTCATTTACATACAAATGGTAGCCATTTATATATGCATTATAAAATACCTTATTCTCAAGCTAAACAAATTATAAAAAGGTGTCCTATCTGTAGACCAATGCATTTGAGAATTGTACCTGCTGGAGTAAATCCTCACGGTTTACAACCTAACGAGTTCTGGCAAAGGGATCTAATCCATGTATAAGCCTTTGGCCGTTTTTCCTTTGTACATGTTACAATAGATACATATTCCAAATTTGTTTGGGCTTCTGCCCTTATGGAAGAAACTGTTAACCATGTAATAGAACACTTATTGGAAGCTTTTGTCATTATGGGAGTGCCTGCCAAAATAAAGACTGATAATGGACCATCCTATAAAAGTATCAGATTTAAAAGATTTTGTGAACTTTATGATGTGGTACATATTACAAGAATAAAATATAACCCCCAAGGACAAGCCATTATTGAACTAGTTCATGGCACACTAAAACAACAAATTAAAAAATTAAAAAGGAGGAAAAGGTTGGATGAGGTTATGGATATTTTGTGGTTTTCCATGCAAAATCCTAAAATAATTTTACATCAAGCTCTTTATGTTCTTAATTTTTTAAACTTACTACAAGGAGATATTTTAACTAGTGCTGAGCACCATTTTGAACAAATATCAGAAAAACCTTATTTAAATGCTCCTGTATGGATTAAGATTGCATTGGATGCAGAATGGCAATTAGGAACATTATTACATAAGGGGCGAGGATAGGGTTTTGTGTCTACACAGTTTGGCAAACAACACTAGCTTCCTGCCTGATGGATACAGATGCGGCCCAGTGAGGACAACCCCGTATCCTGCAAGGAATCGGACACCAGTTGAGGAAAAAGAAATCCCCACTGCCCATTTGGGGGCAGGTTAAAAAGTTGACTGGAGAAGGAAAAAAGATGTTACAATTCAATGGTAAACCTGTCACGGCTGAGAACTTGTTCCTGGCCATGTGTGCCCTGCTTACTGTAAACTCTTTCCATCCTAATGCTAATGTAACTTATTGGGCCTTTGCTCCTAACCCTCCTTTATTGGAATCTGTTGTTTGGGGAGACATGCATATAACCGTCTATACTGTTCCTGCTGTTTTATCTGCTCCTTGGAATAATTTCACATTTTCCAATAAGGATGATGGTAGCTTTTTAAATTTTACTTACTATACTCATTCCTTGCCTGTTTGTCTGCGGCCTCCTCCATGTTTAGTAATGAATTGGCAACATTGGGTTTTACCTGGGAAACGCACTTCCAATTCTAAAACACAGCTGCAACGATTAACTACTTGGCCATTAATAGTAGCTGAGAAAGTGTCACTGATGGCGAGTTATCCTTACCTATGTGCCCTGTTTTTACTTATATTGATTTAAAATATCAGCCTTTTGTTTGGCAAGAGTGTAGAGGAACATTTGGAAAAATGTTCAATAATTTTATTATTTAAGGACCTTTTGGACAGTTTATTAGCACATGTTCAGAATGGAATATTACCAGATGTGATTTATCAAATGTTACTAGGATGCCAGAAGCCATTAATGGATCGCTTACTGGAGCTCGATTGATGGCCTGGGGAGATGGAGACATTGCAGATGCTCTATGGGCTTTCAGGGCTGCAACCACTGCTGTTCAGACTCATCTTTGGAAGGTCGCAGCCGCGCTCAAACCCTTGATGCTATCAAATGGATCATTTTCAGGGATGGCAAACTCTGCATCCACTTATAATTTTACTTTGTACAAATCTTATGATGCAACTGCTTGTGTACCTCTGCCTTATGCATTTTTAGTGGGAAATTTTACATTTTCTCCTACTATTTCTTGTTTTAATTGTCGCCTGTATTCTTGCATTAAATTCCTCTCTTAAATTTAATGACAGTGATAGTACTATGATATTACAACAAAGAACACATATTTGGCTACCTGTTAAATTAGGAAGAGAATGGTCCCAAAATCCTTTGGATAGTGTTGTTATTGAACTTTTTACCAAACTACTAAAATGTACAAAGCATATGATTGCTTGCTTGTAGTTAAATAACACTAATAATAAAGCACAGCATGCAGTGGCAATTGCTGTTTGCATTCTGCATCCCCAGTGTCCTGGTGATTTTGTTACCCTTACCCAGGGATCCCAACGCACTAGATGTTGACAAGAATCTCTAGATTCTTATCTCCAATAAACTTCTCAGCAAAAGCCAGACACAAGTGAGCTGAGTTTGAAGTGGTAGGGCACAGGTCTTGAGCATAAACAGGCTCAGAGACAGTGTCCAGTCCCCGAGTTTAAGACCTAGGACAAACCAATAAAACAAAAACAAAAATAAAACAAATCCCAAACCTAGCATTTTTCTCACTGTATACAGAGGCACGTAATTAAGAAAATTGCTTCCTGTGTTACATACAGGTAGAAGAAAGATGTGACACAATTATTCTCTTCATCCCATGTTATACCAAAGCCTCAAAAAATCGCCCTTTTTCTAAATTTATAAATTAATATAATCCATTTTTTGCCAACTCTGTCTACATTATTCACATTATCATTTTATACATGAAGTGTTGGTATTATCTATTAACTGAGTTCTAATTATAACTCTCATGAAAGAATATTCTAGGCAAATAGATTGCGAGAAATATTTGTAAATTTGTCAATTAAACCCTCTACTTAAAAAGAATTTTGTAGTATCCTATAGAATATGAAATTACAAACAAAACCAAAATATTTATTTTAAATCTAAACTCTAATTTTGCAAGATCTACATAGTCCCACATTAGATTAACTTTGCTATTTTTCCATGCTTAAGCTTTTGTAATCCTTCATCCTTTCCTTGGAACTTATCAGAATGATGATTACTTACTTTTTCAAATTTTGGATGGGAATCATGAGCCATTTTGCATCTAAGAATGTTCTGTAATGAAGAGAACATTTAAAACACATCTGAGGATTATATATGAGTTGCATTTCAATAGGAAACTTGACTTCTCAAAACATAATGACAAAATTAGCCCAAACTACCAACTTTTTATTCCATTCTTGTTTGGTTTGTTTTATTAGGACAAAATTATACTATCTGGTCCAGGGAAGGTATCACTGAGCACTTCCACTATCTAACCTCCTGTCTTAGTCTGAGTGCTAGAATTCTAGCCTTGTATCACATTGCCCCTCCATAGTTTCTTGGTAAATTTAATCTAGATACAGACTAGCAATTCTGAATTTCTCCAGTAATATTATCCACTATACTGTTCAGAGTATTCATGTACTCTTTTCAAAGATGTTCTAGCATTTGACACAGGATATGAACATTTTCAGATGTACCTGCAAGAGTCTCTGATTCATTCCTCCATGGATCCAATCACATTAATAATGATTACTTGACTCTCTTACTATCTCTGGTCCCTATCTATGTAATATTCTTCAAATTTTTTGAAGAAGGTTCACTTGAGGACTTTCTAACATTAAAAATTATCACTTGATTCTAGTCTTACTCAGGACATATTTTCTATTGTTTTCTAACTTTTCCACATATTCTGAGAGATGCTTCATATGTGTATTTGTGTGTGCACATATAAGTGTATCTGTATATATGTGTATGTGTATGCTTGTACGTATGTATACAAAATTGTTAAGATCTTATTCAGCAATCTTGCTCATGACTGATATTCCAATACTTGAGCCATGCTTCCAATCCAGCTTTTGGCTGGTTAATTATAGTTTCTCAAAGACTGTTCTGCCCAGGCTGGATGCAAACTGAACTTCCCAGATTCCTTTACATTCTTAGGTTTTATTTCTCCAGTAGTATCAACTTTTAAATTATAAACATTTTTGTGAGTGTAAAGGCTAAGCTGTAGCCTAGATTTTTAACTTAAGAATTCATATAAAGATAGATGAACATGCACATTATATATGCTGTTTGTACACTGTTACAAGTGTGATCCTAAGCTGGGTTGTGGCGAGATCTTCGGATAGGTTTCAAAGCCAGGCCAGGCAGGAAAGTCCTGGAGACTCTTTTTCCAATTAACTACAAGAAAACGGAAAGTGGCACTGTGGCTCAAATATAGAGCATTAGCCTTGAGCTGAATAGCAGAAGGACAGCTCCCAGGCCCAGTGTTCAAGTGCCAAGACCACCACCAACAAAAAATACATAAGTAAAGGAAAGAAAATAAATGTGATCTTATCCACCAGTTCATGGCTAGTATAATCCCTGCACTCTCAGTATGGACTTTTTTTTTTCCAATTAAGTCCTTGCTCTTATATCTGATTTACATTGGAAACAGAATTATGCTTCCATTCTACTGTCTACAAAGTTGCAAGATTAGCAAGCGTGATTTAGAAAGGGAGTGGCCTCATACTTCCTGTTCCACTTAGGAGTAATGCTTTGTATATATCACTCTCAAATCTACATACTGGACTTGGCTTTATTGTTTCAACGTGGTCTTATTTGTAGAATCTTCTATAGTGTATTGAACCCTTATACTTAAACACAAAACTTCTCTTTCTCCTATTATTGCTATTGTTTCCTTACTGTTAACTCATGTACACTTGGGAAATAATGCACAGCACATACACTCACAAAAAAAAAAAAAAAACAAAAAAAGATCGGAGAAACTTCTTCCCCTTTAAAATTCGCCTTACTTTATAGAGCACTTACAAAGTTTGAACTCAATATACTCATGGAAAATGTATTTAAAAGCAATATAAATTTCATATTTTCTCTTCACTAAGTTGTCTCTGAAACACGTGTAACCTCAGAGCAGGGTGTCCTTGTGTTATTTCGGTGAAGCAAGAAAACATTCATTATACCTCAGGGAGCATCATATATTGTTCCTGGAAGTAACTGCTACTGGATGTGGAAACGGATCCCAGGAGAGGAATGGAACATAGAGGATTGACAAAGTTCAAGTTAACTTGTGCTTTCCTTTTTATTGTACAAGAAAACCCCAAGGCTTGAAGGAAACTCTGTCCCCGACTTTTTCGTGTGTGTTTTACTCATATATAACTTTTCTGTAAACTTCTAATTGAGAGTATTACAAAAAGAAATAATGTGCCATTTGAAGACCAGCATAGAACCAAAGGAAATAACATTGTTTTAAACATGTTCTATTGCAGGGACTGGGAATTTGCTTCAGTGGTAGAGCACTTGCCTTGCATGCATGAGGCCCAGGTTTGATTCTTCAGCACCACATAAGCAAAAAATAAGCCAGAAGTGGTGCTGTGGCTCAAGTTGTAGAGCGCTAGCCTTGAGTTGAAGAGCTGAAGGACAGCGCTCAGGCCCAGAGTTCAGTCCCATGACTGGACCCCCCCAAAACCATTCTGCTGCTAAGAAACAAAGACATGGAGGTTTTAAAGTGTCTTATCGCTGGTATTGTCACCCCTGTGATGATTCTCTTGTTTCAGGAGTCAGTTATTCCTTTAATTTGGTCCTGAATTCTCCAGAGCAATAAGGATTCCAAAAAAGCATCCAGTTAGTATGATCAGCGAAAGGAGCCTCTTCTCAGACCAGTACTCCTTTAAGGAGAGTCCCAATGAAATATCTGTGATTTTTTGTTTGCTTGTTTTTTTTAGTTTGTGTTGGTTATGGGGCTTAAACTCATAGGTTGGATCCTGTCCCTGAACATTTTTCTTTCCTGCACACCTGCCCCCAAAGCTAGTACTCTACTGCTTGAACCAAAACTCCACTTGTGGCTTTTTTGCTGTGTAATTATAGATAAAAGTTTGACAGACTCTCCTGCCAGAGTTGGATTCGAACTAAGATAGTAAGAAAGCCAAGTGATATCAACTGTATAGAGTCGCTCTTCAAAGAAGAAATATTAGATGTTTATTGTAAAGCTAATATTTGACATTTTACTTTATTTTTTATTGTGAAAATACCTTACAGAGGAGACACATTTACATGGGCAAGATAACAAGTACATTTCTTATCAAGCATTGTTGGCTCTTCATTGTTTTCCCTTCCCATCCCTTCCCATACTCCCCCTTTCCCCCCATACCATCCTCCCCCGCACCAAAGTTGTAAAGTATGTTTTTTGACAAAACGACTTGTACATCTCATTGTTGCAATGGGTCCACCTGTATCCCTAACGATTTGTTTTTAGAGAATATGTCCAGCACAGATATCATAACATAACTCACCAAAAGTAGGTGCACTGGATCATTTTGGAATTATTTTTTTTGCTTGGGAAGATTATTGATCTTGTCGTTCCGTTTGGGGAAACTTAAAGTTATATTTCACCTTTTTTGTTGGTTGTGGGGCTTGAATTCTGATCCTGGGCACTGTCCCTCCTCTCTTCAGTTCAAGTTGAGTGCACTACCACTTTAGCTACAGCACGACTTCCGGGTTTCTGGGGGTTAATTGAAGATTAAGGTCTCATGGACTTTCCTGACAAGGCTGGCTTTGAATCCTCTGGTCTCAACCTCCTGAGTAGCTAGGGTTACAGGTGTAAACCACCAGCACCCATTTCATATTTGCATTTAGGTGCACTGAATGACACTGTGTATACAAAGAATGGAAATTTTAACGAAATGAATGGAAATTTAACGAAATTTTAACATTGCAGCTTTTCAGAAAAATTGAGGTAGCAGTAAATATGCCCTCCTTTTCCATTTTGTTACATTAATGACTCCTGAGCTATGGGACCCTTACATTAGCATCCTGTGACATCTGTATGGGTGTATTTAGTATTAGGAAATGTTCATAGAGAAATATAGAATGACTGATATTTTTAGAAAACAACGGAGATAAGGTATGAAAGAACAGCATAGAAGGAGATACATTTATCACACAGAGATTAAGAACTAGCCTAAGAGATTTAGAATGCTAAAGGCAATGAGGAAAAGCCTAGTTGATAAGTAGTTCTTCAATAACCTAAAATGGTTCTCTAGACCAGTTTCTGGTATACCTTATTTACTGTCATTTTTTCCTTCCATCTGGAGTTACTCCTTATTTTCTGTCACAACTATTAATTAACCTCTGCATTTTTGATGCCAAAACTGATCAAAAAGATTTCAAAATCACACTTAGACTACTTTTCACTTTGTGATTAGCAGTGATGACACAAAATCCTGGAATCCTTGGATTTCCACAAGTAATCTTCAGCTGACATCTAAGCACATTCCTGGCATTAATTGCTGTGACTTAATGAACAAAACATTTTTCAACACAGTATCCTAACATAAGTAAAGTACATGAATTAGGGGCTATTGTCAGGTGTCAGTATGGCAGGAGCAAATATATATTTCAAGTATGGGTTCTTTATTTTCCATTTACTAATTTTTTTGCCAGTTCAGGGGCTTAAACTCAGGGGAAGGAAATTATTCCTGAGCTTTTTTTTATTCTCAAGGCTAGCACTCTACCACTTGAGGCACACCATTCCTTCTAGTGTTTTGTTTTTCTATTTTATTGAGGAATTGAACCCAGAGTTTCAAGCATGCTAGGCAATCACCATACCATGAAGCCACATTCCCAGAGCCCTAAATGACTTTCTTAAGAAGGCATTACATTTTTATTCCGTAACTATGTATCATAAGTTTGGCCAGGTGCTAGAAAATGATGTAGAAAGCAATAAAATACAATAAGTCCAGTACGGCTGGATGGACAATGAATTTCATGGTCTAGCCAGGGCACAGTGTGGCTTACCTCAGGGAGCTGTTTCAAAAGGCTGAGCGAGAAAGCTCCTGACCCACCTCCAGTATGAGAGGGTCACCTTGGATTCCAGACACATGGGGATGCTGGGCCCCCTCCTCCAGCACCCATTCAACAAGTTTTTGTGAAAGTGAGAGAGACAAGTCAGAATTAAATTTCAGTTGGGTGCCGGTGGCTCAGAACTCTAATCCTAACTACACTGGAGGCTGACATATGAGGATCATGGTTCATAGCCAGCCCCCGCAGGAACATCTCTGAGACTCTTATTTCCAAAGAACCACCAGAAAATCAGAAGTGGTGCTGTGGGCTCTAGCCCACAGAAAAAGGCACTAGTCTTTTTCTGAGGAGCTCAGGAACAGCACCCATGCCTAGGGTTCAAGCCCCACAACTGACAAGAAGTGGACTTCCTACCACAAGAAGTGGATTGAATAGCACCCATTGTCCTAGGGAGCAGGGTAGTGAAGTAAGGCCAAGCTTCCTGTGAAGTTGAAGTCATAAGGAGGTCACCTGACTTTTCTGTGCCTTGGTTTCCCCAGATGCAAAATTCAACACAGTGAAGGATTCCCTTCCTCATAGGGATAGGGTAATGTTGAAAGAGAGCCATGTTTTTTTTCAAAATCCCCAGCTGTTGCATGATTAATAACTGGCCCCACCTGAGCCCTTTGTGGGTATCTTCCTATCATTTGCTCACAGAATTGCAGAGAACTTTCTCTGAATGCCATTCTCTCCATGCCAAGCCATGCTCCAGAGATTTCCTCTGTATAAATCCCTTGTTTCCTCAAAACTGTCATGTGAGGAGAATGAGGTCTGATGGTTGTGTCCCTACCCCGAACTTCACCTGTGGTCAAGAATCGGCTGCTGTGGACTAAAAGTTTGGGATAATCCATCTAAATCGATGACTGAGCATGGCGCTACATGTTTACCATCCCAACTACAGAGGACCAGGCCTGGTGGAGCAAACCTGTCCCAGATAGGAGGACCTTGATCCAGTCCAACTAGAGCATACATTGAGTCTCTGTTTCAGAAATACCCAAGACAGAAAGGTGGCTCCTCAGAGCCAGGTGAGGAAACAAGCAGGGGGTCATGATGCCCCCACAGGGGTGTCTGATCCCAGGTACTGGTGATTTGGGGGCAGCCACTTACCTGTGCTTGTTAGGAAAAGCTGCTGGAGGCTGCTCCAAGTGGGTCAAGCAGCAATGGCAGCAACATTGCAAACATATGGGCCAAGACCAGAGAACCAGGGACAGGGACCAGGTCAGGGCTTTAGGCGGGTTGGCAGTGCACCATTGCCTGAGGTTTGAAATCCTGCAACTTGGGAATAGAGGGAGGGAGCCGGGGTGCGGGGCAGGCATCTCAATTTCCTACTATAATCCAAAGTTGCTTGAGTCTCTTCCTCACCACTCAGCCACCTCTACCTTCATCAACTGCTGGTAGTGTTGTAAACTAACAGAGGAAATCCCAGGTGCTACTAGGAAGTATGGAATGTGGGTGTGACCACCATTCTTGTATCCCATTTGTCAGAAATAACCATGAAAGAATGGGGTGTGGCCAGAATTCTGTGATGCAAGCACCGTGGTCGGAGTCAAGAAGACAGCAGCTCCCCCAGCCCTTTTCCCAGGGACTAATGTCCAATTCAGTTGGAGACAAGAGGGTGACCTGCTTTAGCTAGATGGCTGCACAGATTATTGTGTATGTCTGTTTGTTGCCAGCCCCGGACCTTGAACTCAGGATCTGGGCACAGTCTGTGAGCTGCTTTTGCTCAAGGCTCGCCCTCCACACTGGAGACCTGGGCTTCTGGCTTTGTTGGCACTGAAGTTGGACAGGGATCTCAGGGACATTCCTGACTAGGATGACTTTGACCATGATCCTCCCATCACATCCTTGTAAGTATCAAGGAGGACTGCTGAGAGCCACTGGTGCCTGTCTAATCATTGGTATTGCTGATATTCTTGGACAGACCGGTGAGTACCCTATCTCTGGTTGAAGTGGTGGGAGCTGGAGCCCACAGTTGGAATCCTGGTCCTGCCACCTCCAAATGGTTGGGGATCCTAATGAACTCATTCCTATCCATATGAATACCAATGGAATGTGATGTATGTCATGATTGAATGGGCGGTTCTTGAATGATTCTAGGATAAAATTATACACAATTATATTATAGGACACTGATCGATTTTAGTTAATTCTGTATTAAGCAGTTAAACAATCACATTCATAAAATGGAGGCATAATGAAATGCATAAGAATTGGGCCTCACATACTGCAAAGGTACCATTTTTCTGCCAGGACTGGGATTGAAACTCAATGTCTTGGTAACTCTGTTGCACTGTGTGGGAATGGGAAGCTGGCCTCCTTAAAGTCAAGAAATTCAGGTCTGTTCCATATGCCTAAAATAGACCTCCACCACAAGAAAACATCCTTTTGATGTACAATTTACATATATGATTTATATTTATATACATATGTTGCCTCCATATTGAATTCAGTGTAGTTATTTTATTTTTTGTTGTATTTATGTATTGACCATTTATTTTATTGACTATTATGGAACATAAAATATTGATTACATTGATTACACAGGATATAGGTCTGCATATGTATTCCACTTCATACCTGACACCCAGGACTTTCACAGAAAAGGAAAACATGTGTCACCATCACCTTCTTACTCCACGATTCATTTTTGGGAGTGCTGGCATCTGAACTCAAGACCTACAAGCCTATAAGGCCCAATTCATGAATGGGTGAGTGTTAGCCTGCCATCCTGGGGCAAATTGAGCTGACAGGCTGTTCCCAGGACCTCAGATCAAGCCCCAGGGATGACCAAAATAAGAAAAGATTGACATGCAGATGGCAGTACGCTAATAAATATATATCTTTATAGAGTGTCAGAGATGTCTATACATTATTCAGTTATATAGACTACATTCATTCCAATTCCTGCGTATTAATTATGCCTCCAGGTAATTAATGTAATGTAATTAATTAATTGTTTTCATCCTTAAACTATTAATGAAATCAGTGTCCTGAAATTATTGCATTCCTTTAAGTAATAATATTCTTTCAATGCTTCATAAATATTAAATAAAATGAATCAGCCTCCTGAAATGATGCTGTCTAATTTTATAGCAGCATCATTCATGATCAATTCATTCAACCGTGACATTGACAACATTCCATTGTTAAGCCTATGGATGGTAACCATTTTCTTAGTATCTCCTGCAATTGGTTAGTGTCAGGACAGCGATTCGAAATCAGGGCCTATGTTGCCACGTGGGCCTATGGCTTCCCTGATAGTCTGGCAGCCTTCAGCAATGCAAGGTGAATTATCCTTTGCAACAGTGTCATTCAGACCCATGAGGGTCACCATGCAAAGGAAGAAAACATAAAGTGGCCATATTGTTTCTGTGCATTGCTTTCCCTGCAAGGCCTGGGTTTCTAGGATCCCAGAAGGAGCTGTAAATCTAGTGGCTGCAACTCAACCTAGGGTGATCAAAGCTGAGGCAGAGTAACGACGACCTGAGTTCAAGCGCCGTATTGAGAAAAGTAAAATGAAAAATTTAGCTCCCTGGCTTGCAATTCAAGCTGTTTATTCTTCCAGGCTTTGGATTTGAACTCAGGATCTGGATAAATCTGCAGCAATGTGGATGAAGGGGAAGATCACCGTACTTGAAGATAAGAAACTCAGGCCTGTACACTAGTCCTGAATTCAAGCCCCAGCCCTGGAAACATACCATTTAGATACATTGTAAAGGTAGGATTTATACTTACCTATATATGTTCAGTCCATACATGTTTGGTGTGGTTGTTCTTATATTTTTTGTTTTATTCATTTATTTACCATTGATTGTACTAAGATGAAACCCCTTTAATTTATTACATTGATGACATCCTAGATTTATAAAAATGTTCTCCATCATGCCAGGATTCTCAGGATCACCCAGGATATTCAGAGAAAAGGAAAATATGTTTCACACTTGGCTTCTTACTCCACGATCCACTTGTTGGTAGTGCTGGGATCTTAACTGAGGTCCTAGTAGGACCAATTGGCCAATAAGTGAAGGTGAACACACTAAACTGTGAGCAACTAATGAGCTAGGCCATTCTCAGGATCTGACATTGATTGCCAGGGTGGTCCACTATAGTCATGAATTCATAATTTAAACATACGATCTATATTGACATACATGTTTGTACAGCATCTTGTGTTTGGTGAACTTCTTCTCCTTATTTTGTCTCTATTTCATGGAGGTATTGTGTATTTTACTAAATATAGTGACAGGTATAACTTTGCTGAGATGGATGAAAACCTGTTCCTATGGTTATAGTGTTGCCTATCAATTCCTCTTCTTGGTTGAGACTCAGGACTTTCACAGGAGAGGAAAATGTGTGCAACAACTGCCTTCTGACATCAGGAAGAATCTTTTGTGAACGCTGGGATTTGAATTCAGGTTTGGATAGCTTTGTTGGACTGAGGTGGAAGGGGAAACACACCATCCTTGAGCCTTGTTGAGGGCCTGATTTGAAGCCCCAGCACTGGACAAAATAGCAAGCACACCTTTTTTAAACATAGGATCTCTCTTTACCTATAGGTGTGGTATGCATCTTGCATTCAGTGTAGTTAAACTTTTTATTAATATTTTATTTATCTTATTCATGGATGTATTGTGCATTTTATTGAAAATTGTGTCAGATATAACTGTGCTTACATGGATGACAACCTATTCCCATGGCTATTGAGTTGCTTATATAGCATTTTCCATCCTCAATGAGACTCAGGACATTCACAGAACAGGAAAACATGAGCAACCCTAGGGTTTTCACATAAGAATGAATCTTTGGGCAGTGCTGGAATTTGAACTCAAGGCCTAGCAGGCCCAATTGGTGAATGGGTCATGGTGAGCACACCAGCCTGTGAACCACTAAGGGGGTAGGCCATTCCTGGGACCTGACATGGAGTACTGGTGGGGGCCAATATAGTCATAAATTCATAATTAAACAAAGGATCTATATTTCCAAACATGGGTGGGCGACATCTTGTGTTGGGTGTAGTCATTCTCTTTATTTTGTGTCTTAGTCATTGATGTATTATGAATTTTCGTGAGTATAGGTTGACAGATATAACTGTGGTGAACTGGATGACAACTTATTCCCATGAATATAGAGTTACCTATACCTTCTCTATCCTAGCTGAGACCCAGAATTGCACAGCACATGAAAACAGGTGCACTGACTGGCTTCTAACATCAGGGTGAATTTTGGGCAGTGCTGAGATTTGAACTGGAGGCCTAGGAAGCCCAACTGCCCAATGTGTCCACGTGATCAAACCAGACTGTGAGCCAGTAAGGAGCTGGGCTGTTCCCATGAACTGAGATCGAGCCCCAGGGAGGCCAAAATAGTCCTCAATTCATCATTGAAACATGGGATGTATATTCACATCCGTGTGTGTACTGCATCGTATATTAAGTGTAGTTATTGTCTTTATTTTGTATTCTATTCATGGATGTATTGTGTATTTTCTTGAGTATATGATGACAGGTATAACTCAGCTGACATGTATAACAACTTATTCCCATGACCGCAGGGTGGCCCATGCAATCTCCATCCTAGCTGAAACCCAGGAAATGCACAGGAAAGGAAAACAGGGGCAAGAATTGGCTTCTGACATCAAGATGAATCTTTTGACAGGGCTGGTATCTGAACTCGGGGCCTAGCAGGCCTAATTGGTGAATGGGTCCAATGAGCACACCAGCCTTTGAGCCATGAAGAAGCTAGGCATTCCCAGTACAAAGAAATACTCCTATAAATATGTTAGAAACTATGCAAGCAAGAAAAAAAATTTCAATACTTATCCTTGGGTTCATTTCACCTATTGTATTGATCTGGTTTAATCAATTCTCTGCCTGCACTACCAGATTATTTGAAGAATACATAAGATAATCACACTGAGAAGTGATTTAGAGAATTAATTCATATTGTTTATTTTGAATTTTTTGAGGTAAGTACTTGGATTCAAATTCAGAGCCTTGCATTTGCGAGGCAGGCATCTGACCACTTGAACCATGCCACATCCAGCAATTTGTGCTTTTTTTTGTGTTTGAGATAGAATCTTGTATTTGGTTATTCTTAGGCTACCTGGATAGTGAACTTCCTAGTTTTATGTTCAACATAGGTAGGATGACAGCCACACATTGGCACACACAGCTTTTATTGATTGAGCTGGAACTCTCTTGTATGTTTTCCAGCTTGACCTCGAAATGCAACTATCGATATTTCCATTTGCAGAGTAGCTAGGATTATAGGTATAAACCACCTCATTTGACTTATTATATGTGTTTATGAAAATTCTGAAAGTATGAGAAAATCCTCTAGAGTTACTAACCATATCTATATTCTAGGTGATACACTAATGATTATTCTGTCAAAAACTTTTTGACATTATTCTGACAAACGTTTTTAAATTTTTTTTTGCAAAATGCCATTCAGAGGGGTTACAATTACATGAGTAAGGTAATTAGTACATTTCTTATCAAGCATTGTGGCCTCCTCCTGTTTCCACTTCTCATCCCTTCCGATTTCCCCTCTCCAAGCCCCCAACATACCACCCCTGGCAAAAGTTGTAAAGTTTGTTATTGGAAGTAATGACTTGTATAGCTCATTGTTGCAATGGGTACAACGTATCCCTATTTAAAGGTTGGTTTTGCACATTCCCTCCACAAATTATACCAATATCAAATAAAATGGAAACAGGGGTTGTACCATGGGGGAGGGACATACAAAGCAACAAAGAAATAATCTTATAAATATGTTAGAAACAATTGCAAGAAAGAAAAAAAACATTTCAATACTTATCTTGAGGTTCATTTCACCTAACATGAACTTATCTTACCTTTTCTGCTTGTCTCAAAAATATACTAGTAATTGCAAATAAGGGAAACCATGGGACTTATATTTTTGGGCCTGGCTTCTTTCACTTAATTTTTTCCAAGTCTTTCCATTTCCTAACAAATTTGGCAATGTCATTCTTTCTGATAGAGGCATAGAATTCCATTGGGTATATCTACCACATTTTCTAGATCCATTCATCCAATGAGGGGCATCTGGGTGGGTTCCATAACTTATCTATGGTAAATAATGTTGCAATAAAAATAGTTGTGCTGGTAGCTTTATTATGGTCTTGTTTGTGATCATTTGGGTAAATGCCCTAAAGTGGGATTGCTGGGAAATAGGGGAGCTCTATGTGGAGTCTTTTGAGGAACCTCCATACTACTTTCCAAAGTGGTTGAACATGTTTACACTCTCACCAACAATGCAGTAAGATTCCCTTCTGTCCCCATCTAATCCAGTATCTGTTGTTATTAGAGTTCTTGATTATACCTATTCTAACTGGGCTGAGGTGGTATCTCAATGTTGGGTTGATTTGAATTTATTTTATAGCTAGAGAGATTGAGTATTTCTTCATATGACTATCGGCCATCCTTCTTTCCTCTTCAGAGAAGTTTCCCTTTAAGACGTTAGCTCACATATTTATTGGGCAGTTGTTTCTCTGAGGATTTGTTATTGGGCGATTTAATTTTTTGAGTTCCAGGTATATTTTAGATATGAGACCCTTGTCCATTGTATGGCAACTGAATATCATCTCCCAATCCATGGGCTTTCTATAGATCTTGCTAGCTATGTTCTTTGCCTTGCAGAAGCTCTGCAATTTCATGCAATCCCATTTGTCCAAAATTTCTTTGATTTGTTGTGTTTCTGGGTCTCCATTAAGTAAATTTTGGCCTGTGCCAAGGAGACCTGTAATGTTTTCAGAGTGTCTGCTTTGACTCCAAGGTCTTTGATCCATTTGGAGTTGATTCTTGTGCAGGGTGATATATAAGAATCTAGCTTTAGTTTTCTACAAGTGATTAACCAATTTTGCCAGCACCATTTACTGAAGAGGCTGTCTTTCTTACAATCTAATTATTTAGCTTCCTTATCAAAGATTAGATGGCTATATATCTGTAGGTTCAATTCTATTTCATTGGTCCCGAGGTCTGCTCTTGTGCCATTACCAATTTGTTTTGATTACTATGGTGTTGTAGTAGAGTTTGAAATTTGGTATTGATAGTCCTCCAGAACTTTTTTTTTTCTGTTAATGATCTTTTATGCTATCCAGGGTCTTTTATTGTTCCATATGAACTTTTGGATTGTCTCTTGTATTCCTTGAAGAATGAATTTGGGATATTGATAGGTATTGCATTGAATTTGTAGATAGCCTTGGGAAGTATTGCCATTTTCAGGATATTGATCCTTCCAATCCAGGAGCATGGGAGATTTTGCCACTTTCCGTGTTCTGTTTTGATTTCCTTTTCCAGGTTTTTAAAGTTTTTATCATAGAGGTCCTTCACTTTTGGTTAAGTTAATTTCTAGGTATTTTATTTTTTGTGGAGCTATTATGAATGGAGTTGCTTTCCTGATTTCAGCCACACTTCTCTCATTCTTGGCATACAGAAAAGCCATTGATTTTGAGGGTTAACTTTATACCCTGTTACTTTGCCCCAGGTTTGAGTAAGCTTGAATAATTTGGGAGTGGAGTCAGTGGGATTCTTTAAATACAAGATCATTCCATCTGCAAAGAGGGAGAGTTTTCCATCATCGTTCCCTATTTGGATCCATTTTATGTTTGCATCTTGTCTTATTGCTGTAGCTAGTCATTCTAATACTAGATTGAAGAGGAGTGGCAAGAATGGACATCCTTGTCTCATTCCTGATTTAATAGGAAATGGCTTTAGTTTTTCACCATTAAATATAATGCTGGATGTAGGTTTGTCATATACAGCCTTTATTGTATTGAGGAATGTTCCCTGGATTCCTAGTTTTCCAGAGTCTTCATTATCAATGGGTGTTGAATCTTGCCAAATGCCTTTTCTGCATCTACTGAGATAACCATGTGGTTCTTATCCTTGGTCTTGTTGATGTGATTAATTTTATTAATTGATTAGTGTATATTGACCCAGATTTGCATCCCTGAAATGAATCCTGTTTGATCGTGGTGTTTGATTTTTTGCATGAATTGTTGAAGTTGATTGGCCAAAATTTAGCATCAATGTTCATCCAAGAAATGGGTCTATAAATCTCTTTTTTGATGAGTCCCTGACTGGTTTCAGGATAAGGGTTATGATGTCTTCATAGAATGAGTTCAGTAGTGAACTTTCTCTTTCAAATTCATTGAAGGGCTATTGGTGTGAGCTCTGCTTTAAAGGCTTTGTAGAATTCTGCTGCAAATCTTTCTGGTACTGGGGTTTTCTTAGATGGGACTCCTCTTATTGTTGTTTCTATCTCAACGATTGATATGGTCCTGCTAAAATGTTTTAATTCATCTTGGTTTAGATTTGTCTTGTCAATATTTGCTAGGAAAAGGTCAATTTCTGCCAAGTTCTCAAACTTATTAGCATAGTTTTGATACGTATTCCCTTTTAATGTTCTGAATCTTGGTTGTTTCTCTGGTGATGTTTCCATTCTCAGCACCGAGTTTATTTATTTGGGTGAGTTTTCTTCATTTTATGATAAGATTTGTTAAGGGCCTGTCAACTTTGTTAATTTTGTCGAGGAACCAACTCATTGTTTTGTTGATTCTTTCTATGGTTTTCTTCGATTCTAATTAGTTTAATTCTGATTTAATTTTAATTATTTCTTTCCATCTCCTGATTTAGGTTTATCTTGCTGCTCTTTTTCAAGGAGGTTCAGATGTCTCATTAAATTGTTGGTTTTAGATCTATCCAAATAGCTGATGTAGGAACTCAAAGCTATAAACTCGCCTCTGACTACTGCCTTTGCTCTGTTCCAGAAGAGCTGGTAATTTGTGTGCTCATTTTTTTGAATATCATGAACATTTGAATTTCCTTTCTAATTTCTTCCCTGACCCACTGGTGATTCAACAGTGTGTTGTTCAGCCTCCATGTGTTACAGGACTTTCTTCGGTGGTTTTTGGTGTTGAGTTCTAATTTTATTACCTTGTGGTGTGAGCGAATGCAAGGTATAACTTCAATGTTTCTGAATTTGGACAAGATTGCTTTGTGACCTAAAATGTAGTCTATTTTGGAAAATGTACCATGTGCTGCAGAGAAAAACGTTTATTCTGATGCTGCTGGGTAGGTGTCTGTTAAATCTAGTTGATATATGCAGCTGTTTAGATCAGCGGTATTAGACTTGAGCTGAAGAGCTGAGGGACATTGTCCAGTCCCAGAGTTCAGGCCCCAAAACTGACCCAAAAAATGCCTCTGCCTCATCTGCCTTGGTTGCTTTGACTCCCCTCATGTTGGCATACTAGGAGGCCAGCATAAGATGAAGCTCCTGAAACCTTTTTGGATAGAAAAAGAAACCACTGCATGGGAATTGAGGGGTGTTTTAGAAGATGTTTGGAGCTGAACATAGGAAGGAGGGCTCATGGCTTCAGCCTCAGTTGTCTTTTGAACCATTGCCCAGTTACCAGCTATAAGTTTTTGCTCCAAAATCAATGTGGCAAAGTCTGCAATTCTTATTGACTCATCGACATACACAGACCTAGTTAGGCATCCAGAATGACTTAAAATGTAGATTTCCTAATTCAGAGAAATCTGTACCAGAGCAAATGGGCAGAAAGAACTTTTTTTAAAAATTTTTTTATTTTATTTTATTTGTGAACATACTGTACAGAGGAGTTACAATTACATGGGCAGGATAATGCGTACATTTCTTACCAAGCGGGCAGAAAGAACTTTATTTAATCAGGTTCAATTCATTTTTACTTGCTTATAATTTAAATGAGAGAACAATATCAAACTATCCAAGCTTTCACAAAATCAAAATATCCAAGCAACTACATTTTACAGGAAGTAAATATTCACAGCACAAATCAGAATTTCTTAAGAGCTGGTACTTTCAGAAAATAAGGAATTAGGGTTCAGGACACATGTCAGATACATTTCACAACAGCATCAAAATTAAATTCATTACCACAGGTGGCAAAAGTTGCTTACTCTCAGCATGTAAGCACATTATCATTGTTTTCTGGTCCTTAGTAAAAAAGATGGAAGAGTTTGATTTCCCTTCTCAATTTCAATCTTCAAATTCACATTTTCTTCTAAGGAAGTCATTTATCTCACACACCTGACAATACATAATATGTCTTCAAACCAGGGTCTCCTGGGCATCTGGGAGCAAAATAGGAAGAGTGAAACAGGCTACAGGAAGCTTGATTGTTCAGGAATAAATCATGTTTGTACTTCTGCTTTTTCTTTTTAATTGTGAAAATACCATACAGAGAGGTTTCAATTACCTGAGAAAGGTAATGAGTACATTTCTTATCAAGCATTGTTGCCATGGAAAGACTTGATGGCACAGCTAAGCTAGTTTGGGAGTGCTTGTCCTTTCCAGCACCCAGGTGGGAAGATGGTTAGTTGGGAGGGGAGAAATGTCTTAGAGTTTCAGAAAAAGGCAAAAGAATTGTGCATGTTTTTTCTTCTCAGAAAATAACCTTTAAAAAAGATACGTTTTTCACTTCACAAAACAATTATACAGTAGTCCCCTTCACTGTAATTTCCCCTTCTGTAGTTAGTTACTGCAGAGCACATGGGCAGCAAAGATGGCGCTGAGAGGGAGTTGAGTCAGCAGAGCTCAATTTACCTTATGTTCAGTGCTTAACCAGCCCGTGAAAGCTTAGGTGCATGATAGGGTGTGACCTTGACAGTGGTTGGTTCCTCTTCCTCCCCTGCCATGCCACCCGCTGTTTTTTGCTTTAAAAAGGGCTGCTCTCTGTTAATAAATGAGTTTTCTTCCTGCTTGACTTGGCTCCCCGCTGTGTCTGATTTTCTCTCGGGCTAAGAGGACTGGAGAATGGGCTAGCACCGCACTTACCTTTCCCCTTCTTTTTTTTATTGTGAAAATACTTTACAGAGGGGTTACAATTACATGGGCAAGATAATAAATACATTTCTTGTCAAGCATTGTAATATCTTCCTTTGTTTCCCCTTCCCATCCCTTCCCATCCTCCCCCTGCCCCCCCACCCCCCCCACCAAAGTTGTAAAGTTCGTTTTCGACATAACGACTTGTACATCTCATTGTTGTACATATCCATATTTAGACTATTTGTTTTTCCCCTTCCCCTCTACAAATTATACCTGGGATGGACAAAGACCCAAAGAGTTACCTGTGCTCAAATATGCTCTGAAAAGATTAATGGAAAAACATCTCATAATTTGAAAGAGACCACATTCACATAATACCTTTATTCTTTTTTTTTTTTTTTTGGTTCTTTTGGAGCTAAAGTTTAATTGTATATATCTTTGATTATTTTCCTGCCTAGGCTTCTGTTTCCTGGAATTACAGGTATGCACTTCCACATCCATTTCACTTTTTTTTACAGTATATTGTTACAATTTTTCTATTTTTATTAGTTACTGTTATAATTGTCTTACTGTACCTAATTTATAACTGAAGTTTTATTGTAACTATATTTGTTTCTTCTTCTTCTTCTTCTTCTTCTTCTTCTTCTTCTTCTTCTTCTTCTTCTTCTTCTTCTTCTTCTTCTTCTCCTCCTCCTCCTCCTCCTTCTCCTCTTCCTCCTCCTCCTCCTCCTCCTCCTCCTCCTCCTCCTCCTCCTCCTCCTCCTCCTCCTCCTCCTCCTCCTCCTCCTCCTCCTCCTCCTCCTCCTCCTCCTCCTTCTTCTTCTTCTTCTTCTTCTTCTTCTTCTTCTTCTTCTTCTTCTTCTTCTTCTTCTTCTTCCTCCTCCTCTTTTCTCAGTGCTGAAGATCTAGCGCAGGGTCTTGCATATAAAAGGCTTGGTCTCTGACACAGTTCTACATCCCAACCCTCTACAGCTTCAAAAAAGCTAGTTTGAGAATTTCACAATGTTGAATAATCAACACAAATTTTCCTTTTCCTTTCTAGGCTCCAGAAAAGGGAAAAGTGGGGTGGGGGAATAAATGGGACAGTCACCTAGGGAAAATTTTGCTTATTATCTTATTTTTTGTTCATATGGCATTTAAAAATATATTACCATATAATTTAAATAATATTTTTAAAATTTCTTCATAGGAACAAAGAATAACTAAAAGTTTTTTCGTTTTGATGTATAAAGTTCACAATGCTATCTCTTTAAGAATCTTTTAAAACATTCTATTGACAATCTCCACAGAGGCAAAACAGAAGTATATATATTAAATATTCTAATCATCATATGAAATAATTAGGAAGGGCAAATCAATAGAAACAATGAAAACTATGTCAAACACAATGAACAGGACAATTACCCATCAAACAGATGCTTATCATGTTTGAAAACAGCAGTCAGAGAATTTGCAGAATTACTGACAGGACAAAGTTTGAATTCAAAGGAGAGAGGAAAACCCTTAAAATATTGAAAGACAAACATGCACCAATATGTCATGCCTGTAATCCTACATGCTCAGGACACTCATTAGTGGCTAAAGAAAAGCAAGAATAAATCGGTTAACAACTAATGATAACCTTTCATAATTCAAAGGACACTATAACAGAAGTGAAAATATATCCAACAGATACAAGGCACATATTTGTTAATGCTACAATGTTAATGCTACAATGATCCTGAGTCTTAAGTATTTTTATATCTTATAATTCTCTCTTTATATATATTTTTTGGGTCCGGTCATGGGGCTTGAACCCTGGGCCTGGGTGCTGTCCTTCAGCTCTTCAGCTCAAGGCTAGTCCTCTAACACTTGAGCCACAGCGCCACTTGCTGATTTGTTCTTTTTGCTTATGTGGTGCCGAGGAATTGAACCCAGGGTTTCAAGAATGCAAGGCATGAGTTCTACAACTGAGCCACCTTCCAAGCCCCTAATTCTATATATTTTTTTTTTCTGAATAGTATACTTCTTTTTATTTAATAGTGAAAATACTGAACAGAGGGGTTACAATTACATTAGCAAAGTAATGAGTACATTTCTTATCAAGCATTGTTGCCTCCTCCTCTGTTTCACTTTCACATCCATTCTCATTCCCCCACCAAGTGTCCCCCTACCTCCTCCCCCAGGCGAAAGTTGTAAAGGTCATTTTTCAACATAACAACTTGTATAGTTCATTGTTGCAATGGGTCCATCTGTATCCTTATTTAAACTATTTGGTTTTCCCTTCCCCTCCACAAATTATACCAACATCAAATACAGTGAAAACTAGGGGTTATACTGTGGGGGAGGGACAAACAAAGCAACAAAGAAATAATCTTATAAGTGTTAGAAACAATCATAAGAAAGAAAAAAAACATTTGAATACTTATATTGGGGTTCATTTCACCTCACATCAACTTATCTGACCATTTCTACTTGTCTCACAAATATACATTATTGTAAATAAGGGAAACCATGGAATTTATGTTTCATTGGGCCTGTCTTACTTCACTTAATTAATTTTTTCCAAGTCTTTCTATTTCCTAAGAAATGGGGCAATGTCATTCTTTCTGATAGAGGCATAGAAGTCCATTTTGTATATATACCACAGTTTCTTAATCCATTCATCTACTGAGGGGCATCTGGGTTGGTTCAATATCTTACCTATGGTAAATAATGCTGCAATAAACAACAGTCGTGCAGGTTGCTTTAAAATAATCACGTTTGTATCATTTGGGTAAATGCTCAAAAGTGGGATTGCTTGGAAATAGGGCAGCTATATGTGGAGTCTTTTGAGGAATCTCCATACTACTTTCCAAAGTGGTTGAACAAGTTTACACGCCCACAAACAATGAAGTAGGGTTCCCTTCTGGACACATACCATCCAGAATCAGTTGTTAGAGTTCTTGATTATAGCCATAGTAACAAGGGTGAGGTGGAATCTGAATGTTGTTTTGATTCATATTTATTTTATAGCTAAGGAGGTTGAGCATTCCTTCATGTGTCTACTGGCCATCCTTCTTTCCTCTTCAGAGAAGTTTCTCTTTAAGTCTTTAGCCCACTTATTTATTGGGCAGTTGTTTGTGTGAAGATTTGTAGTTAGAGGATTTAATTTTTTGATTTCCAGGTTTATTTTACATATGAGAACCTTGTCCGTTGTATGGCTAGTGAAGATCTTCTCCCAATCCTTCGGCTTTCTATTGATCTTGCTAGCTTCATCCTTTGCCATGCAGAAACTCTGCAATTTCATGCAATCCCATTTGTCCAACCTTTCTTTGATTTATTGTGTTTCTTGGTCTCTTTTAACAAAATTTCGGCATGTGCCAAGGAGACTTAGAGTTTCTCCAATTCCACCCTGTAATGTTTTCAGAGTCCATTTGGAGTTGATTCTTTGGCAGGGTGATATATAAGGATGTAGATTTAGTTTTCTACAAGTGATTAACCATTTTGGCCAGCACCACTTACTGAAGAGGCTGTCTTTCTTCCATTCTAATTTTTAGCTTCATTATCGAAGATTAGATGGCTATAGGTCTGTAGGTTCATTTTTGGATTTTCAATTATATTCCATTGGTCCTGAAGTCTGTTCTTGTGTCAGTATCAAGCTGTTTTGATTACAATGGTGTGGTAGTAGAGTTTGAAATTTGGTATGGATATTCCTCCACCCCTTTTCTTTCTGTTTTTGATCATTTTGGCTATTCGGGGTCTTTTATTGTTCTGTATGAATTTTTGGATTGTCTCTTCTACTTCCTTGAACAATGACGTTGGAATATTGATAGGTATCACACTGAATTTGTAGATAGCCTTGGGAAGTATTGCCATTTTCACGATGTGGATCCTTCCAATCCAGGAGCATGGGAGGTTTTTCCAGTTTCTAAGTACTGTTTTGATTTTCTTTTTCAGGTTTCTATAGTTTTCATCAGCCGGGCACTGTTGGCTCATGCCTGTAATCCTAGCTATTCAGGAGGTTGAGATCTGAGGATTATGGTTCAAAGCTAGCCAGGGAAGTTAAGTCAGAGAGACTCTAATTTCCAATAAACCACTAGAAAACCAGAAGTGGTGCTGTGTCTCAAGTGATAGAGAGCTCGCCTTGAGCTGAAGACCTGTGGGAGAACACCCAGGAACAGAGTTCAAGACCCATGACTGACAAAAAACAAAAAAAGTTTCCATCATTAAGGTCCTTCACTTTTTGATTAATTCCTAAGTGTTCTATTTGGAGGGGTGGCTATTATAGATGGAATTGTTTTCCTGGTTTTAGCCACACTTTTCTCATTGTTGGATTAGAGAAAAGCCATTGTATTTGAGGGTTAATTTTATAACCGGCAACTTTGCCAAAGTTTTGAATCACTATGAGTAATTTGGGAATGGATTCCATAGGATTCTTTAAATACAAGATCATGTCATCTACAAAGAGGGTGAGTTTTACTTAATCTTTCCCAATTTGGATCCATTTTATGTTTGCACCTTGTCTTATTGTTGTAGCTTGGCATTCTAACACTAAATTGAAAAAAACTGGAGAGAGTGGACATCCTTGTCCCCTTCTTTTTTTTTATTGTGAAAATACTTTACAGAGGGGTTACAATTACATGGGCAAGATTGTCAAGCATTTTAATCTCGTCCTTTGTTTCCCCTTCCCATCCCTTCCCATCCTCCCCCTACCCCACCCCCCCCACCAAAGTTGTAAAGTTCGTTTTCGACATAACGACTTGTACATCTCATTGTTGCAATGGGTCTACCTGTATCCATATTTAGACTATTTGTTTTTCCCCTTCCCCTCTACAAATTATACTAACACCAAATACAGAGAAAGAGGGGGTTATACTGTGAGGGAGGGACATACAAAGCAACAAGGAAATAATTTTACAATTGTGTTAGAAACAATTGCATGAAGAAATAAAAACATTTGAATACATATCTTAGGATTCATTTCCCTAACATCAAATTATCTGACCTTTTCTGCTTGACTCAGACATACTAGATACTCCTAGTAAGGGAAACCATGGGGCGTATGTTTCTTTGGGCCTGGCTTACTTCACTTAATATAATTTTTACCAAGCCTTACCATTTCCTAACAAATGGGGCAATGTCATTCTTTCTGATGTAGGCATAGAATTCAATTGTGTATATATACCACATTTTCTTGATCCATTCATCTACTGAGGGACATCTGAGTTGGTTCCTTATCTTAGCTACAGTAAATAATGCTACAATAAACATAGTCATGCTGGTAGCTTTAGTGTGGACTTGTTTGTGAACATTTGGGTAAGTGCCGCACAGGCTGAAATTTTCTTAATAGAGACCAAGAAACACGACAAATCAAAGAAAGGTTGGACAAATGGGATTGCATGAAACTGCAGAGCTTCTGCATGGCAAAGGTCATAGTTAGCAAGATCAATAGAAAGCCCACAGATTGGGAGAATATCTTCACTAGCCATAAAACTGACAATAGTCTCATATCTAAAATATATCTGGAGGGGCTGGGAAGGTGGCTTAGTGGTAGAGCGAATGCCTTGCATGCCAGAGGCCCTGGGTTCGATTCCTCAGCACCACATAAGCAAAAAGAAAAAAGCCAGAAGTAGTGCTGTGGCTAAAGTGGTAGAGCGCTAGCCTTGAGCTGAAGAGCTGAGGGACAGCGCCCAGGCCCAGACTTCAGGCCCCTTGACCGGACCCAAAAAAACAAACAAACAAACAAAATAAAATATACCTGTAAATCAAAAAATTAAATCCCCCAACAACAAATCTTCAAAGAAACAACTGCCCAATAAATAATTAGGCTAAAGCCTTAAAGAGAAACGTTTCTGAAGAGGAAAGAAGGATTGCCAATAGATACATTAAGAAATGCTCAACCTCCCTAGCCATAAAAAAATGCAAATCAAAACAACATTGAGATACCACCTCACTCCTGTTAGAATGGCTAAAATCAAGAACTCTAACAACAACAGATTCTTTCGGGGATGTGGACAGAAGGGAACCTTAATGCAGTGTTGGTGGGAGTGTAAATTTGTTCAACCACTTTGGAGAGTAGTATGGAGATTTCTCAAAAGACTCCACATAGTGCTTCCCTATGACCCAGCAATCCGTTGTCCCCTTCTTGATTTAAGAGAAAATGGCTTTAGTTTTTCACCATTAAGTATAATGCTGGCTGTAGGTTTGTCATATACAGCCTTTATTCAATTGAGGAATGTTCCCTGGATTCCTAATTTTTCCAGAGCTTTCATCATAAAGGGATTGTTGGATATTGTCTAATGCTTTTTCTCAAACAATTGAGATAACCATGTGGTTCTTACCCTTGCTCTTGTTGTTGCAATGTATTATATTAATTGATTTGCGTATATTGACCCAACTTTGCATCCCTGAAATTAATCTTGTTTGATCGTGGTGTATTATTTTTTGGATGAATTGTTGAAGTCAATTGACCAAAATTTTGTTGAGAAGTTTTGCATCATTGTTCATCAAAGAAATGTGTTTAAACTTCTCTTTTCTGATGAGTACCTGCCTGGTTTGGGGATGAGGGTTTTGATGTCCTCATGGAATAAGTTCTGTAGTGAACTTTCAATTTCATTGAAGAGTTGGAGTAGTATTGGGGTTGAAGGCCTTGTAGAATTCTGATGTAAATCTGTCAGGTCTTGGGCTTTTTTTAGATAGGAATTCTCTTAAGGCTGTTTCTATCTTAATGCTTGATATGGGCTGTTAAAATGGTTTAATTCATCTTGTTTTAGTTTCAGCAGCATGTCGATATTTGCTATGAAAACGTCGATTTTTGCCAAGTTCTCAAACTTATTAGCATAGTTTTGAGAAATATTCCCTTATAATGTTCTGAATCTTGGTTGTTTCTCTGGTGATGTTTCCATTCTCATCTCTGAGATTATTTCTTTGGGTGAGTTTTCTTTTTCTGATAAGATTTGTTAAGAGTATGTCAATTTTGTTAATGATTTTGAAGAACCAATTCTTTGTTTTATTGATTCTTTCTATGTTTTTTGAATCTAATTCATTTAATTCTTATTTAATTTTAATTATTTCTTTCCATCTACTGGGTTGGTGTTTATCTTGCTACTCGTTTTCAAGGAGGTGCAGATGTCTCATTAAATTGTTGGTTTCATATATCTCCAACTTGCCTCTGAGTAATGACTTTTCTGTGTCCCAGAGGAACTGGTAATTTGTGTGCTCGTTTTTGTTGAATATCATGAACACTTAAATTTCCTTTCTAATCTCTTACATGACTTACTCGCGATTCAACAGTGTGTTGTTCAGCATCCATGTGTTACAGGACTTACTTTGGTGGCTTTTGGCGTTGAATTCTAATTTTATTTCCTGTGGTCTGAGAGAATGCAAGGTATAACTTCAATGTTTCTGAATTTGGACTTTTGTTTTGTGACCTAAAATGTGGTCAGTTTTTGAAAATGTTCTATATGCTGCTGAGACAAAGGTGTATTCTGATACTGCTGGGTGAATTATGCGTTAGATGTCTGTTAAATCCAGTTGATCCTTGCAGTTGTTTAGATCTGCAGGTTATTGTGTTTTTGCCGAGTTGATCTATCTAGTGGGGACAGTTGTGTGTTAAAGTCCCCAACAATTAATGTCTTTAGATCTATGTGAGCTTTGAAGGAAAGTAGTTTTTCTTGGATAAATGCGTGTTCCGTTGTTTGGCAAATAGATATTTAGAATTGTAATATTTTCCTGAAGGAGCAATCCCTTAATTAGTATGTAGCGACCTTCTTTTTCTCTTCTCACGAATTTTAATTTAAAGTCTATTTTATCTGATATTAGGATTGCAACTCCCACCTGTTTATGGGGGTCATTTACTTGGTAGATTTTGTTCCAGTCTTTCACTTTCAAAATGTGTTTGTTTTTATGGGCAAGATGTGACTTATCACTTATTATAATTCAAATACCATGCAAGAGTAATTTTATATAATCATTACAGGTATCATTTTATCACTATCATGAAACAGAATAAAAGACCATTCCAAATTATTACCTACCTATCATTATACTTAATTCCTAAACATTAGCTAAATATCTTAAACAATCTAAATAGTCATGTCTTTAACATAGACATAAATATTCTGTACTTTTTACTTAAAAATTTCCAGGGGCATATATTCATGTTTCTAAGAAATGTTAACAGCAGTTAAAAATGCTTTTGTGAAATTAATGTGAGACATGTTGTTGTTGTTTACAAGTCCTGGACATTGTCCCTAAGCTTTATTTGTGCTCAAGGCCAGCACTGCACAACTTGAAGCACAGGGCTAATTTCTGTTTTTAAATGGTTAATTGGAGAATAAGAATATAACATGTACTTTTCTGTTTGGGCTAGATGTGAAAACAATTGTTAGATCGCAGCCACCACAGGAGCTAGAATTATAGGCGTGAGTTACCGGCACTTGGTTTGATGATTTTTTAATTTTAATTCTGTTTTAAGATGTTTGTTTCACTATAATGCACATAATTCTATATATAAATTTATATTTATATATATATATATATATATATATATGACGACAAATTCCTTCTAAAAATGTATGACTGTCTACACATAACATTTATACACAAACACACACACACACACACACACACACACACACACAAACACACACATATTTCTGAATATATACACTTCCTCTAAAACTTTTATGCTACTATTTTTTACCCTTTGCATTTCAATAGATAATCTATTTTTCCAAATGTTTCCTAGAGTAAAATGACTAATATTTCAATAGAAAGTAGAATATATTATTTTCAAGGTAATTTTAGATATACACATGATGTTGTAGTAATATTTATAGTATATTACTTGAAAAAATTCATTTCAAACCCTTAAATATTTGTGTGTAATGACAGGGAGAGGGGAAGTTAATTCATACTGGTTAGAAATGTGCAATGCTTCAAAAATCTGTTCAATGATTTGTTATACTCACATAGTCAAGCTACCTGTTATGGTTTAGTTCTTTTTCTTTCTTTATTTATTCAAAAATTTAACACGGATGCATGCACAGTGGTAATATAAAAATTATTAATCAAAATACAAATAATACAAAATCATAGACACATACCAGACTTTCAATAATTAGCACTTATGATGATAATAATAATTTTGCTGAAGATGATTATGACCAGAGGGACCTTGATAATGGCAATGTTATGATTGAAAAAGAAAAATTTTTAGACATCTTTAAATTTAGATTTCCCACATTGAATACATAATAATAAACAGCATTGGATTACATACAATAAGAATAACAAGAGGAGAGTTTCAATATCAAGAAATAACAATCCAATAATCAGGTGAGACAGTAAATCCCCAACGTTATTCTTGCAGTCTCTCTAATGTATACTCACTTTTCTTGGTGGTATTGTTTTCTTATAAATAAACTCGTTTATTTTCACATGTTTATTATCCCACATAGATATAATATAATAAGCTGAGTGCTTTGCTATCAAATGATCTTGTTTGTTCGAGCCTTGGGAACTTAGGAGAAAGCCTTTCACCACCCACATAGCCAGTAGCTTAGTTGTATATCCCTAGAAGGTAACAATACATGCCTCAAGCATGCTTCACTCATTAGGCAGAAATCCTTAGTCAGTTGTAGTTTCTATCCAGGTCACTGAAGAAAATCTATGTATAAATTTATGAAGAACACTTGGCAGCACATAAAGCAATAAGAAAAATTTGATGGACTAAGATTAGTTTTCAAGTTAGTGTCATTAGTTCAAGTAACATCCTCATATAGACACTATTCAATAACCAATGTTTTCCAATGATATGTTGAGTATGTCCTTCAATACAAATGTAGACACATGACCCAATTTACATAATACCACATACATATCTGTAGTTGCCTTAAAAGGACACAACCCTTAGTGTCAGGAGGTAAACTTTATTTTTATTTCTGCATGAAACAATTTGTGACTTTATACCAACAAACTGAATTTGATTCTTTCCTTATTTGTAAGCTAAGGTGGAAAATGTAAGGACTCTTCACTTTTCTTTTTTCTTGCTCTAGGACTAAGCAAAGTATTCTTCAATATTTCTGGTAGATTACATCCATTTATAGATGAGAAATGTAAGGCCAACAGTCAATGTAGTGAGTAAATAATGATACTAGAATTTGTGTCTGAGCTCTTCCCTCTGCATGCTTACAAGGAGCAGTAATTTGTTGATGGAGAGGACCAATATGAAAACACTATGGGGAAAAACATACTTTGTAAAAAGTTGTTTAAGACTAGGTGACCAGTGATGAGTGCATGAAACAGACTTGTGTCAGGCACATAAAAAGGAGTACATAGAAATCATATTAGTGCTGGGCGCCAGTGCGTCATGCCTATAATCCTATCTACTCGGGAGGCTGAGATCTGAGGATCACGGTTTAAAGCCAGCCCAGACAGGGCTCAATCTCAGGTCCTGGAATGGATTTAACACTCTATTGGCTCACAGGCTGGTGTACTCACCATGACCCATTCATCACTTGGGTTTGCTAGGCCTTGAGTTTAAATCCCACCACTGTCAAAAGATGAATACTGATGTAAGAAGCCAAGTGATCCTCCTCTTTTCCTGTGCTGTGAAAGTACTGCTTCTCAGCTAGGTATGGAACATGCTATATAGGCAAATCTATAGCCATGGGAACAGGTTGACATCCTTGTCAGCACAGTTTTACCTGTCACCATACTCAGTAAAATACACAATATCTCCATGAATTAGACACATATTAAGGAGAAGTGCACCGAATGCAAGATGCTGTCCATACATGTACATCAATAGAGGTCCTATCTTTAAATTATGAATTTATGCCATCCTGGCCTTCCCTGGTGCTCAATATCAGGTCCTGGAAACAGTGTAGCTCCTCAGTTGCTCACAGGCCAGTGTCTTCACCTTGACCCTTTCACCAATTGGACCTGCTAGATTCAAATAACAACACTGTCAAAACATGAATCCTGATGTGAGCAGTACATCATTTCACCTGCTTTCCAGTCCTGTGAAAGTCCTGGGTCTCATCTAGGATGGACAAGGCATAGGAAACTCTATAGACATAGGAATAGGTTGTCATGCATGTCAACACAGTTATATCTGTCATCATACTCAATAAAATACAAAATGCATCTCTAAGACACACAATAAAATAAATAACTACACTGAAACATGATGCATTCCACACATGTATGTAAATAGAGATCCTATTGGGAATATGATTTTTGTCAGTGTTGGGCTTCAATTCAGGCACTGGGAGCACGCCTGAACATGTAGTCTTCAAGGATGATGATCTTCTCCTTCTCCCACAGTGCAACAGAGTTACCCAGACCTGAGTTCAAATCCCAGCTCTGGCAGTAAAATGGGGCGTATTCGTAGCTAGGGTGCTTCCTTCATAATTTTTTTTAACAGAATCAGAGGTTGAACTCAAGTCGTGGCAACTCTGCTTCAGTTCCGATCATCTTAGGCTGCAGCCTCTGGACCTATAACCCATCATCGGATCCTAGGACCCCAGGGCTTGCAGGAAAATAAAATAACTGCGAAGGGAAAAATAAAGTTGCAGGAAGTTCCACCTGGTGCTTTTATGCTCATTTTCCTTTGCATGATGACCATGCTGGGTCCGAACTCGGCGGCCTGCAGAGTGAAGTTGACCTGGAGTGACTGAAGTTCTGCTGGCTCTCGCAGAAGCCCAAGGCGTTGGGGTATCAGAGAACTCAAGGTCGAATGCAGGTCAGCCCCGCTCCATTGAGGGAATGGCGGGAGATCCTGAGATACTCTTTTCTGGCACTTGGAAAGCTCATGGAATTCGATCAATCTCATCTTTGAATGAGTACTTTCTGCAGGATGCATGTAGGAAATGATAGGCAAAACTCATTGTGTATCGATTATTTTCAATGAAGAGTTGATGAAGGTTGACCATAATCATCACAGTCATGAAATGGAGGCATCGGGAAAGATCCAAGAATCGGTAGTCATGGGGTATATTGGATTCCATCACAGGTCGCCATCTATCCTACTGTATACAAATATGCAGACTACCTTTAGCTTAAGAATGGATTAGTATTGTGCTCTCTCTCTCCCACTTCCGGGGCTCAATCTCAGTTCCTGGGAACAGCTTAGTTCCTTATTAGCTCTCTGCCTGGTATCCTCACCTTGACCCTTTCTCCTGTTGGGTTTGCTAAGATCTAAGTTCCAACCCCAACACTGCCAAAGGAGGAATGCAGATGTGAGAATCCAATATGTCCACTTGTTTTCCTGCCCTATGAAAATTCTGGGTCTCAGCTAGGATGGAGAAGGCTTAAGCAATGCTATAGACATGGGAATTAGTTCTCATTCCTGGAAGCACAGTTATATCTGTCATCATAACTCAATAAAATACAAAATGCATCCCTGACTAAGACACAATAAAAAGAATAACTACATTGAACACATGATGCATTCCACACATGTATTTAAATAGAGATCCTATGTTTGATATAGGTGGGCATATATTTTGCCAGTGTGAGGCCTTCAATTCAGGACCTGGGAGCAGACCTGACCTTGTAGTCTTCAAAGACAGTGAATCTTCCCCCACACCCATAGTGCTATAGTGTTACCCAGATCTGAGTTGGAATCCCGGCTGTGGTAGAAAAAAATGGTGCAAATTCTGAGCTAAGGTAGTTTATTATTTATTATTTTTTATTTTATTGTATTTTTTCCAACCAAGCGATTTGAACTCAATTCATGGCAACTCTACCTCAGCTTCGATCACTTTACGTTGGTGGGCTGCCATGGGCATCTAGCCGATCCTGTGATCCTAGGCCCTGAAGCCTTGCAGGAGAAAAAAAAAAACCCTCAGTGAAAAATAGCTGCGGGATGGATTTTTTACATTTTATTCCTTTACATGGTGACCAACCTGGGTCTGAATGACAAGGCTACAAGTTTACTTCACTTTGCATTGGCCAAGGCTAGTGGGCTATCGCGGAAGCCACAGGCCCGTATGTCATCGAAGGCCCCGATATTGAATCCTGGTCCTGACACCTATCAGTTGGGAGACTTCCCAAGAGACTTTTTCCTATGCACGGGAATAACGATGGAATGTTTGGAAACTCATGATTGAATAAGTTTCTACAGGCATCAGTCTAATCTAAAATGGGATGCAATGATCCTAGGACACTGATTGATCTTAATGAATGGTTTATTAAGAATGAAAATAATCCTATTCCTTCAATGGCAGCATAATAAATACCTAAGCGTTGGAAGGAATGTAGTTGATGTCATTGAATCCTAAGTAGATGTCTCTGGAATTCTATACAAATATATATTTATTGGTATTCTGCCACCTGCCTATCCATGTATTGTTATTTTGTCCAACCCTGTGGCTCAATCTCAGGGTCTGGGAACTGCCTGGCAGCTTCCATGGCTAGAGGTTGCCGCGTTGACACATTCATTCATTAATTGGGTCTGCTAGGCCCTGAGTTCAGATCCCAGCACTGCAAACAATTGGATTGTGGAATAAGAAGCCAAGTGTGACACCTGTTTTCCTTTTCTCTGAGAGTCCTGGGTGTCAGACATCATGGACAACATATCTATAAATTTAGATACTATGTGATGGGATGTCATCAGTATAATAAATGGAATGCATATCCTCACAGTCAATAAAGGGTAAATAATTGAATAAAACAAAAATACAGTCAATAACCACAACAAACAGGAGATGGACTGAACATCTATAGGTAAATACAAATTCTATCTTTACAATGAATATAAATAGTATGTTTGCCAGGGCTGGGGCTTGAATTCAGGTCTAGGGACCAGGCCCGACTTCTTGTCTTTAAGCATTGTGAGCTTCCCCTTCGTCCACAGTGCTACAGAGTTACCCAGACCCTGAGTTCAAATCCAAAGCCTGGTAGAGAAAAACAGCGTGAATTGCAAGCCAGGGAGCTAATTTTTTTTCTTTGCGAAACAAGTGCTTGAACTCAGGTCATGGCACCTCTGCTCAGCTTCCATGATCCTAGGCTGGGGTGCAGCCACTGGAGCCACAGCCGATCCTGGGATCCTAGATCTCCAAGCCTTGCAAGTGGGAAAAATATGCACATAAAAAAGTGGCAAAGCCGGGCACTGGTGGCTCACAAATATAATCCAAGCTACACAGGAGGCTGAGATCTGAAGATCGAAGTTGAAAACCAGCCAGGGCAGGAAAGTTCTTGAGAATCCTATCTCCAAAAAAACACTAGAAACCTGGAAGTAGCACTGTGACTCAAGCAGTAGTTTCATAACATGTTAGTTAAAATAGATCAGAGGACTTAGAGTGTTCCAGGAAGATGGCGGAGGACAAGCTGGAATCTGAACAAGCTCTCGCATAGAAAGCAGTTTTAGAGTTCCAGTGAACAGGCCTAAGCCAGAGAATCACACCAAGTGTGACATCACAGGATAGAGGGTTAGACAAGAGAGGGAAAGCCAAGGCAAGATGACACATCTGAGCGCTTGCCAGCAGCCGCCACTGTGGCGGCGGCAGGGTCGCGGCAGAGACTGCAGCTGGGGCCATACCTGAGCACTCACACAGAGAGTTCGGGATGAAGGAGCCAGACGCAGCGGGCAAGCGGATTCTACTCAACACCAGCAACAACCGACAAGGAGCAGACATCTTCATCCTGCAGTTTGCAGACCAGAGACGACCCAGGATCCAATACTCGGCATGAGTAGAAGCCCTACATCCTCACTCCTTCTCAGGGAGCAGAGGAGGGAAGGCCACCCTCCCCCCCCAACACCAGTGATCTCCACCTTGGATACTGAGAAAGCTCGGAGGAGCTGCCAGCTCCAACTCAGGCCTTGGAATAAAACGAGTCATTTAGCAGGTCACAAGAACATAACAGCGAAGTGACCTTCCAGACTCGGCTCCATCCAGGGAAAAGTCACCCAGCTCAGGCGCCAGCCATTGGAGTGGCCTTCCTCACTGGCTAACCAGAGCCAGAGGCTGCCCCTCCCTCTAGCAGCCTTGGCAATCAATGGAAAAACAGAAACCCTGAGAATGGCTCCAGGCTGGGCTCTGTGAGATTTTTCACAAAATAGCCCCAGGGAAAAGCTACTGATTGTTGAAAGGCCTCAACTCTACCCAGAACCTAGCCTCACCACTGCATCCCCCTCTGTTGTGATTCTCAAAGCAGATCACCCTCCCATTAAACTAATCTGGAAGGGGGATCTCAAAATCTTGGGTAAAGCAGAGCATTTTTCTGCCTGTTCGAACAAACTGACTTAAGAAACCAATCAAGCCACAGGACCTTAAGCTGACCAGAGACTCCAACAAGAGGCTGGTTACAGACAAAAGGGAGATACAGGATTCTTCCCCAAAAAATAAAAAAAAAATCAAAGAACTTTTTTTTTCTTCTTTTTTTCTTATTCTTTTTGGTAACTTATATATATAATTTTTTTTACTTTTCTAAAAATTTTATTAATATTTAATTTTTGCCTTTTTTGAAAAAATAATTGTTTTCCAGTAACTTTCTTTTCCTCTTATAATTTTTATTTTAGGAATATATGAATGTGCGTTTTCCTTTCTTATCTTGTCGTCTTTCTCTTTTTTTTCTTTCTTAACTATCTTTTTGTTTTTCGTCTAGCTCTACTGAACTTCTGATTTTTTCTCCCTTTCTTATCCTTCTCACCTTTTACTCTCCTTTGATCTTCTTTATGTGACTTAACTCTTGTCCTACACATCCTCAGATAAACCCGTGGTTAACAAGGAGACCCTATCCCCCACTGTGCACACACTTAATCCACAAATTTATTACTCAATTCAAAACCTCTGAGACTTAAATTCCTTAATAGCAGTACTACCTCTTTATACCTATATAATATTTTAAGCATTTTTTTTAAGTTTTTCACTTCTCCTCTATGTCCCTTCCCCTCTCTTAATATACTCACATTCCTCTCTATATAGATGGTCTTTTAGCCTCCATAATAATATTAATTTTTACGTTTCTATTTTTTCTGGTCTCTTTTCATTTCCCTTTCCCTTTCTTCTTTTTCTCTCTCTCTCTACTTGCATCCTACCCAACCCATTTCCTGCATTGGGATTAGGACATAGTTAACTCTCCCTGTGCCTCCCCACACCAATCTATTCCTATTTTTTACCCACATCTCTCCCTAACCCTAATAATTTCTGGTTTTCCAAATTCTTCTCTGTGGTTCGAAGCCCATTAACATATAGTTGTTTGATGTTGAATAGATGTATCTGTTGAACTAGATTGTATCTGTAGACTATTGACTGTACAAATGCAAACTTTGGTTGATGGTTGCCTTAAGATAGTGTTCTAGCACATAACTGGTGCTATTTTCATCTCATATGGGCAGAGTAAGCCGGAAAAACACAAGAAAAATGGCAAGTCCGGGTATCTCAATTCCCAATCTTGATAATCAGGGGTCAGAACAGATAATGAATAAACCAGAGGAGAGTTCCCAAATAGCTCTACAAACACTGTGGCAAACATGATAAATGAGAAGTTTGACAACTTACAAAGGACTCTGTATGAGCGTGAAAGGGAGAGAGAGGAGGCATCCCAAAGCTTATACAGGAATATCATAAGCGTGAGGAAGCTACTCAAAACCTGATACAGGATTTGCGTGAACAACTTGAGAATACTCAAAGAGAAAGGGAGGAATGGCGTGAGCAGGCTGAGAACACTCAAAGAGAACTGCAGGAATCCCACAAATGGGAGGAAAGAGAACTACAGGAATCCCACGAACGGGAGGAAGATAATCAAGAGTAATACTGGAATTGAGAGACCAGGTAGAGAATACACAAAGATCACTAAAGGCATTCATGGAATCCATTAACAAAGAGCTGAAGGAAGTCAGGGAGACCACAAACGGAATGCTGAATGGAACCCAACAGAAGGAATGGGAGTCCAAAGAAACCATATCCAATCAACTAGGTGATTTGAGAACAAACACTGAACACCAAATTAAGGAAGTAAAGAAATTCATACAAGACCTAAAACAGAGCTTCAACAAAGAACTTGAAGCCATCAAAGCTAACCAATTAGAAGGAAAAGAGATAAAAAATAACAAAGTAGAGAGTCTTGACAGCAGGTTAGACCATGCAGAAGATCGAATCTCAGGTATTGAAGACAGCCTAGATATTATAGAGAAAGAACATACAACCATCCAAGACAAGTCCAAGAAATATGATAGATCTATCCAACACCTGGAAGACACCATCAGAAGGCCTAATCTAAGGATAATGGGTCTAGAGGAACACCTAGAAACAGAAGTTAATGGTATAGGAAATTTGTTTAACAGGATCCTAGCAGAGAACTTCCCAAACATACAAAAAGATAGGCCTATTCAGATACAAGAAGCTTTTAGAACCCCAAATAGACCAAACCAGAATAGGACATCCCACCGTCACATTATAATACACACAGGATCAACTCAGACCAAGGAAAAGATCGTTAAAGCTGTCAAGGGGAAAAGGGTAATCACCTATAAAGGGAAACCAATTAGAATCACCTCAGATTTCTCAGCAGAGACAATCAAAGCAAGAAGAGCCTGGAATGATGTATGCCATGCCCTAAAAACAAACAACTATTAACCAAGAATACTGTACCCAGCTAAACTCTCCTTCATAACTGAAGGCCAAATAAAAAACTTCCAAAGCAAAGAAAAATTGAAACAATACATCTCCACCAAACCAGCCCTATAAAATATTCTTAAAGATGTCCTACACATAGAAAACCAACAAGACCACAATAAAGGCCAAGAAACTGCACCCAAACTGACAATACAAGAACCATAGGAAGAACCCAGTTTTTGCAGTCCCCAAGAAGTTGGATAACATGGCAGGAACTCCCAAATACCTCTCAGTCCTATCTCTTAACGTTAACGGACTGAACTCTCCAATTAAGCGACATAGACTGTCTAGTTGGATTAAAAAACAAGACCCTTCTATCTGCTGCCTGCAAGAGTCACATCTTGCCCATAAAAACAAACACATTTTCATTGTTAATGGCTGGAACAAAATCTACCAAGCAAACGGCCCCCATAAACAGGCGGGAGTTCCAATCCTAATATCATATAAAATAGACTTCAAATTAAAATTCTTGAGAAGAGATAAAGAAGGTCGCTACATACTAATTAAAGGATCTCTCCTTCAGGAGGATACTACAATTCTAAATATCTATTCGCCAAAAAATGGAGCACCCAAATTTATCAAAGAAACACTACTTTCCCTCAAATCCCATATAAATCCAAAGACATTAATTGTTGGGGATTTTAACACACCCCTCTCCCCACTAGATAGATCAACTCGGCAAAAACTCAACAGAGAAACCGCAGATCTAAACAGCTGCATAGATCAACTAGTCTTAACAGACATCTACTGAACATTTCACCCAGTAGCATCAAAATACACGTTTTTCTCAGCAGCACATGGAAGGTTTTCTAAATTAGACCACATTTTAGGCCATAAATCACACTTGTCTAAATTAAGAAACATTGAAGTTATTCCTTGCATCCTCTCTGACCAGAAGGAAATAAAATTAGAACTCAACACCAAAAGCCACCAAAGAAAGTCCGGCATCACATGGAGGCTGAACAACACACTGCTGAATCATAAGTGGGTCATGGAAGAGATTAGAAAGGAAATTAAAATGTTCATGCTATTCAACAAAAATGAACACTCAAATTACCAGCTCCTATGGGACACAGCAAAGGCAGTACTCAGAGGCAAGTTTATAGCTCTGAGCTCCTACATCAACAAATTGGAGCGATCTGAAACTAACAATTTAATGACACATCTAAACCTTCTTGAAAAAGAGCAGCAAGATAAACCCCAATCCAGTAGACGGAAAGAAATAATCAAAATTAAATCAGAATTAAATGAATTAGAATCCAAAAATACTATAGAAAGAATCAACAAAACAAAGAGTTGGTTCTTCGAAAAACTTAACAAAATTGACAGACCCTTAGGAAATCTTATCAGAAAAATGAGAGAACACACCCAAATTATTAAACTCAGAGATGAGAATGGAAACATCCCCACGGAAAAAACCAAGATTCAGAACATTATAAGGGAATACTTCTCAAAACTTTATGCTAATAAGTTTGAGAACTTGACAGAAATGGACCTTTTCCTAGCAAATATTGACATGCCAAAACTATACCAAGATGAGTTAAACTATCTTAACAGGCCCATATTAAGCACTAAAATAGAAACAGCAATAAGAGACCTCCCAGCTAAGAAAAGTCCAGGACCAGATTGTTTTACAGCGGAATTTTACAAGGCCTTCAAAGCAGAGCTCACACCAATACTCCTCCAACTCTTCAATGAAATTGATAGAGAAAGCTCACTACAGAACACATTCTATGAAGCCATCATATCCCTCATCCCAAAACCAGGCAGGGACTCATCAAAGAAAGAGAATTTCTTTGATGAATATTGATGCAAAACTTCTCAACAAAATTTTGGCCAATCGAATTCAACAATTCATCCAAAAAATCATACACCACGATCAAACAGGATTCATTTCAGGGATGCAAAGCTGGTTCAATATATGCAAATCAATTAATATTATTCATCACATCAACAGGAGCAAGAATAAGAACCACATGGTTATCTCAATAGATGCAGAAAAAGCATTCGACAAGATCCAACACCCCATCATGATGAAGGTTTTGGAAAAATTAGGAATCCATGGAACATTTCTCAATATAATAAAGGCTGTATATGACAAACCTACAACCAGCATTATTCTCAATGTTGAACAACTAAAGCCTTTTCCTCTTAACTCAGGAACAAGACAAAGATGCCCACACTCTCCACTTCTCTTCAATCTAGTATTAGAATGTGTAGATACAGCAATAAGACAAGATGCAGACATAAAGGGGATCCAAATAGGGAAAGAAGAAATAAAACTCTCCCTCTTTGCAAATGACATGATCTTGTATTTAAAGAATACCATAGACTCCACTCCCAAATTACACAAGCTGATTCAAAACTTTGGCAAAGTAGCAGGTTATAAAATTAACCCCCCAAAATCAATGGCTTTTCTGTCTGCCAACAACGAGAAAAGTGTGGCTGAAATTAGGAAAGCAACTCCATTTGTAATAGCCCCACAAAAAATAAAATACCTAGGAATTACCACAAAAAATAAAATACCTAGGAATTAACTAAAGAAGTGAAGGACCTCTATGATGAAAACTTTAAATCTTGAAAAAGGAAATCAACACAGAACTAAAAAAATGGCAAAGCCTCCCATGCTCCTGGATTGGAAAGATTAACTTCGTGAAAATGGCAATACTTCCCAAGGCTATCTACAAATTCAACGCAATACCTATCAAAATTCCAACCTCATTCTTCAAGGAAATGGAAGAGGCAATCGAAAAATTCATATGGAACAATAAAAGACCCCGAATAGCAAAAACGCTACTCAACGGAAAGAATACTGCTGGAGGAATATCAATACCAAATTTCAAACTCTACTATAAAGCCATAGTAATCAAAACAGCTTGGTATTGGCATAAGAACAGACCTCAGGACCAATGGAATAGAACTGAAAACACAGAAATTAACCTACAGACCTATAGCCATCTAATCTTCGATAAGGGAGCTTAAACAATAGAATGGAAGAAAGACAGCCTCTTCAATAAATGGTGCTGGCAAAATTAGTTAACTACATGTAGAAAACTAAAGCTATATCCGTATATATCACCCTGCACCAGAATCAACTCCAAATGGATCAAAGACCTTGAAGTCAAAGCAGACACTCTGAAAACATTACAGGATGGAATAGGAGAAACCCTAGGTCTCCTTGGCTCAGGCCGAAATTTTTTGAATAGAGAACCGGAAACACAACAAATCAAAGAAACGTTGGACAAATGGGATTGCATAAAGTTGCAGACCTTCTGCAGGGCAAATGACATAGCTAGAAAGATTAATAGAAAGCCCATGGATTGGGAGAAAATCTTTACTAGCCATACAACGGACAAGGGTCTCATATCTAAAATATACTTGGAACTTAAAAAATTAAACCCCCCAACAACAAATCCTCAAAGAAACAACTGCCCAATAAATAAGTGGGCAAAAGACTTAAAGAGAAACTTCTCTGAATAAGAAAGAAGAATGGCCAATAGACACATTAAATGTTCAACATCCCTAGCTATAAAAGAAATGCAAATCAAAACAACATTGAGATATCACCTCACCCCAGTTAGAACGGCAAAAATCAAGATGCTGGAGGGGATGTGGACAGAAAGGAACCTTACTTCATTGTTGGTGGGAATGTAAACTTGTTCAACCACTTTGGAAAGCTGTATGGAGTTTCCTCAAAAGACTTCACATAGAACTCCCCTATGACCGAGCAATCCCACTTTTGGGCATTTACCCAAATGTTTACAAACAAGACCACACTAAAGCTACCAACACAACAATGTTTATTGCAGCATTATTTACCATAGCTAAGATATGGAACCAACCCAGATGCCCCTCAGTAGATGAATGGATCCAGAAAATGTGGTATATATACACAATAGAATTCTATGCCTCCATCAGAAAGAATGGCATTACCCCATTTGTTAGGAAATGGAAAAACTTGGAAAAAATTGTATTAAGTGAAGTAAGCCAGGCCCAAAGAAACATAGGTCCCATGGTTTCCCTTATTTGCAATATCTAGTATATGTATGAGTCAAGCTGAAAAGGTCAGATAATGTGATGTCAGGAAAATGAACCCTTAGATATATATTTTAATGTTTTTTTTCATGCATGTGTTTCTAACGCATTTATAAGATCATCTCTTTGTTGCTTTATATGTCCCTCTCCCACAGTATAACCCATGCATTCACTATATTTGATGTCAGTATAACTTGTGGAGGAGAGAGGGAAAAACCAGTTGTTTAAGGATACAGGTGGACCTGTTGCAACAATGAGAAGTACAAGTTGTCATGTCCAAAATGAGCTCTACAACGTCAGTGCGGGAGGAGGAAGGGGGGTAGAAGAAGGATTGGGATTGTGGGGGAGGGGTGAGACTGGGAAGGGGTGTGAAGGATAAACCAAAGGAGGATGCTGAAATGCTTGGTAAGAAATGTATGCATTATCCTGCCCATGTAATTGTAACTCCTCTGTACAGTATGTTCACAAATAAAATAAAATTAAATATAAAATAATCGATCAGAGTCCTAGGATATAATTGTGTATTATGTTATTCTAGAATAGTTCAAGAAGTGCCCTTTCAATCATGACATATATCACATTCCATTGGTATTCATATGGATAAGAATGAGTTTCTTAGGATCTCCTGACATTTGGAGGTGGCAGGACCAGGATTCAAACTGTGGGCTCCACCTTCCACCATTTAATCTCCAGCACAGGGAACTCACAGGTCTGTCCAAGAACATCAGGAAGACCAACAATTAGGCAGGCACCTGCGCCTCTCAGCAGTCCTCCTTAATACTTACAAGTCTGTGATAGGAGGATCATGGTCAAAGTTACCTTAGGCAGGAATATCCTTGAGACTCCTGTCCAACTTCAATGCCAAGAAAGCCAGAAGTAGAGCTGTATGGTTCCAGAGGTTGAGGGCTAACCTTGAGCAAATGCAACTCACGGACTGTGCCCAGATTCTGAGTTAAAGGTCCGGGACTGAAAACAAACAGACATACAGAACAATCTGTGCAACCATCCAGCTAAAGCAGGTCACCTTCTTGTTCCCAACTGAATTGGACATTTTCCTGGGAAACTGCTCTCATCTTGACTCCGCCCATTCTGGCTGCATCGCAGTATTCTGGTCACACCTCCATTCTTTCATGGTTCTTTCTGACCAATGGGATACAAGAATGGTGGTCACACCCACATTCCATGCTGCGCAGAAGCACCGGGATTCCCTCTGTTGGTTGACACCACTACCAGCAGTTGAGGATTGTAGAGTTAGCTAAGTGGTGAGCAAGAGACTCCAGGTGACTGGAGTAGAGTACGAAATTGACATCCTAATCAGTTAGTGGGAGAAGAGGGGAATTCCCAGAGGCTGGGAACGTGGTCAGCCCATCTTTCCCATCTCAGCACTCAGATGTCTGAAACAACAAGACTCCATGAGAAAGCTACGGGCATGAAACTGCTGCCAGAACACCGGTAGAAGAATCCTCTTGACAGACCTGTAAGATTCAAGAAAACAAAGAATATGAAAAAAGGAAGGATCCCCAAGAAACACACCACAAGGGAGCGTGATTCAATGGAAGGTCCGGCCAAAGGTGATGCCCACCAAGGGCTTCCCGTGCCTTTGGACTCAGTAACAGCCAGGAGGTTTCAGAGTGTCAATGGTGCTGATACCAACAAGGACCTACAGAAGTGCTAACGACACGTGGATCTCAGCAAAGAAGAAATCAGGCACTCTATGCTGAGATCCAATCACTGAAGCAGCAAAAGACAGACCTTCAAGATCAACGGGAGAAAGAGAGGGAGAAGATAGCCCAGGTGCGTGCAGCATCTAAAATAGAGCTAGAGATCCACAATGCACCCATACAGAGGTTGGTTTCGGCAGAAAGCAATTTACAATCCCTCCTGCATCAGGCGACCGATGACACAGAAAGGGAGCACGAAGCTCTCACCAGCAGCCTGCAGGCCGCAGAGCAGTGCAGGGCAGAGCTGGAGATGTCGGATTCTGTGGTTACTGATCACAGAATCAGACTGAAATGTTCTTTGAACAGCTGCATGATGTGACCCTTCTGCTCAAGGAAAAGGCCAGAAGTTTCGATGACCTGGAGCAAGAGAACTCAAAGTTATAGGAGAAGCTGGAAGTGCTCTGGACAACTGGAAGAAAGGAATCTGCAAGTTCCAACAAGCACTGGTGGGGCATGAGTTACTGAAGAGACTACTGGACAACGTGAGCTGACTAGTGAGCACAGCGAATCTAGAGACAGACACCTTCACAGAAGACCTGAGCATTGAGAGGTCCACGTGGAAGTAAGATACCTGGCAGCTGACCCAGCGGGTAAACCAACTGACAGAGGAGAAGGAGCAAGGGGCAAGGCAGGTGTTCAGCCTAGAGAACAGGCTGGAGGAACCATGGCCCATCTCAGGTCTAGTGGCAGTTACAGGCCCACGACTACTGCACGCAGATGGAGTTGACAAACCGGGAGGAATAACTCCACATCCAGGTCCAGGAAAACCAGAGGCTCCATCTCCAGAACCCGGAGCAGCAGGAGCAATGGTGGAGACTGGAGGAAAAGGCCAAGGATTGGCAGGAGATCCCTGAGACCCCATGATGCGCATATGTGTGTGACGGACAGCTGGAGGAGCAGCTGGCCCTGCTGTGGGACGCTCTCCACGGGGTGAGTGGTGAGAAGGAGGAGCTCGCCAGCATCCTGGACACAGAGCAGCAGGTGAAGAAACACCTGCAGGAACAGCTCGTCCACAGAAAGGAGAAGATAGAGGAATGGAAAGAAATGGCTGAGATAGAAAGAAAGTCAAGCATCTCAGGACCAGCAGGAGCAGTGCTTGGCCCAGCTGCAGGAGCTCAGAGCCACCTGTGAGCGGCACATCACCTACAATTAGCGGCTGAGTTCCAAGAAGGAGGCCCTGCAGCAGCACCTAGAGAGGCAGACCCAATGTGGCACATTCTGCCACAGCTGCCCCACATCCAGAGCCACCCACAGCTCATGGGCTCAGGTGAGGAGCGCTCCCTCCCTTTCTTCTGTAGACTGATGCAGATGATGACTGTGTGACATAATATCTCTCCAAAGCCTCAGCAGCCACCGAAAGTAGGTGGACAGGTGTCCTTCTCTCAGGCTTCCATCTGCTGGGTCATGGGAAGGGTAAACTGCGGGTCGGGTAGGGCAAAGGCTGCCGGGAGGTGGCCAATATTCAAGGGACATTTAATAGACTTTTGGTGGCCAGAGAAGAGGGCCATGTTATGCTTATCACAAAGAATACATGTTCTCAAAGGGAGAACAAGCCTCCAATAAAGATTTGTTGTTCCAGTCCTGGGGCTTGAACTCAGGTCCTGGTCACTGTCCCTGAGCTCTTTCTCTCATGGCTAGCACTCTACCACTTGAGCCACAGGACCACTTCTTGTTTTCTTATGGTTCATCGATGATAAGAGTCTCACACACTTTCCTGCCCAGGCTAGCTTTGAACAGTGATCTTCCAGATCTCAGCTTCCAGAGTAGCTAGAATGACAGGAATGAGCCACCAGTTCCCAGCATTTGATACCTTTTGAAGGCGTCTTGGTGAGTCTGTAAAAGGAGACCCAAAGGCCCTGGATAGACCTTGACCCAATCAAGGAGTTGGGATTGGGAAGGCTGACCTTCTAGCCATTCTGTTCCCCAAAATTAAAGATGCAAGGTGGTGTTGGATGCATCAGACACCTAGGCCAACAGCCACCAGACACAGTGGGGAAAAGGTAGAGAATACCCAAAGATTGCAGTGCAGAAATCTTTGATTTTCCATGCATGTCGTGTGTGTGTGTGTGTGTGTGTGTGTGTGTGTGTGTGTGTGTGTGTGTGTGTGTGTGTGTGAGTGTGTGTGTGTGTGTGAATTGAGCCACAACCCTACTTGCTTTTCGATGGTTAATTTTAGGTAAGTCTCAAGGGTTTTCCTGTCCAGGGTGGCTTCAAAGCATGATGGGGGCCCCAGGGAAACAAGAGTAAATACAATCCCTTTGGTGGGCAACTCCTGCCTCTTCGTGGCCAGACGTGGAACATGCGTCCCTGTGCCATTGTGGGGGACTATCCTCCCCTAGAGTTCTATTTGGGAAAGTGACCAGGGCCAACCTGACTTTCACTCACCCTGAGTGCTGATTCCAGAGCAGATCTGTTCCACCCTAGGCCAAGAGAGCTCCAGGAGGCCCTGTTCCCAGGGACACAAGGAAGTGAGAAGTCAGCTCCAGGCCCAGCTAAGAGCCTTTGCCCAACTTGTCCTTCCTGATCACCATAAGGCCTGTCAAAGAACAATCCAAAAAAAACAAACAAACCAAAATTGGAGCTGTGAATCAAAGTGGTAGAGCTCTAGCATTGAAACAAAGAGCTCAGGGACATGGGCCCCAAGCTTTGAGTTCAAGACCCCCAGCTGACCTTCCCCCATAAAACACACATTAGCTAAATGTGAACTAGTAGGATTTGTGAAGTGTTTCTGAAAAATGGTGATACTGAAGAAAGCACCCTAATTCTAATGACAGCTGAACTTGTGACATAAAGGTATGTGCTGAGTCCTTCACAGGGTACTGTTTTCTGGGTCCTTCCCATATAGCGTGTTTTTTCTGAGTCTTCAAAAACCATGCTGTGTGCTGATTCATCCCAAAGGGTGCTATGTTCTGAGTCCTGGAGAAGAGTGCTCTGTGCTGGGTTTTTCAAAGGGTGCTGTGTGCTGAGTCCATTATACAATATACTTTATGCTGAGTCCTTCAAAAGTGCAGTGTGCTAATTCATCCCAAGTGGTGCTATGTGCTGACCCCTTGAGAAGGGAGGGACAGGTGAGTTTTTCAATGGGGGCTGTGGGCCCAGTCCTTTACACAGGGTACTTTTGCTGAGAGCTTCAAAGAGGGCCGTGTGCTGAGTTATCCCAATGGGTGCAATGTGCTGCATCCTTGAGAAGAGGAGGATGAGGTGAGTTCTGTCTGCCGAGTCCTGTAGACAGTGTGCTCTGTATTGTCTTTCAAATAGTGCTGTGTGCTGATTTCTTCCACAAGGTGGTATGTGCTGAGTCCTACAAAACTGTGCTATGTGCTGAATTTTTCAAAGGGTGCTGTGCACTCAGTGTTTTACACAGGGTGCTACATACTCAGCCCTTCAAAGGGTAGTATCATCAAAGTATATTCCTTGGGTACTTGGGGCAGATTTTTATAAAGTTTTTAACTAATGACTTCTAAGAATTCTTAATTGCTATATTATTTATTTTTAATTTCAATATAATTTTATTGTATACGTAATGTACAGAGGGGTTACAGTTACACAAATAAGGTAATGAGTACATTTCTTTTGGAAGGAACATTGTTATCCCCTCCATCGATTTTTTTGTATACTCAAACAATTATTGATGCTTTAGCTGTTTCTATTGATCAAATGTACTTTTGCTTTCATTGTTCATGCATTTTTATTATAAAATTGATATAAGAAGTGTTTACAGTTACTTAAGTCAACTAAAGAGTACACTGCATTTTATTTTCTATATTTCAAATTTTGATCTTGATTACTTATTTTCTTGTTTCTTTAGTTTAATTCTTTTTTCAGAGTTGTAGGATTAATTTAATTTTGCACGATTGTTGCACATGTAAATTATTCAGAGACATGTATGTTGCTTTTAAAATACTTCATATGTGAATATTTAAAATTATTTTCTTAATTTTTATATGGTTGGTGAATTTAAATAAATTGATTTTCTTATAGTTCTAAACATATATTTCCAGGTAACAAATAATTACTCTATTTTCAAGAACCACATACTTTTTCCAAGTTTTTCCATTTCCTAACAAATGGGGCAATGTCGTTCTTTCTGATGGAGGCATACAATTCCATTGTGTATATATACCACATTTTCTTGATCCATTCATCTACTGAGGGGCATCTGGATTGGTTCCATATATTTGCTATGGTAAATAATGCTGCAATAAACATAGTTGTGCTGGTAGCTTTAGTGTGGTCTTGTTTGTAAACATTTGGGTAAATGCCCAAAAGTGGGATTGCTGGGTCATAGGGGAGTTCTATGTGAAGTCTTTTGAGGAACCTCCGAAAATGAACCCTTAGATGTGTATTTTAATGTTTTTTTCTTTCATGCATGTGTTTCTAACGTATTTATAAGATTATCTCTTTGTTGCTTTGTATATCCTTCCCCCACAATATAACCCCTGCTTTCACTATATTTGATGTCAGTATAACTTGTGGAGGAGATGGGCAAAAACCAGTTGTTTAAGGATACAGGTGGACCTGTTGCAACAATGAGAAGTACAAGTTGTCATGTACAAAACGAGCTCTACATCGTCAGTGCGGGGGGAGGAAAGGGGGTAGAAGAACGATTGGGATTGGGGGGGAGGGGGAGGCTGGGAAGGGATGTGAAGGATAAACAAAGGAGGAGGCTGCAATGCTTGGTAAGAAATGTACGCATTATCCTGCCCACCTAATTGTAACTCCTCTGTACAGTATGTTCACAAATAAAATTAAATTAAATTAAAAAAAAAGAATCACATACTATATTAAGAAAGGCTTCATTTCTTGGTTACTTTTGTGTAAATATTTGTACTTGAATAAAAAACGGTTGAGCTTGTCATGGTGATTTGTGGCTTCCATTTTCTACCTATGGTAGGAACTGAAAATAGGGTTTGTAATTCGGGAGAGCCTGAGAAACTATGAGACCTTATCATAAAAGTATGTAGAGTGAAATGTTTAGAGATATAGCCACCAGTAGTGAGATATAGAGCACCTGGTTATCATATTCTAAAACTTGAGGTTAAAACACCAGTAACATTAATCTCTTGTCAAAATAAAAGGATACATGTTTCAAAATGTTTATTATTTAAAACTTATTTGTAAGATTCTCATGTCTTCTGTTTCTTAATTTTCACTTTACTTAATCTATAAGAATCCAAGTATATTGTGACTATTTGATTTCTACTAAACGTTTAAATAGTACGAGCAATAGTATGATTTCATATATTAACCTATTTTTATTATTTGTAATATTTTCCTCTATTTAATATTATGATATCAATATTCCAAATGTGTGTATGTGCTGTGTGTGTGTGTGTGTGTGTGTTTATGTGGTTTGTGTGTATTTGTGCTTTGTGTGTATTTTGTATTTCTTGGGAGATAACAGCATTATTTCACATATGGTATGTCAAGATTTTACCACTGAACTATACTGTGTAGTTATAATGTAAATAGTGTTTTAAATTATGACTTTTAAATTTTCATTCCTAGTATGTTTTTTCAAAATTATATATGATACAATGTGATCCATTTTTTATCCACATTAGCAATTTTTATTGTTATTTTATTGTTATTTAGAAGATTTCCACTGCTTTTTCACTTCCAAATTCTTGTGTTTGTTATTGATAAAGGTTTAACTTTGCTTCTTTTCTCTCTTCATTCTTTTTGCCTTTAGAGTTTACCTATTGTTTCCTTTATTTCTTTGGAAATTAATTATCATATTCCTATTACAATTTATTTACATTGTAAGAGGTCTATACAATGCTTTACTTTCTATTTTATTTTTCCCATCTTCTCTGACTCTCAGTCCACACTATTAGGTGGATTAAAAAAAACTTGATTAAGGACACTTTAATTATTTTCCTTCTTCTCTTCTCTGAAGTCTTTTAGTTTTGAAACACAATAACAATGACGTACAGCTCCTATGTGGTCCATCATTCTATCCCCTTTCACTCTCCTCTGTAGTACAGCTCAAGTCGTTATCATTCAACTTTATTATGCTATAGTGTTATCTAAATCTTAACTCATTTCTAAATTAATTTTAGTTGTTTTAAGCATTCTCTAAAGACATTTTTTCCCTATATAATATCTGGAGTCTTGTGTGTTCACAAGGTACAAAATATGAGTGACTATCAATCTGTAGTATATTGGTCCACCTGCTCAATAAAGTTGTATGTAAACTCAAGGAATACAGGTCAGTCAGAACAATCTTGTAAAATGGTGTAGCTTGAGCACTCATACTAGATTTGAATCTTATTACCATGTTTATTAGTGAAAGAACCGACACATAGAAGAATGTAACAGATTTATCAAAAATAAATTCTTAGTTTTATTGTCAATAAATTTTGAAAAGGATGCCATGACTTAATGAAATAAAAATAGAATTTTAAATGTGTGTATTGGCACTATTGCTTCTCTAGTTTTAAAGAATGATCTTAGACTACGACCTCAAACCTTATACAAAAATTTAAACTAAAAAAATGATTATCAAACTAAATGTGAGTTGTAAAAACCTACAAAACATAAATGTAAAAATTCATGACAATGGATCGTAAAGGTTTCCAAAAATTTGACATGGAAAGCATTAGTGGCTAAAGAAAAGCAAGATTAAACTAATATCAACTGATAACCTTTCTTAATTCTATGAAACTAGTGAAAACATATCCAACAGATAGAGGGCACATATTTGTTAATGCTAAAATGTTAATGGTACAATGATCCTGAATCTTAAGTATTTTATACTTCTAATTCTGTATGAATTTTTCCCGAACAGGATATTTCTATAAAGAACATATGTAAATTAATAGTCAATAGGAGGAGCATATGAATTAAGCTCCTCTTTAGTGTCTAAGAAAAAAAGAAAAAGAAAACTCACTAGTATGACCATAATATAAAAAGATGACACAAAATATACTAATGCATTTGTGGAGAAATTCATATACTCTGCATAGCAGAATTATTTGGGTAATACTGCAGTCATTTTAGCAAGCAAGTTTTCAAGTCTTCAAAAGGTCAAAGAGAATTGTATATGTTCTAGCCATTACACTTCTATGTATGTATTAAGGAGAAGTAAAAAAACTTGTATGGATCAGGAATGTAGTTCATAGACAGTGCACTTGGACAGTATGAGTGAGGACCTGGAAATAATTCCCCAAAACAAATTGTGAAAAGACACCCTATAGAAGATGTATGCAGGACAAATTCCTGTAACTCAATTTTATACCTATTTTAATATCTGTTCTAAAATTTATAGCATTTCTATTTGAAGAAATGCAAGTTTGTGAAAATTAGGCTTGGAAAACCTATGATTGTACAATTCACTTCCAAAGCACTAAAATGTATACAATGAAAGGAGATAATATATTGCATGTGAATTTCATGTCCAAAAACGAACTTTACAACTTTGGCTGGGGGAAAGGGAGGGGGGAAGAGGGAAGGGGAGGGAACAGGGAAGGGGGGCGGAGATGGGAAGGGATAGGAAGGTGAAACAAAGGAAGAGGCAATAATGGTTGATAAGAAATGTACTCATTACCTTGCTCATGTAATTGTAACTCATCTGTACAGTATTTTCACAATAAAAAATGAAAAAACACAGCTTGCTAGTATGTATTCTTTTAAAGATCTTATAAATATCTTCCCTGTATCATTTGTAGCATCAAACATTACTTAAGCACACAGAAAAGACATAGTACTTTACATTAGTGGATCCAGTTTCTGATCTTGAGAATGTAGAATTTTGTAAGAACCTATGACAACTCACGGCCATATTTTCATGAATATTTTCATGTAGCTAGAACTAAATTACTAAAATATTCACTTGGAAAATATGTACTAAAATATCCACGTACTAAGCTTTTCTGTTTTATTTCTTGGTATTTCATTTAGTATGTTTTTTCTCTATTTTCTTTATCCATTTATCTGGCTTCCCAATCCTTCTTACTCTTCTCTAAAATATTGTTTAATTTGTACGTTTGTTCTAGTTTTCCTACACTCAGACTGAGCTCTTTACCCTGAGATTTTCACATAAATGACTTTGACTCAGATAATTTCTTACTTTAAGTTGAGTGCTTCTCAACTTAGTGTATGCCCCAGGTCACTTTAATACCATTCTATTCTGCTTTATATATCTTATGACATTTGCAATGAAGTCTATCTGCTTATTTCATTTTTCTCTCCATTTATTAAAGCACTGGATTTAGGAGATTTGGGGGACACATCTTTTGTTCATTTCTGTAGATGCAGCAGATAAGACTCCTCCAGAGATAGACCCAGAATTCCTGCTTACGGATACTGGACATTCTGTCTATATCAAAGACACAATTTTTATGTATCTTCCAAGATTTGTTGTATTATAACTGAGAGTCCTAGAGACTTCTTACATTTTTTCACACTTGATAACCAAAAAAATGTGATACAATAGATATTAGCAAAATTTGTTTAACACAATGTTTCTGCATCCACTTTCTGGCCATGTATGGTAAGTCAGTTCCATCCTGAAAGGAACACTTCCTTTGTGTTTCCCAGCATATTAAATCATATACCTGACTTTATTAATTTTATCAAATGCTACAAACTTGAAGAGACATCATATTATTTCATCCGATTTTGATTCTTCAACTGGTTACAGATTCAATTTTGGAACACCGATGGAATTTATCATTTATCATAGACAACTGCTTATTCTGAGGATATCTGTTTCTCTTCACAAAGTCTGCCGGGAATTATCACTTCGTTCAATTCTCACACTCATGTACTTTTGAAATTCTATTATTTTGTTTCCACTATCTGGATTTTTCTTTCTCTCCATATGATGATGTCAATGCTTATCTTTCAGTCATAATTAAATAACAACTGTATTATAGTTATGAACAAATTCTCTCTTCCTAAGTATATGCTACAAATTTTGACATTATATGATATACTAGTAATTGTATTATATATATATATATATATGCACACACACACACATATATATATATATATATATATATATATATATATATCTTTTTCTGTTGGGAGTACAATAGACTTGTGTGGATAATTATTAGTCATCTTCACTTAATCATACACACTACCACAGACTGAATGAACTATAACACAAATTCATATCCTCATATAAACCTGAACATTCAAAATCAAACCTATCAGCAGTGTTAGTTTCTTCTGGACACTATTCAAGAAGATCCAATTGATCCTACTCAACTCATTTCTGGTGGTATTCTGACAATCTATTGCATTCTTTACCTTGTAAAGACAACACCATGACATCTGCCTTTCTCCTTGAGTGTATACTTTTGCCCAAATATTATTTATATTAAGACATTAGTCCCACTGGATTAGGGATCTTCCATACTTAGAAATGACTTCCTCTTAACTGAATTGTCAATGTCACTTTTCCCAGGAAACAAAGGAAGAGGCAAAAATGCTTGATAGGAAATAGACTCATTACCTTGCTCATGTAATTGTAACGCCTCTGTATGATATTTTCACAATAAAAAAACTTATTAATAAGTAAAATAAATAAAAAATAAAATAAATTCTCAATCATGGGCATTGGCAGTTTAGGACTTCCACAGAAAAATATATAAAACAAGTTAACTTATTCCAGTGGTATTACAGAAGATAGTAATGCAACAAACTACGTTTGTTTTTTTCATAAAACTACTTAAAATAGATTGACAACAAAGCAGTCTTAAACTAACAGTATTCTTAGCATAATGTTTTATTTCAGTATGTACCAATCTATTACTTAAGAAAATGTATTTAGCTCCCCTGATTTGTTTCATAAAAAAGACTGTTATAGGTTTTTTTTAATTTTTATTTTACTAAGCATATAGTTTCTGCAGTATTCTAAGTTCTTTCCCTTTAGAATACTCTAAGGGCTTATCTTTAATTGAAATACTTTATAGTCAGTGGCTTAGCAGACTTCCAGTGACTTCCACTATCTACTAGGTTCTTATTTATGTCTTTTTTGGTGCTAGTACTAGGGTTTGAAATAAAAGCCTTATACTATTGCTTGGCTTTTTCCACTCAAGGCTGGTGCCTTACCACTCATCCAAACTTCCACATCCAGCTATTTGCTAGTTATTGAGTCTAAGAATTTTGAGGACTTGAGGATTTGTCTGCTGGAGCAGGTTTGTACCCTCGTCCTTGGTTCTCATCCTCTTAGTAGTCACGATTATAGATGAGAGACACCATGACCTGGCAGGTATTCTTTTTATTTTTCCTGTCGTGGGGCTTGAACTCTGGGCCTGGGCACTGTCCCTCATCTCTTCAGCTCAAAAGGGTCAATCTACCACTTGAGCCACAGTGCCATTTCCGATTTTTTGGTTAATTAGAGATAAGAGTTTCACAGCTTTTCCTGCCCAGGCTGGCTTTGAACAATGATCTTCAGATCTCAGCCTCCGGAGTAGCTAGTATTCCAGGCATGAGCTACTGGCACCCGCTAAGCTTGAAGATTTTTATTTGTCCTAGACATGGGCTTGAAGTCAGGCCCTGATCCCTGTCCTTGAGCTTCTTTTGCTCCAGGCTAGCATTCTAATTCTTGAGCCATAGCTCCATTTCTGGCTTTTTGATAGTTTATTGATGATAAGAGTCTCATGGACTCTCTTATCTGGTGTGACTTCAAACCATAATCCTCAGATCTCAGCCTGCTAAGTAGCAAAGGTTATAGGTATGAGCCACCAACACCTGGCTAGATTTAAACTTTTATATTCAGTTATACAGTTTTAAAAAATCCTACTAGCAAATCCTAGAACGTACCTCTTTGAGATTTTGAATAATTTCACCTATTTTGTCCTTTATGCTACATCTGAATTTTTAATAAAACCTCTCCTTTCATTCAGATGATTTTGTTGATGGCTGAACAACACTGTGTAATTGGGGCCGGAATACTGAAATCATGCAGCTGTTGATTTACCGAGTCTAACATACAGTTCTTTTAGTCTAATTTTTACCTATCTCAACTTCCATTCATAAACTCAGTTTTGAAAATGCACATTTTTCATTGCATTAATAGTGAAAATTTTAATTTTGGAACCTGGACATTTTTTTAAACATTTTTCACAGCTCTGCCAGCTAAATAACTATCTTTGTAAACATGAAATTTTGATGTGTGAAAGCTGCCTTCACATTCTGATGTCTGAATAGGCAGTTATACAGCTTAATCTCTGATAAATTTTCTATGTCAGAAGTCAATGTGCCATATCTTATTTTTTATGAAAGTTTCTCCTTTCTTTAAAAAATTTTTATGCTATGTTTTAAACTGAGTGAAATTCCATAGCCTATTTTATTAACTTCAGAGCTCTTACAGATTGTAGGGGCAATGCTAGAAAATGTAGACAATTAATTACTACTGTCTCCAACTAGAGGTTTTGTTTTATTTGCAAAACCTAGAATATACTATCATTTCTCCCCATCATTTACATTCTTTCTCATGTATATCATTTGTACACTTAAATGACCCCTATATAGTCACACTCTGTTGCTTACAAGTAAAAATAGATGCTTGAAATATTAGGTGTCAGTTGAATAAAAGTGTAAAGGTAATAATTCTAAGAAAGACAGTCTTATTTTTTAATGAGGCCTAATTCATGAGGATACTTTCAAAGCATGTGTGTTTTGTATAATTACATCTGAATATTAGGAAATTATGATTTGCTACAGCTGGAAAGCATGCATAATGTACATATTCAGAAGCTGGAGAAACAAACATATGTCATCATGTTGTCTAGATGAATAGAAAAAAACACAAAAACCCACAAAATCAAAATATAGATAACTCACCCAGAAATACTTTTCAAAACAACATTAAAGCCATCAGGGTAGAATTAGGGTTAGAATCTATAAGGATTAATAGTGATATTTTGTGCAAGTTTGCATAGTAGTTAATTATCAAATATTTATAATTAATAAATATCTATTTTCATACATATGAAAAGCCAATAGTTATACAACAAAGGACTCAATATCACTTTTACAGCAATATAAATAAATATACACATGAATTTTGGATTTGAAAACATTATGGAGACTTCAAGAAATTATTCATAATTCTAATATACAGCAGTTTTGTCTATGGGTACATTGCCAATAAAATGATGTCAACATTTTGAAGAGCCATGTGCACCTTCACTTCTATTTTTATATTATTTTTTGAAACCAAGAAATGGAAATAGAGTGTCCTGATTGATTGTTGAACCAATAGAAATATATTACATATATGTATACATATATATATTTATGTATAAACACATGTGTATATTATATGCATATCACTGGAATATTATTCAGACAAAATGAGAGAAATTCTGTGATATTACAATGTTTGAAAGCTAACAAGTTTGTTCTCCCAATAAGAGAGATAATTGCGGTTATCATGGTTAAGGGGATGGTGAGGTATTTCTCAAAGTAAACTTCAAGTCATAGGATGAATGAGTTTTGGGAATCTGTGTACAGAATGACTAAAGCTATAGATTCTATTTGAATACATTTATCTTTAAGAATACTAGAAAAGTTACCTTCCTCCTTTATTAAAAATATAATATAGTTGATACTTGCTTCCATTTTTCTTTGAATGATCTTATGACTTTTTTCTGGGAGCTTGATGATGGATATGATTTTATATGAGACCATCAATTATTCTTCAGAAAAATAATTCTAGAGTTTTGATACACCAAGTAAACTAGTTTTGCTATATCTAATTCAGAAAAGCATGTACTTTCTCTTAAATAAGTTTTAAAAGTCATAATGAGACATTAAATTTGTTTCAATCTACATTGTAAAATATCAGGAAAGAGAGTAGAAACATATAACTGTAACACTGGATCTTAAATATGTTGGATAAAGTAGAAAGATATTAGTTTAATTTACCTCTCTCTATATATCCCTCATTTTCAAAACCAGAGATTTTCAGAAATAATGAATGTGTTTGCTGACTTTTAATATGCTTTGAAGCTAAAATCAGAACCAATATCACTCAATACTAACTCTTCTGGCCAGAAATACCATTAAAATGTTCAGCTTACAAAAGTAATTTAAGAAAACATAAGTCACCAAGCATGTTTCCTATGTTTTCAAAAATGCCTCAATATGGAGAATACAAATTTTACTAGTGGAAACAATCATGCACAATTATGACACCTTCTTAAAGGAAAATACATCTTTATGAATCAATGCAAAACTCATTTATTGAATATCTGCTGGATGTCACAATGTGCTCTACTAAAGAATCATAAGAGAATTGGAAGTTCTTTCAGAGAAATGTTTGTTGTTGTTGTTGCTGTTTGTTTTCCTTTAATTTTTTCTGTCAGTCCTGGGTCTTGAACTCAAGGTCTTGGCTTTGGCCCTGAACAAATTTTGTTCAAAGCTATCACACTATCATTTAAACCGCAGCTTCGCTTCTAGGTTTTGTATTGGGGGTTTTGGGTTTTTTTTTGAGTAATTAGTTGGAGATAAGAGGCCCATGAACTTTCGTCCCCAGTCAGGCTTCAAACCCTGATACTAAGATCTCAGCCCCAGGGAAAATGAAGCCTGCAGGCATGAGTTACTGGCAGCCAGCCGTTATTATATTTTTACATAACAATTGTCCATCCTAGTTTGAATGGCTTTTCAGTAAATCATGCTATTGAAATGCTGTGAATTTTTTCCTCTCATATTTGTAATAGTAAACACATGCTTCTTTTGGTATATTGATGAAGTAATGGCTTTAATACAAGTTACGTACAATGGATATACAACACTGTTTCAAGGTGTTTATGGTTTTCATAAATTTCTATCATATCATTTCAGGGTGAACTGTATAAATTTTTCTAACTATAAACCATCCTTGTTAATAAAGCGACTGAATTATTGAACAAGTTGGACAAAGAATTAGCCAAGGAGGGGCCAGCTGATCAACTTTTTAAATTATTAAACATAAGGGTCCTTGTACAAAATTCAAATTTTATTTTGCTCAGTTTAGGCATTAATAATACATAAAACAAAAAGCCACACTCAATTCTTTTCTTCTAAGTAAGGAGTCTGTTTCAATAAATAAGATCTGTGGTTTGATGCTGAGAGCTCTATTGTTTGGTTATTATGTTACTATCTGATTGTTCCTTCTTCTTATTTAAACATTTAATGAAAGGTTTTATGAATCTTGTGTCAGGCTTTGAAGCAAAAGGCATGATTTAAAGCATCTAATAAGTAAATAAATGTCAGAATACTGAAAAATCATGGGATATGCAAAATATATTAAAAGTGGTTTTAATAATAAAGCAACAGATTCTACTTTTCTCTTGAGATGATGAAGTATACAAAATGAGATTGTACTATATTTTAAAGACAAGACTATGAAATTCTAATTGCATACTTATGTCCTTAGTTGTTTCTCAAAAATAACCAAAGCATTATAAAAATTGTCCTGCTAGATACTTAAATAATTTACTAAATGATTATTTAATACATACTAATGAGACTGAAAGCACTGAAAATTTTAGTAATAGTCAAAATTATTTTATATTATAAACATGAAGTGTTTATGCTAATGTTTAGAAATCTGTCAATACTGAGTTAGTTTTTTTAATTTAATTTCTGCGCACATATTGGAATGAACTCTGAACCTCACATTCTACGCTTTCTTGCTCAAGCATGATACATTATCCCTTGAGCCATACCTTCCGTCCAGAATTTTGTTGGTTAACTGGAAATAAAGTTTCTCATGCTTTTGCTACCTGGACAAAGTTAGGTCACTATCCTCTGTAGCTCAGCCTATTCAGTAGCTGTGTTACATGTATTTTAACCCACTAATTAGTTGTAGTATGTCAAATTTTCTCTTTAAATTACCCAAATCTTATCTCCTTTCCTACATTAAAAAAAGATTATAGGGGGCTGAGAATGTGGCTCAGTGGTAGAGCACTTGCCTTGCATGCCTGAGGCCCTGGGTTCAATTACTCATCACCACATAAGCAAAAAAGAAAAAAGACAGAAGTGGCACTATAGTTCAAGTGGTAGAGTGCTAGCCTTGAGCTGAAGAGCTGAGGGACAGCGCCCAGGCCAAGAGTTCAGGCCCCACGACCGGACCTCCCCCCCCAAAAAAGATTATAGGAATGTTTAGAATCCAAATTAAGCTTAATTTTACATTTTGTAAATGAAAATCATAAAAAATTTCTGTTTGCCCATTTGTTAGGAAATGGAAAGACTTGAAAAAATTATATTAAGTGAAGTAAGCCAGCCACAAAGAAACATAGGCCCCATGGTTTCCCTTATTTGCAATTACTTGTATATGTCTGAGTCAAGCAGAAAAGGTCAGATAAATTGATGTTAGATGAAATGAAACCCAAGATAAATATTCAAATGTTTTTTTTTCTTTCATGCCATTGTTTCTAACATATTTATAATATAATTTTTATGTTGCTTTGTATGTCCCTCCCACACGGTATAACCCCTGCTGTCACTGTATTTGATGTTGGCATAATTTGTGGAGGGGAAGAGAAAAAAACAAATTCTTTAATTCGGGATACAGATGGACCCATTGCAACAATGAGACATACAAGTTGTTATGTCGAAAAACAAACTTTACAACTTTGGCCGGGGTGGAGATGGCGGGGGGAAGGAGGGGAGATTTAGGGGGGCGGGGGGGGAGATGGGAAGGGATAGGAAGGGGAAACAAAGGAAGAGGCAACAATGCTTGATAGGAAATGTACTCATTGTCTTACCCATGTAATTTTAACTCCTCTGTACGGTATTTTCATAATGAAAAAAATTGTTTGATTCGGTCCTTCTTTCTCACAAAAATTGAGGTAAGTCAGTTTTACAAAGGGTTTTAATTGAGAGGTTGGCTATGTGGTTATTTATTCTAAATTTTTTTCCTTTAGAGTTATGTGGCACCACGCACATATTCTAGGTTTTTCAAGATTTGCATTGAGGTTTGAGTGCTCCACTTTGGTATCCTGTTTATATTTTTTACTCTAGAGTTGTACAAAGAATAATTATAGCAGCAAAATTGTTCCTTTGTACTAAGAAGGTTAAGTAAGGTGGGCTTCAGTGACACAAACTGATTATTCTAGTTACTCAGGAGGCTGAGACCTAAGGATCTCAGTTCAAAGCCAGCCTAGACAGGAAAGTCTGTGAGACTCTTATCTCCAATTACCTACCAGAAAACCAGAAGTGCACTGTGGTTCAAGTGGTAGAGCATTAGCCTCGAGCTGAAGAGCTCAGGGACAGTGCCTAGGCCCAGAGTACAAGCCCCATTAAAGACCAAAAAAAAATGTACCATATGTGTAGCCAGCACCCATCAAACCATCAAATTACAGATGATGCATTACCCTTTTGGAAAACTTTCTTCTCATTATAATGATAATGAATGTTATTTCTGGTATGCAAGTCTACCCTTAAGTAATTCTAGCTTGGCCATAAGCCGTAAATCTTGGATGAAAATACTGATTTCTCCCAGGCATAGTCCTTGTATGTATGGCTTTGTTTATGAGAGTTGAGTATTGTGTAGATAAAGAATGCTTAATACAGAATCTGGTAAGCACATAGGATACATAAAATTTTATTATGGAAACTTTGATACTCAAAATACAGAAATCAAGATGCATTATACATTAGGAATTAAACTACAAAATGTGAATGCTTTATTTTATTTCCCCAATGTCACTCAAACTACATTCAACATGAAAAGACAACATTATAATTGAATGATTATAAAACAATATATTATATTATAAACAATAAAAATATTAAGAAGACAGAAAATCACAGGTTTTGGTATTCTGAATATATACCTGTTTTGAGTACAACAACAAAAAATTAAGCCTAACAGAAACAACATGTTTTATTATTTTTAGTGGTATAGCAACAATTTCAATATAAATAAAAATATACTCCAATCATAATCTAAATAGATATATTTAGAATTGTTTTTAAAGTCTAAGAGACATAAGTATATGAGTATAGAAAGAAATAAAGGAGAAAAGATATGAAGTTGACAGAAAATGTTTGCATAGACTTTTAAACATTTCTTTTGTCAGGACTTTTGAATCTGGCTGGTATTATATTCTGTGAGAAATCAACTTTGCTTTCTCATGTAAACTAATTTTCAAAACAGATATCCATATATCATGTTACTATCACTGTTTAAAAATCAGATTATTTTATATCAAAAGCTAAACCAAAGCATAAGATAGTGACTTTCTTTTCACTTTGTCCTAAAGATGTGAAGGCTATATAAAACCTATATACTGAAAATCTATCTATTCAAGTTGAAAAAAGATAGATGTTACCAGTCCATATTAACTGCTAGCATAATTTTATTATTTGTAATAAATACATTACTAATGTCAAAAACTCAATCTCACTCAATTGCGTTTATACTGAAGAACTAAAAATTATATTCACCATTTTGCAGTCACTAACTGCTGACTTCGCTTCTGTAACTTGCTTTTGCTAACGTTAAAGTCTAAAGATAGGTCTGTGTCAACAAACTCTAAAGAATGTAACCGCCCTGATAGATAACTAACTGCTGACCTCGGGCCCAGACATTCCCAGAGTCCGGAACAATGGCTAACACATATTCCGGATCCTCCTCCAGGAACTGGACCCTGAGATAACGACCATCTGACAGGACCAGCAAACTAGGCCGATTGTCAACCAATCGCAAGCCTGTAACTATGGGAATTCCCCCTAACCCTTATCATCCAAAGTAACCATCCCCCTTGAGTCACCCCGCGCCAATCATTTTACAAAGAGTGTTACAAAACTTCCTGCGTGGTATAGAGATTTGCTGTGAGTGTCTACCGGGGCCCTGCCCCTACCTTAAAATGAATAAAAAGTGCTGTAACCCTGTGTTCAGGGCCTCTTGTTAACACCCCTACAAAGGTGTGCAGGAGGTCCGTGCTCGCATGTTCGTTAATAAACGACTCTTTGCAGCTTGCATTTTCCAAGGTCTCTGGTGGTCTACGGGGGGCCTCCAAGACTCTGGGTACTACAATACATGCACAAGTCCAGTGTTGTGTCTTTATATTTGGAATGTGAATGTGTGAATCACATTGTTTAGCTTTGTAGGTACCTCTTTTTTAATTTTTTTATTATAATTAATTTATTTTTTTGTTGTGAAAATACAGAGGGGTTACGATTACATGGGCAAGATAATGAATACATTTCTTATCAAGTATTGTTGCCTCCTCCTTTGTTTTCCCTTCCCAATCGTTCCTATACCCACCGCCCTGCCCTCCCTACCCGAACCTCCCACCCACACCAAAGTTGTAAAGTTCCATTTTCTACATAACAACCCATTGTTATGTTATGTTATGGCTCCACCTTTATCCTTATTTAAACGATTTGTTTTTTTCCCTTCCCTTCTACAAATTATACCAACATCAAATACAGTGAAAGCAGGGGTTATACCATGGGGGAGGGACATACAAAGCTACAAAGAAATCATTTTATAAATATGTTAGATACAATCGCAAGAAAGAAAACAGACCATTTGATTACTTATCTTGGGGTTCATTTCTCTAAGATGAACTTATCTGACCTTTTCTGCTTGACTCAAGACATACAATTGTTATTGCAAATAAGGAAAACCATGGGGCTATGTTTCTTTGGGCCTGGCTTACTTCACTTAATATAATTTTTCTGTCTTTCCATTTCCTAACAAATGGGGCAATGTCATTCTTTCTCATGGAAGGATAGAGTTGCATTGTGTATATATACCACATTTTCTTGATCCATTCATCTGCTGAAGGGCATCTGGGTTGGTTTCATATCTTAGCTATGGTAAATAATGCTACAATAAATATAGTTGTGCTTGTGGTTAACTACTTGTAGAAAACTAAAGATAGATCCTTATATATCATACTCCAATAGAATCAACTCCAAATGGATCAAAGACCTCGGAGTCAAAACAGACATTCTGAAAACATTACAGGATGGAATAGCAGAAACCCTAGGTCTCCCTGGCACAGGCTGAAATTGTCTTAATAGAGAACCAGAAACACAACAAATCAAAGAAAGTTTGCACAAATGGGATTGCATAAAATTGCAGAGCTTCTGCATGGCAAAGGACATAGCTAGCAAGATTAATAGAAACCCCATGGATTGGGAGAAGATCTTCACTAGCCATACAACATACAAGGGTCTCATATCTAAAATATACCTGGAACTCAAATAATTAAAACCCCCAACAACAAATCTTCAAAGAAACAACTGCCCAATAAATAAGTGGTCTAAAGGCTTAAAGAGAAACTTCTCTGAAGAAGAAAGAAGGATGGCCAATAAACACATGAAGAAATGCTCAACCTCCCTAGCCATAAAAGCAATGCAAATGAAATCAACATTGGGATACCATTTCACCCCAGTTAGAATGGCTATAATCAAGAACTCTAATAACAACAGATGCTGGAGGGGATGTAGACAGAAGGGAACCTTACTTCATTGTTGATGGGAGTGTAACCTTGTTCAATCACTTTGGAAAGCAGTATGGAGTTCCCTCAAAAGACTCCACATAGAGCTCCCCTAGGACCCAGCAATCCCATTTTTGGGCTTTTACCCCCATGATCACAAACAAGACCACACTAACGCTACCAGCATAATTATATTTATCATACGTACCACTTTTAAATTTTATCCCTCAACTTGCTAACATAGCTCTTTTATTTTTTGCACACGAACCTTCATCCCAATCAAATGATTTACCATGCTATCTTCACGTGTAGCAACAAGGTCACATAAAACTGTCAGAACGTGTGGTAAAAAATGTTTTAAAAAAGACGGTCATTCGTGCTGTGAATGTGGCTTAGTGGTAGAGGAATTGCCTAGCATGCATGAAGCCCTGAATTTGATTCCTCAGTACCTCATAAACAGAAAAATTCAGAAGTGATGCTGTATTTTAAATGGTAGAGTGCTAGCCTTGAACAAAAGAATCTCAAGGACAGTTCCAGGCCGAGATCAAGTCCAGAACTGGCCAAAAAATAATTGACTATACTTTAACCACAGTTCATTTGTACAACTCTTTGTTAAATAACTTGGCCGAGCTTTAGTCTTGTATGATTCGCTAGAGATTACAATAAAGCCACTATCATTGGCGTGCCGATATTAACTAATTGAGTTGTTTTCTGTTCCCCAATTTTTGTTAATATAAATTAGTTATAGAAGGGATTTCCTTTTGACAAGACCATATATGTAGATAGTATACCTTGATCTGACTCATCACAAGCATCATTGTCTTTCTGTGCTGCTCCCCCTTCCAAAACTTACTTCTTTATTTTTCCATTTCACACAGTTACTTAAAATATTCTAACCATATTCACCCTCCTATACCCTCTCTTGTTACCCTTCCCCACTCCAATTGCTGCCAACCATCCAGTCAGGACCTTTTGGACATTCTTTGCCTACATTCTCCTAAGTGTATGTTAATTTAGATGTCAAGAATGAGACACTATTGTCTTCTTTCTCAACCTATTTAATTCCAAAATCTTTCCTCCATTTACATAATCATTGATGTAGCAAGCCCAAAAGTCATAGTTCTCTTTGGATATGTTAATAGTCTTATTTGTCTTTCACAATCTTAAATATATTCAATGATAACTAGCTAGCTAGCTAGCTAGATACATACATACATAGATAGATAGGTACAGAGAGAAAGAAAGAGAGACAGAGACAGAGAGAGAGAGAGAGAGAGAGAGAGAAATAGATAATTCTATCAGGATACAGTATACATAACCATGTATGTGTGTCTGTATGTAACTTTTCTTCAAAACACAAGTTGTCAAATTCTTATAACAACCTTTCAGTATTACTGCCTGCCTTCATCACTCATTTTTTCCTTAGAAGTCTGTTTCATGGTTCTCAATGTGATCTTTTCTTTGCCAGCATCATGCCATTGATGTGTTCAACTCTGTTCTTCTATTTCACATTTAGTGCAGAATCTAGAGTTTCAGGCACAGTTCATTCATCTTCTCCTTTCTTCTTTCTTTCTCTGAAAATTCATGTAGACAAGTTTGTTCTGAATTCATCACTTACACCACAGCGTTTTTGAAACATAGCTAAGAATGAGAATAGGTAATTACACTTTATCCTTGAGAAGTAGCCTTTACACCATTAGGCATATTAATATTTCATGGAAATATTTAAATATGATTTTATTATGTTTAAGCAGTACAAAAAGCAAACCAATTTAATTACAGTGCTAGAAAATATTCCTTTAGAAAATGACCTTTTGTTTTGCTTTGTTTCTTCGGAATATAAAATCATGATGAATTATATACATGTGAGATTAATTTTTAACTGCTTCTGCCTTCTCTAAATGTATAGGTAAGTGACATTCTATTTAAAATACCCATTTGAAGCTGGGTGCTGTTAGTTCACAACTGTGATCCCACCTATTTATTATATTGAGATTTTAGGATTCAGGTTCAAACAAATTAGAGCAAGAAAGTTCGTGAGACCCTTACCTCCAATTAACCATCAAAAAGCAAGAACTGGAGCTGTGAATCACATAATGGAAGTCTACTCTTGAGAAGAAAATCTCAGGGAGAGTGCCTAAACACTGAGTTCAAGCCCTAGAACCAGTGTGTGCATACACACACACACACACACACACACACACACACACACACACACACACACACAAAACAATTTGGTACTCTTTGTTTCTATTACAAATATTTTGTAAGAGCTCTAATAACAACAGATGATGGAGGGGATGTGGACAGAAGGGAACCTTACTGCATTGTTGGTGGGAGTGTAAACTTGTTTCACCACTTTGGAAAGTAGTATGGAAGTTCCTCAAAAGTCTCCACATAGAGCTCCCCTATGACCCAGCAATCCTACTTTTGAGCATTTACCCCAATGAACACAAACAAGACCATACTAAAGCTACCAGCACAACTAGGCTTATTGCAGCATTATTTACCATAGCTAAGATATGGAACCAACCCAGATGCCCCTCAGTAGATGAATGGATCAAGAAAACGTGGTATATATACACAGTGGAATTCTATGCCTCCATCAGAAAGAATGGCTTTGCTCCATTTGTTAGGAAATGGAAAGACTTGGAAAAAATTATATTAAATGAAGTAAGCTAGACCCAAAGAAACATAGGTCCCATGGTTTCCTTTATTTTCAATAACTAGTATCTGTCTGAGACAAGCAGAAATGGTTAGATAAGTTGATGTTAAGCGAAATGAACCCCAAGATAAGGACTCAATTTTTTTTCTTGCTTGCTATTGTGTCTAACATATTTATATGATATTTCTTTGTTGCTTTGTATGTCCCTCCCCCATTGTATAAGCCCTGTTTTCACTCTATTTGATGTTGGTATAATTTCTATAATGGAAGGAAAAAATTAAATTGTTTAAATAGGGATACAGGTGGACCCATTGCAACAATTTATAAGATATTATGTTGAAAAACGAAATTTACAACTTTGATGGGTCGGGGGGAGGAATTGGGAGGGCAGGGATGGTAAGGAGAAACAAAGGAGGAGGCAACAATGCTTGATAAGGAATATACTCATTACCTTGCCCATGTAATTGTAACCCCTGTGTAGGGCATTTTCACAATTAAAAACATAAATAAATAAATAAATATATAAATATATAAATTAATTGAGAAAAAACCCAAAAAGGTGGAAAAGATACCAAATTTCTATAGTTTGTCATGATCTAATTGTTTTGAAAAAATTTAAAAGTAGAAAGAAGCATTCACTTAAAAATCTGGCCAAAATGTACATTATAAAAATATTTTGTATGTATAAACTATTTTCTCTAATCAACTCCAAAGGGTGAAACTACCCATAGCTTAGGTTTGTGTAGTATATCTAGCTTTTTACTAAGATATGGCCCTTCAAATGCCCACTGATCTTCAAATTCTGTATTCAATATAAAGACAGGCCCTTCCTCAACACTGGTTCTCCTGTGGTCAGATCTATAACATCTTGGATTTATTCTCTTGGGTAGTAAGGTATGCTTGTGTGGGTGTATGGGTTAGGTTAAACATGTATGAGATAACACTTTTGCCTCTATTCTCAACATGACTAGATTTTCCAAATAATGAATCAGACTTTTTGCATATCACCATTCTGAAGAAGCATATTGACTTCAATTCTTAAGTGGTGTAGCAATTATGCCTTTATGTCTAGAGATATATTAGAACTTTGGTCAAAGTTCTAACGTTTTTCTTTCTCTAATAGCCATCTAGATAGGATCCCATTGTAATCTTATCCAACCATGTCTACAAGTATAAAATATCATTCACAGGGTGACTCACAAATCCATTGCTCAAAATTGCACTTTACAAGCACTTATGTATTAATTCTGTCTCTACACTAAGGCACTGTCTGAAGAACTTGTGAAGATTTGTTGTTAGGGGACATATGGAAATATAGGAAAAAAGCACTATGTTTAATTGTTTGTGGAGGAAAATTAGGACATTTGTGTTACATTTATATAATGTACCGTCCCTTAACATGTGTGCTTATCTTGAAATAGAGATTTTAGAAACATTGCATTTAATCAAAGAAATGTTTGAAGGTTATCACTAAAATAATGTAATTTTAATATGGTGTAAATTTCTGTGAATAGATTATATTTTAAAAATAACACTAATGAACAAAAAAAGAAAATAGATTTTCTGGCTAAATCAAGTGACTTTAGCATTTTTAATCCAAATATAATACCACAAAGTTATGTGATATTATAATGTGTATTGCAGGCTTAATTCATTTGAGATGTGTTAGAATAATAATATTAATGTAATAATTTTAATTTTTTTAAACTTCTAGACCAGAATAACAAAATACATTTCACTCTATATAAATCCATATTCTGTTTTTTGTAGTACTATGATTTAGATTTATTTTGTAAATTACTCTTGCTTAATTATTTTGATAACGTTTTTCAATATTATGTAAAGTACAAAAAATTACAAGAACTGTATAATACACTATGACTGAATAATGATAAATGGGAATAAAATAACTAAACAGTTAAAGAGAATTGAATTACTAATAAAACATCTCAACAAAGAAAAGTCTAAGATTACAAGACTTCATGACTAATTGTACCCAACATTGTGCTTTGTATGTATTAGTACTGAGGCTAGAGCTCAGGGAATGACCATGAGTTTTTGTGCTTATGCCTGTATTCTCAGCTGAGATCTGAAAACTGCAGTTAAAAACAGCCCAGGAAGAAAAGTCTGAGGCTTTTGTTTCTAATTAATCAGGAGACAGCTGGGATTGAAGGTGTGGCTCAAGGAGTAGAGTGCCAGCCTTTAATGTAATAGCTAAGAAACAGCACTCAATCCCTTAGTTCAAGACCAAATACTGCAATAATAAAATTAAACAAACATTCCTCATTATTTATTTTAAATTCTTTTGTTGTAAGTTAAATATTCCCAGAAGCCACATTTTAAAATATAGTATATTGGAGTCATTATTATATAGTTAACAGGCTGCAGGCTGCAAGTTGTTACAAAGGCCTATAGCATGCGAATACACATAACATAGCTAGGAAACATACTAAAGAGGAAAGAAATAACAAAAGTAATACCAACAAGCCAATTCAGCTCCAATGGAGAACTGAATTGGGACTCCATGATGATTGAGATGAGCCAGGAGACACTACACAGGACACCATCACGAAGACACAGGTGGCATGGAGTTCCTGGCCTAGGCTGGTCCAGGCCTAAATAGGTAGGCACAGAGGGCAAATACTCAGGAAAATCCCAGTACCAGGCACTACACTGACAGATTCAGCAACCTATCAGCCAAGTGCCTGCCCTGCCTCTAGGGGTCCAGTCACACTCATTAACTGGAAGGCACATGATGGGGCGGGGGGGGGCCTTTCCTTCCCCCAGGATAAGAAAAGATGCCAGACCCTACCATCTACTATGTGGCCAATATGGCGCCAGCCAGACTTGGCCTCCTTACTTCACTCCCAAAAATTATGTGTAGAAGGAAAAACTGCAGCACCATAAAGCCCTTAGAAAATACATTAACAGTTCACATCATGCTCAATGAAAATTGAAGTATTTTTTCCTAACATCAAGAAAAACATTTCTATTTTTATATGTATATATATAGTTTCATAGACTAATTTTTCACCTTATCAAATTATAATCTTTTGTAGACAGTTTGTCAAAATAAATGACAAATGATCACCAAAATGATATGAACTTGAAAAAATAGCAAAGTAAGAGAACACAGTTTCATGGCCTGAATCTTAAGATTTTAAGATGTGCAAAAGTACTATAAATAGATAGACATAGGTATTTATTTTCAAACCATAGTCATAGAATACTATGAAAACAGCTCATAAACATAATCAATGATGTTTTAAATGTTGACATTCTCAGTATTTTGGTGTACACTGTTTGAAGATTATTACCTTGTGGATAAAATTCCTGTTATTTCATGTCAAATGAGCATTTTATCTATAACAGTACATGTTGTTTTACAAAAGACTTATAAACTATCTAATTACACTATTAATTCCTCTGGAATTAATAATACATTTATTTCACCAAACCAACAGTTTTAACATCTTCTCCTGTTTCACTGGAAGATTTGTATTTGTCCTTACAAACTGAAAGGGTAAAACAATTTAAAATTTCCCAGATGAATATACATAACTTTTAATTTTTGTCACAAAAGAGGTTCCGAATTATTGACAGAATCCTTAAGTACATGCAATTTATTTCTTACTGGAGTTTGTTCATTTTTAGGTGATGATTTGGCTTCACACATATGACAGACACACATGTATCTGCAATATTATTAAAACTGTTTTAGCTGGCTCTGAGGGTTCATGCCTTTAATTCTAGCTATTCAGGAGGCTGAGCTCAGAGAATTGTAGTTCAAAGCCAGGCTGGGAAAGAAAGTTCATGAGTCTCTCTTCTCCAATTAACCATCAGAAAACCAGAAATGGAACTATGTCTTAAATAGTAGAATGCTAGCCTTGAGTAGAAAATCTCAGGGACAGGGACCATTCCCTGAGTTGAAGCCCCACAACACAATGCACACACACACACACACACACACACACACACACACACACACACACACACACACACACACACACACACACACACAAAGTGAAGGATTTCATTGTGATATTTGCTGTCATGAAAGGAAGCTCTATATCTTGAGGTATTGTAGATAATTTGAGGCCAATGGGAGGGGTTAGGCAAATGAGGAGAAACGGTGGGAGAATGCAATCATAATATAAAATGTATATATGTGAAAATAAATCTAGGAAATTACAAGGGATGGGTGGGGTTGGGAGAGCTGGTGTAGAATTATGCAGGCAATGACACTAAACAAGATGTGTTGTACTTACAAATTGATATGCTTGAGAACTTTTGGACAACTCAACAATAATAAAATAAAAATCTAATCTAATCTAACAAATTTACATATAACAGTCTCCTTTGTATAAAAATAATTTAATGCTTCTGAAATAACATTTTATCTATCAAATAGTAATCAACCAAAATAAAGTGATAGTGATATTTCTCACAAATAGTTAATTCTCAAACAATGTTAGAATATGCCAAAGTAACCTGTAATGGATTGTTAACACAGTAGAAATTTTTGATGAGTTTTTTTTTCTTTAGGCATATACTTGATAAATCATCACATAAAATCTCATAAAGCTATAGATTCTTTTGTGGATGAAGTACATTAACTGTACTTCTTTTAAACTTTAGTTACTGGTGTTCCTCAATATATTAGCAATGATTTTATTACCTCAAAATAATAATATTAAAGTGTACAAAAATAATATCTACAAATAGATCTATCATATTATTCTCAAATAAAAATTTGGCTTGTGTCAGTTATCATAAATCAAACTTTTGTTTGCCAAGTTCCTATTCTGAGAACAAGAACAAGTGAGTTATATCTGTTTTTATCTCCCTTTTTCCTGATTTTTAAGGGACTTGCGTAAATTTTATCTTTTTTGATAGACCATACAATTCTATATATTTAATTGGCTTAAATCAAAATATTCAATTTCTAGAATCAATGAAGACATACTTATATTCCATACAACCCGTATCCTCCCATCCAGTTAAAACAAAACCATTCACAATAGATTATACTTTCATGAAGGAAAATGCATCACAAATAATATTATCATTATTTGGTCTACTTGTTAATCAGAAAATGGAGGAACTTTTTACATGACACATATGGTCAGATTTCACAAGGTAACCAAAGTAAATCCTCTGTGTATCAATGATGCCATTTAGAAGTTATTTTAATAATCTCTTATAATTCCACAACTCAGATTATTTAGTTCATATGGCCAAGTATAATGAATTGTATGTTCTAGTAGTTAAGAGAAAACAATGCTTACATAGACATTTTAATTAAGTACACAATGCACTTTGTGTATAAATAAATTAGGAAAATGGGAAAATATTGTGATCATTTGTATATATAGTATTAAGAATAGGTGATTGCTTATCTTTAATGACTTTTTTTCTTGATTCTGGGGCTTGAACTCTGGGCCTGGGTGCTGTACCGGGGATCTTCAGCTCAAGGCTAACACTCTACCATTTGAGCCACACTGCCACTTTTGGTTTTCTGGTAGTTAATTGGAGATAAGAGTCCCGTGGATGTTCCTGCCCGGACTCACTCTGAACTGTGATCCTCAGATCTCAGCCTCTTGAGTAGCTAGGATTACAGTTTTGAACCATGGACCCTCGGTTGTCTTCAATGATTTTATATAAAGCATGAACAATACATAGAGATTATGTATGAAATGTATTGTTGTTTTATTGATTCTATTTTAATATCTTAATTTTTTCATTTATGTTATTTGATTGATTCCATCCCATTCATGAATTTAGAGCAGAGTTTAACTCTTCCTAAATAGTAACAAATATTTCAATACACAGGTTAAAACACAATCAGTTTATTATACATAAGTTACATGTTGATCACTCTCTTGTTTATATGAATCTTTCACACATCAAATCAATCAAAATAAATAGGGAAAATTCACTTCAAATTAAAAATCTCTTAAAATTCTAGCACTCGAATCTATCTCCTTTATCAGGGTAAGAGATCAATAATGACAGAAATATATTGTTTGCTGTTTAAATCAAAATATTGTTGGCATATGGAGAATAAATACACATTAAAAATAGCACAGGCAAATATTCCCCATTATACGAAATTATTAAGATAGGACTTTGAAAGAGATGCAGTAACAGTTAATGAATTGGTCTGTGTACATGGATGTGTTCAGTTACATACACTGATTGAGGTTATGGTAATTGGCTTATTCAGTTATGGAGATCAAGAGGTACTTATTTTCTGTCATTTAGTTTCTGGATAGCTAGGAAAGTCAGTTGTAATTCAGTGGTAAGTGATGCCCTAAGAACCATGGGAAATTCCATATTGCATACACCTGAGAATGATATGATTGTTTTGGTATGCTTTTGGATTTTCGTGTGTGTGTGTGTGTGTGTGTGTGTGTGTGTGTGTGTGTGTGTGTGTGTGTGCGTGTGTGTGTGCAAGTCCTGGGTCTTGCACTCAGGGCATGGGCCCTGTCCCTGAGTTGTTTTTTTTTTGTTTTGTTTTGCTCAAGGGCAACACTCTACCATTGAGCCACAACTCCAATTCCAGTTTTTCTGGTGGTTAATTGGAGACAGGAATTTCATAGGCTTCCTTTCTGGGCTGATTTTTTTTGGGGGGTCCAGTCGTGGAGCCTGAATTCTGGGCCTGGGTGCTGTCCCTCAGATCTTCAGCTCAAGGCTAGCATTCTACCACTTGATCCACAGTGCCACTTCTGGCTTTTTCTCTTTGCTTATGTGGTGCTCAGGAATCGAACTCAGGGCCTCATGCATGCAAGGCAAGCGCTCTACCACTGAGCCACCGTTCCAGCCCCCTGGGCTGATTTTGAAAGATGATCTTCACATCTCAGCTGCCTAAATTGTTAGGATTATAAATTTGAACCCAGCTGCCCCGTTTTAGTGTTTTTACTCAGGCAAACACATCCATTTGTATCACTGCAACTATGCTTATCCACACACGATAAAACACTACATAAGGTAATAAAAGTATGAGCTACTATTTATTTATCATCATGTATTCTAAGGCGATGACTGTATCTGAATAATGATTCCTTTTTTATATTTTACATAGACTTTAATCATAATTATTGTATTTCATTGATTTGTCACTATATACAAATCTGAGGTTCCTAATTAGATTCAGCCTAAAAAAACAATGTAAAACATTTTCAAACAATGGCAACATTCTAATATCCTAGCATTCTAGAAAAGAATTCACCTCTTTTTTTCCATTGTTCCTTTCAACTTGCGTTGTCTGTACCCTGGAAAGAAATCTAAAGTTAATGTCTGTCTTTTTTCCTTGACATCTTGTATCTAACATCAGGCTATCTGTTCTCAGTGAAGTCTTTATATGTTATTTTATGATCAAAAAGTTACATATAGTGTTGAAGAAAAACCAACAATCATGTGTGTGTGTGAGAGAGAGAGAATCATGTTAAAATTGTTTATTTCACTGAATTTAAGAAGAGGTCATCAATTCTGTCCAATATAAGGAGAGCATTAGAAATATGCCAAGTGGATATGGCAAAAAAATCTGACCAGTAGAATTGTTAAAATAACATAAAAGGATCTTATCAGCAATGCTCACTAATACATAAAACATAAATCCTGTAAATTACCCCTTCTTTTTTATTATGTATATACATATACTGAAGCATCACATTCTCTCCTAGGACCTTGCTTTCATTGCTAATCACAAATACTAACATAAAGAAGGTAAGCTTCAAAGCAAATTTTGAGAATTTACAAAATTATGTATCACTAGCTAAGAATAGGAACAATGTCTAAGTAACTAATTTGTGGCATCCTGATATTAAAATACCTTAAGGAAGGGTGGCACTTTTTTCATTTAATGTATATTTAGAGCATCAGATTTGCTCTGGGCATTTATTTTTTTCTTTTTAGGATATTTTTCTAAGAAATTAATTAGACTCAGAGAATGGCATTTAAGATATTTTATGCCCTTGGTTGGAGAAAGTCAGCCTTGGAATTTCACTTAAAATCCACATAAGAAAAATTTTGAAAATTGAAAATCAATGACATTTGATTGCACTTATCCTTTTAGGAAACTTTAGGGAGCTTTCTCATAAGAAACCAAATCACTTGTGGGAAAATTTATCCAATTCCTGTAAGCCTTAGTCTCATCTTCAGTGGGGGATAGATCATAATTAGTCATGTGCAGAGCTTCAACAAAAGTAAGGGAAAACAAATTATTTCACTAAGAAAGGACAAGTAAAGGCTAAAGTGCCAACACACAGGTCCACTAAAATAAGACATCTAATCAAATGTTTGTGGAATGTTTACCCTTACCCCGCCTCCTGCTCCTTTAACACTGAAAGAACACAACTAATTAACAGGAGATTATGACTGAAAATGCTTTAGAGAAACATAAAGATTTAAAGTCCTGTCTTGGCCAAGACAAGAGCCAAAACCAAGAATGTCCATTTTAAATAGATGCCAACTCCAGCCACAATGAAACAATTTCTGCCTCTAGAATTTGTTTATTTTAGCTTATATCTTTAGGTAGTATGAATGATTTTTTTATTGTGAGAATACTGTACAGAGGGTTACAATTACATGTGCAAGATAATGAGTACATTTCTTATCAAGCATTGTAGCCTCCTCCTTTGTTTCCCCTTCCCATCCCTTCCCAGCCTCCCAGTATGAATGATTTTTTACATACTATTATTGCCATTTCAAAAAATGCAGTATCAAGAGGTCATTAAGAATGGTATTTTATTTATATATATTTATAAATTTAAGATAACTGTAATATTCAGTTCATTCATGAAGATTGACACAGAACATAGATCTACAGTGAGAAATGAGAAATGTAAATATAATTTACCTAAAGTCTCAAAAATTAGGATTATATATATATATATATATATATATATATATATTATATTCTTAACAGAAGAGAGAACAGATAAATCACAGAATAAGCTTCTAGGAGTAAACTACTGACTGTTCTTCTAAATGTATCCTTGGTTAAGTTGGAACAAAAACATGTTTAGATATAAAATATTTACACTTGGGCTATTGTATCATAAATATGTGTGCTTTTGACTGAAAATGTTTATACTAAAACACATCTTGGCAGCAATAAGTACACAGTGTATTCAGATCTTCAATCCTAGTACCATTCCTCAATAAAAAGAAATCATTTATGTTAGAACTAGTTCATAAAATACATGAGATGGGTTTGGGGCATCTTGCAGTTCCGGGTATTTAAAATAAAAGCTTAATAATGTAATATAGTCAATGCAATTAGGTCCGAATGTTTCTTAAAGTTGTGTCTTAAGAGCTGGTCTTAAAGCAGGTCTCTTCAGAGCTGAAGTGCTTAAGTGCCAGTCTTTCTATACATAAAGTTTCACATTGTCTGCTGGATTATCAGCTATTCTTTTTACTTTCATAGAAATGGCTCAAGTGCTATTGAGACCTACTAAAATGTTGAACATTCACTTCAGCTTGTTTTATTGGCTGGAGCAAGTTACATGACTAAATATACAGAAAAGACCTGAGAAAATACACCCTCATTCTCTTATTGTGTATGTGCTTAATGTAGCATTCCACAAGCTCTGGAGGTAAAGTGGAGGGTCCAAGAAATGGCCCATCATTCAGGAAGAAATGAGTCATAGTATAGACTCATGGTGTTCTTACCGATCCTCCCATTTCTTGTAATGAACAATAAGAATTTGGGAAATATGATTCTAAAAATTTAGGGTCTCTAAGAAAGAGAAGGAAATATTTGTGAACCTTTTGATCACTGTCTTTTGCAAGGAGGTATTTTTTCCCCTCACTGAAACATCCCTAACCATACAGAATCATGGTGGAATGCTCTTACTGACCTGTGGGTACAGAAATCCTGGAGAAGCTGAGGTACCTGGAATATAGGGAGAAGGGTCCAAATCTACATAGACAAACAGCTCAATGAGTCTCTGCAGGGATTGCAAGATGGCATTAGGAATAGTAAACTGAGAGTTGCACATAAGGTTTGACAAGGAATTATGAGAGACTTGTGTGCTATTAGCCATATGGTATAAATGCCAGAGAATTATAAACCATTTGCTGTATGCTCTAAGTATTTGATACCACAATTGCAAAAATTAAAAAAATCCTCCAGGGTACAAGAGATATTCTTTAATCAATTCTGCCAAACATTTAAAGGAAAATTAATACAAATAAAACCGATTATAAGGGAACAGAAGAACAGAGACCATTTTCTAACTACAGAGACACTAAGGTTATACAATTCTCAGGAAAAATATTTTAAGAGAAAGTCACAGAGCAGTCAAGTTCAGGAACATAAACAGACACAGATATACACATAAAGAATTATTAAAATGATTTTTAAAAATCTAAGCACGTATAATTGTTTTTGATAAGAACAAAGGGATGTCAGTTTGGTATCACAGTGAATATTAAACAATGTTGCTTTCTTTAGTACTACAGTAAAATAAACAAAACTTTCTTCCTCAGTGATTATACCATTATACCATTTTATATCACCTTTAGAAAGGAATGGAAAATACTGTTTCCCATATCCTTATCTTTATTTGCTTAGTTTTATGATTTCTAACTCAGGCAGTCATACGTGCTAGTATGGTGTTCTCCTGTTTAGCCATGCCTTCAGCTATTTTTTATATTGGTTAGTTTTAAGATATATCTTGTTTGTTTGCTTGTTTGTTTGTTTGTTTCTTTTTAACTGGGGACTTGTGCCTAAAATGCAATCCTACTATTTTCCATTTGGCTGGAATGTCCGGCATATGTCAATATACCCTGCTCCCTCCATTGAAATGAAGTCTCATTTATTTTTGCCAAAGGTTGACCATTGAAAAATGTGCAGATTTCTATTACCCACTCTTCTTTATGCCCATATGATCCCTGGAGAATACAATTGCTAAACTTGGAAAATGTGCAATGTAGAAATTAATAGAAAAAAACATTTAGACATGTCTAAACAAACACATCAAAAGTATATAATTTTTCATATTATCCCTATTCTATCATAGAAAGTTATAACTTACCAAAACCTTCACACATAAACTGTGAAGGTGCTGTTCACAATAGAGAAATGAAGTAGAAATTTTAAAAGGCAGAATTTTTTTCATAACTGCATAAAATGGCCATGGTAAACCCAATACTGTAGTAACCATAGATCAACCTCCTGTGGCTATTGTAGTGAGCTTGAATTTTATGAGAATCCCTAATCATCCTCATTTGAGCATTTGCTCTAGGTGAGGAAGGCCTAACATTTGTGTTTCCCTTGATGGTATTCTCATTCTGTCCTTGTCTGTCTCTTTCTCAGCCTCGCCTGTTCTCCGTAATTGCTTTGCCACTTTATTTTTGTGTGGTGTCTGTTTATGTGTGTATTTTCATTCAGTTCACATTGGAAATGCCAAGGACATGAGATGCTCACTTCCACCACCACCCACTGGTAACAAAATGACATCTTTCTATGGAAGACTACAATTAATCATGTGACTTACTACTTCCCTTCTCCATATTGTTATTTCTCATGTCTTGTTTTTTATTCATATAACTGCCCGTTTATGCAAAGTATGCTATCCATGTATTCAGTTCCTAACATCTTCCCCCACCAGAATGAAAACTTTAAGAAGTCAGATATCCTGTCTGTTTTACTAAGTAATGTAGCCCCGGGGACTAGCATAGGAGTCTGAACAGAAAAGAAATCTAGGAAAGAACCCATAAAACAATCTATAGATGAATTTGAAATTGAGAGGGAAATTATCCATAGCAAGTTATTCAATGGCTGCTTATCAATCCTTAAAATCAATTACAGCACAACGCATTTGACATAGGTGCTCTTGCTTTTTATCCTCAGAAATATTTCTCCAAAAAAGTCTTTGTTTCCTCGTGCCACTTTGACAACTACATTTAAATGTTTATTCCTTGCTTTGAAGATGTTGTAAGACATCAAGATGTTGTAAGATATCATGCCTTATAATTATTGTTTACAATCATTCTAGAGGCTTTTCCAATTAGTCTCATGCATTTCAATATAATTTATAGGTAATCAGTTCCACATATACATCATTATTGACATAACCAAGTTACAGAGTTTACCAATCAAAACACAAAACTGTTGCTTTATATCTTTACTTATTATGGTCATTTCTTTTATTTTTTTCTGAGAAAAAAATGTTTAAACTTCACATGTTGGTCTTATTTGGCTATGACAGAATGTCAAAGCCAAATTCCAGCTGGAATTTGTTAGTTATTTTTTTAATTAAAAAAAATAGCGGTATATTCTCTGCCATATTGGAACCTGTGGAGGACCTGTTGGGATTATAACACTTCAAATAGGCCAAATGAGTAGAGGCTGTGTTGCAAGGATATTTTCCCCAGCTATATGCTGGCTTTCCTTAAAATGGAAGGTGTTTAATGCCCAAGATGATAACAATTTTACTTGGCAAGAGATGTGCTTACGTATACAAAGTAAAAAACAAAACAAAAAACACAGTAACTCCTGTTTGCAAACCCATCAAAACTAATCTGGTGAAAGATAATTGGCACCCATGGAAACAGAGGCATGATTTCTGGCAAACTCCAAAGCAAGGCAATCACATAGGATCAGTGTGATATTTTAGTCCTCCAGGATGTAAACTAACGAAAACTAAATAAAGTATTTGTAAATGTTCTAGAAATTCATTGTAAAAATGAGTTTCAATTAACCATGTAAGTCAGTGTATGAGTAAAATGTATCCTGATCCATATAACCACGTTAATATTTCTCCCCATATCTCCCAATCACACCATCTCTTAGTTACCTGGTTCCATTTTTTCATAGGTACACTGAACATTATGACAGCATTTTTTTCTGGATGTGGCATCTCTAGTAATTGTCTCCTTTTCCTGGCTTCAAGCTCATCCTTGGGATCTCAGCCTCCTAATTAACTAATATTATACATTTGAGACACTAGTGTCTTCTTTTGAAATAGCTCCATATTTCTACTCTGATCTCCTTTTTTAGCCTATTCTACAGAAATATGTCACAATAACACATTTAAAATAGTGTCCCATACATCATTTAGGAATTTAGGTTAGATGCTGGTGGCTTACTTCTATAGAAGTCTCTGAGATCTGAGAAAGTTGGTATGAAGCTGGCCTGGGCAAGAAAGTTCATGAGACTCTCATCTCCAATTAACTACCAAGAAGCCAAAAATAGAGCTAGCTATTCTGGTGTCTGAGATCTGAGAATCATATTTTGAAACAAGCCCTGGAAGCCAATCTGAAAGATTTTTATTTCCAATAAAAAAAACTCCAAATGGAGTTGGGGCTAGAGGTAGAGTGCATGCTATAAGTGGAAAAAGCTGAATTAGATCACACAGGTCTTGAGTTCAAGCCCCGTACCAATATAAAATGTATATAGCACACATCTCTGACTTGTGACATTGAAATCTGTTTAATCAACTATGTATTTAAGATTATGTTAAAAACTAATCGCACCATTTTATGAGAAATGTGTCACATATATTGTCAAAACAAATTAATGAATTTCCAGTTGAAGTTTGTTGGGTTTGAGAGTCCCCCAGTAAAATAACTTCAGTGTCCAATGGATGCTTATGTCTTTCACACTCATGAATTCTGACAATAAGAATTATGACCAGCTGTTTTAAATGCTGCTTTGAAAATTAAGCACAGTGTTTGACATCTTTTAATTAGAAGGCATTTTGTTTTAGTGCCCATATGAATTAATAAATGATAGAGATGTCTCAGAAAGTCTTTAAGCATTAAATGTTATTTGAGGCAATTTAAGTAAATTTAAATTATCTATTTGCAATCAACACATATATTGATAATGCTTATTTGTGTAGGCTAGAGCAATGTCATACATCACCAAAATTTAATTTGGGAAAATTTTATACAACTGTTGGCGACTCATGAGGTTTTGAAAAATATAGCTTTAATGTTTTCCCAAATTGTACAGATTATTTTACAAATCATGTATATCATGAAGGTATTTCACAATATGATAAATGTTAATGGATACTGCACAGAACTTTAAATGAACTCACTCCCTTGGGTCAAAGAAAACTGACTGACCCCCTTAAAGATCAAACTTGTGGCTTTGACCATTCTTCACCTTGCAGGAATAAATGTAATATATTTCCCACACCTATATGCTTTTTATGAATGTTTAAGTGTACATATATTTTTAATGAATGATTCCCAGATAATTTGTTTGAAATATTTGGTACTATTTCTTTGGCAGTGATAAGAGGCTTCCATTTTTAATATATAGTTCCTAATGATAATCCATGAGTGTTTTTTTTATTTTTTTAGGATTTTTATTTTTATTTTTTTTAGGAAATGGCATCTATATTGCTATACTTTGGAGTACAAAGTATCTAAACAGCTAAATAGCTAAAACCTTCCATTCCCACCTGCAAAAATCTATACGATTGTGATGTTGTTTTGGGCATACATGGAAAGACTTGTAGCTGAGGTGTCCAGCTAAAACTGCCACTTCTAGAGACAGTTCTGTATTGGGAGTTCCCAGCTGAGGGTCCAGTTTGCCCATTCATTGACACTTGTACTCAGTAACACTTGTTTTCAAATAACACTTGTTTTCTCAACTCAGAGGAGAGTGGTGGTGACAGCTTTTGATCATGGTTCCTTTCAGAGTAGATCAACAGCTACTCTTCATTGTCGCTTATTCCCTTCAACATTGTCCTGTGACTTGGAAAGTAGCTTTTGTATTTCAGCACTACTGATGAGAGGACAGCTCACAGGCTAGGTCTGTGCTGGAATGGAAGATGGCTCTAGGAAAGCTGCTGTGAAGATAGATGGATAGTTCACTGAGGAAGTGAGCTTGCAAAACAGGTCTACTGTGAAGTTTACGTCCTGTAGCTTTCGGCCTCTGAGGCAGGCCTCCATGAGTGTTTTAATAACATGGTGTGTCACTTTTTTCTACAAGTAAATTTTATATTCAAATTAACATTAGACCTTTATTTTATACTAATCATTGTGTAGAGTAAGGAGAGTTTATTTTAAATCATTTTGATATATGATTAAGAGGAAATTGAACTTGACAAAAATGTATAGTATGGACATTGATTTTTTTTTAATTGTATTTTATTTTATTTGAGAACATACTGTACAGGGGGGCTACAATTACATGGGCAGGATAATGCATACATTTCTTACCAAGCATTGCAGCCTCCTCCTTTGTTTACCCTTCACTTCCCTTCCCCGCCTCCCCCCTCCCCCCACCCAATTTTACCCCCCCGCCCCACCCAATTATACCCCCCTCCCCCCCCCCCCCACCGACATTGTAAAGCTGGTTTTGACATGACATTTTGTACTTCTCATTGTTGCAACAGGTCCACCTGAATCCTTAAACGACTTTTTGTCCCCATCTCCTCCACATGTTATACTGACATCAAATATAGTGAAAGCGGGGGTTACACTGTGGGGGAGGGACATACAAAGCAACAAAGAAATAATCTTATAAATGCGTTAGAAACACATGCATGAAAGAAACGAAAACATTAAAATACATATTTAAGGGTTCATTTTCCTAACATCACATTATCTGACCTTTTCCACTTGACTCATACCTATACTAGATATTGCAAATAAGGGAAACCATGGGACCTATGCTTCTTTGGGCCTGGCTTACTTCACTTAATATAATTTTTTCCAAACCTTTCCATTTCCTAACAAATGGGGAAATGTCATTCTTTCTGATGGAGGCATAGAATTCCATTGTGTATATATACCACATTTTCTTGATCCATTCATCTACTGAGGGGCATCTGGGTTGGTTCCATATCTTAGCTATGGTAAATAATGCTGCAATAAACATAGTTGTGCTGGTAGCTTTAGTGTGGTCTTGTTTGTAAACATTTGGGTAAATGCCCAAAAGTGGGATTGCTGGATCATAGGGGAGATCTATGTGAAGTCTTCTGAGGAACCTCCATACTGCTTTCCAAAGTGGTTGAACAAGTTTACATTCCCACCAACAATGAAGTAAGGTTCCTTTCTGTCCACATCTCCTCCAGCATCTGTTGTTGTTAGTGTTCTTGATTTTTGCTGTTCTAACTGGAGTGAGGTGATATCTCAATGTTGTTTTGATTTGCATTTCTTTTATGGCTAGGGATGTTGAACATTTCTTCATGTGTCTATTGGCCATCCTTGTTTCTTCTTCACAGAAGCTTCTCTTTAAGTCTTTCGCCCACTTATTTATTGGGCAGTTGATTCTTTGAGGATTTGTTGTTGGGTGGTTTAATTTTTTGAGTTCCAAGTATATTTTAGATATGAGACCCTTGTCCGTTGTATGGCTAGTAAAGATCTTCTCCCAATCGGTGGGCTTTCTATTGATCTTGCCAGCTATGTCATTTGCCCTGCAGAAGCTCTGCAATCTTATGCAATCCCATTTGTCCAACCTTTCTTTGATTTGTTGTGCTTCCGGGTCTCTATTCCGAAAATTTTGACCTGAGCCAAGGAGACCTAGGGTTTCTCCTATTCCATCCTGTAATGTTTTCAGAGTGTCTGCTTTGAGTTCAAGGTCTTTGATCCATTTGGAGTTGATTCTGGTACAGGGTGATATATAAGGATCTAGCTTTAGTTTTCTACATGTAGTTAACCAATTTTGCCAGCACCATTTACTGAAGAGGCTGTCTTTCTTCCATTCTATTGTTTTAGCTTCCTTATCGAAGATTAGATGGCTATAGGTCTGTAGGTTCATTTCTGGGTTTTCAATTCTATTCCATTGGTCCTGAGGTCTGTTCTTATGCCAATACCAAGCTGTTTTGATTACTATGGCTTTATAGTAGAGTTTGAAATTTGGTATTGATATTCCTCCAGGACATTGATTTTTTGTAATAAAATGAATAGTATACCCATTTTTAATTTTTATTTTCAAAATTGACTCTTTTGTTCACTGAGACTTTGTTATGTTTCCCCTTCCACAGGATTGTTGAAGTCTGATTTTTTCACTACTATGGATATTTTGTATCTACATATTTTCTCCTTGCTACTGCTCCTCCCACCCCCCGACCCATGTTGTTGTGTATATGTTTAAAAATGTAATCCAATAATATTAGGAGCTTCAATTTCTACCAGGAGGTTAATAGGAGAGAAGAATCTTTCAATGGCTGAATGGTAAACCCAAGTGGCATCACCATCAGCTCTTAGATAAAATTATTAACAAAATTTACTCTAGCATATATCATTTGGGAAACATGGAGCCTAAGTTCCATGTCTGTTTGAATGAATAAACTAAGTTGAGAGACCTGTGTTAACTTCTCACTCTTTAAGAATTCATTTCGTTAAGATCTTACAGGACTATTTTGTGGTATCATCATGTTTAAGTCAAAAGACTGCTAAATCCACAGGAAAAATATTAATAGTTCAAAAAAATCTTCCTTTGAATCTTGAACAGTTTTACTTCCTACAGATATTAAAGCTGTTTCTCTGGGCATACATTTACAGAAAACTAAAAGTGTAACCCTGTTTGTCACGATGCACTAATATCAATTTAAAGTGAACAAGACCTCAATGTCAGAAGCAAATCTTTGAAATTACTGCAAGGGAGTAACAGAAACATTAGTACAGGTAGAAACTTCCTTTAAAAAAAATACGGGGGCACAATAGTTAGAAGAAAGGCTGGACAAGTGTGTCTGCACAGGTAAGGACAGATCTATTAACTAGGAAGAGAGCCAACAGACTGTGAGACCTTTACCAGCAATACATCAGATAAATTCCTAATATCCAGTACAATCATCCTTTGCTATATGGCAGTTCACTTATTGTGGCTTCATTGTGTTGCAGGTGTCATGGAGTTTTCACTATATTGTGGGATTTTGCAGTATTTATATAGTCATATAATATTGATGACTTTAACTATTTCTGGCTAAAAAATTAAACAATATAAAATATTAATTAAAACATATTAGAAGAATATTAAAAATAAAATACAGTATGTAGTTCATTAGAGGATGAACACCTTACTGTGCACAATTGAGATGCAGTACTATACACCACTAGTGCTTGTACAAGTTTGCCAATGTGAGGTTGTAAAACTATTGGCTGATGTAACGGAAGTCAACAAACCACAGTACTGTGCTCTGTATCCTGGGAGCTGATTGGCCCAGTAACCATAGAATCAGTCTCTTTATTCTTTCCTACTGGGCCCAATCTTTCAATCTTTCAGTATCCCTCTTTTTTGGGGGGGGGTCTGGTCGTGGGGCCTGAACTCTGAGCCTGGGCGCTGTCCCTCAGGTCTTCATCTCAAGGCTAACGCTCTACAACTTGAGCCACAGTGCCACTTCCAGCTTTTTTCTTTTTGCTTATGTGGTGCTGAGGAATCGAACCCAGGGACTCAGGAATGCAAGTCAAGCGCTCTACCACTGAGCCACCTTCCCAGCCCTCAGCATCCCTCTTTGTCCCCTTTACATGGACATCTGATCACTATATGTAGTGTTGCTCTGTAGTGTTGTGTTTTGTGAAGTTTTTGTAAAAGTCTGAATTTATTTCTAGTCCTACGATGCCACCCAAACGTTTTGCACCTTCTAAGGCTTCTGGAAGTGAAGCCAAGTGCCAGAGGAAGTTGCTTACTGTCAAACAAAATGTGGACGTTCTCAGCCTGTAAAAGGAAGGCAAAAGCTACATGGCTATAGCCTGCCATTATTGTATCAACAGATGTACAATTCAACACATAAAGATGAAAAGAACATTAGGTTTACCACAAGAATGACTTTTTTTGGTTATGCGGGCTGAACTCTGGGTCTGGGCACTGTCCTTCAGCTCTTCAGCTCAAGGCTAGCTCCCTACCACTTGAGACAGTGCCACTTGCAGCTTTTTTCTGCTTTTATGGTACTAAGGAATCGAACTCAGGGCTGCATGCATGCGATGCAAGCACTCTACCACTGAGCCAACTTCCCAGCACCAAGGAAGACTTTTAACAAGACTGCAAAAAGATAGTCACTTCTCACAATAAGGCCATTGTAAGGATGAAGTCTGCATTGGACCTGTGGATAAATGAATGGAGGAAGAAGAATATCCCCTGGGATACAAACACCATCTGGACAAAGGCCAAGGAACTTTATGATTGTTTTTTAGAAAGCATGGATTTTCACAATGCTGAAGAAGATGATGACAACAACAATGCAGAAGCAATACTGTGGAGTGCTGCCCACACCAGAACCACCACATTCAGTGCCAGCAAGGATTGGTTTGATAAATTTCAAAGATGCATTGGATTCAAGAGTGTTTCTCTGTATGGAGAAGCTGCCATTGTGGATAAAACCAGAGCCAAGGAGTATGAGAGTGAAGAACATGTTCAAATCTATCATTGAGGAAGGGGCTACAAGCCTGAAGTTTTCTACATGGATGAGAGGGACTTATTTTGGAAATGAATGCCATCTCCCACTTGTATTATGAAGGACAAAGCCAAAGCCTTTAGTTTTAAGGCTCAAAAAGATGGAGTAACTGATTATGTATGGGAATGCTGGGAGCTTTATGGTAAAGCCAGGGCTTAAATAAATCACAAAACCCCAGTGCCCTAAAAAACAATACTAGATGCACAACCCCAGGGCCTCAATCATGAAAACTCCTCACAGCTGATTGGTTCTACCAGTGCTTTATCCTAGAGGTTAAGCTTTATTAGGCAGAGAAAAACCTCAAGTTCAAATTCCTTTTGACCATGTACACTGCTGGAAGCTATGTTGTTGATCTCTTTTATAATGGTGTCCAGATAGAGTTCTTAGAGAAAAACGTTACATTGCTCATTTCGCCCAAGGTTATATTCACGCTTGTAAGGTGATCTGCACTTTTGAAACATGCTACTAAATCTGGTTGAAGCTATGGACTCAGATAAAATGCTTCTTGCCGATGTTTACTGGTGTGATAACAATACTGTATCTTGTCTCTTAAATATTTTGAAGTCCACAAAGGAGATGAAGACTGAAACAGAAATGCCAGCTGGAAACATTTGTAGCCACAAGTGGTCCATGATTACAAGGGATTCTTCCTTGATGAAGTACATCACTCTGCATCAGGTAAGGCTGTGAAATTGACAAAACTACTGGGAGGAGATGGTTTCAATGACGTGACATTTGATGATATGTATGACCTGATCAATATTTACTCACAACCGCTGATGGTAAGACCTAATGTAGATGATGAAGTCAGCAAGTCAAGAAGAGAAAGAGGAACAAGACCAACTCTGGGCTGGAGAAAAGGAGCAGGGTGGTCAAACACTCGATCATCTTGAAACCATGGTCAGAATAGCCAAAGAACTTCAGCGAGTGACTGAGGAATGGGATCCCCAGATGCTTCGTTCATCATACTTCATAAATACAAATACGAGTGGCATGTCAGTTTATTAAAAAAAAAAAAAACCTCTTCACTCAGAAGAGAAAGCAGCACCTGCAACTCCCCATAAGTTTGGGCATCACTTGGATGAAGAGCTCAGTTAGGCCCAGGCTTTTAGTGGAAATAGAAATTATGGCCTGAAGATACTGCACCATATGATGAAGCATCTGATGCAGTGGTGCCTTCAGAAAAGCTGTAATGTTCCTCTTGAATGTGTAGTAGATATGTATCATTGTCATCACCTTTATCACCATCAGTGCTGCACAGCTACATAATTTCTGATCATCATTCAAGTTGTTTAATTCATTGGTAAGTGCCCACGTATAGTTTTATATGTCGTTAAAATTATGTAGGTTTTAAAAGTGTTGTTATAATTATGTAGGTTTAACAGGATAGAAAGTTTTTAAGGGCATGTAAAGAGGGTGGGAAAGGGGAAAAGTTTAAAAAAAGAGTGGGAAAAGTAGTAGGAAGGGTTTGTTAAGCATTATATATATATATATATATATATGTATATATACATATATCATAAATATATTGCTGCTATTTCATGGATTTTTATCTGTTGCAGTGGTCTCTGGAATGTAGCTCTCATAATAGGTGAGGGATCCCTCTATATAAGGAATTATAAGGGATTATATATATAAGGAATTACAAGGGATTCCTCTATATAAGGAATCCTTCTATATAAGGATCCCTCTATATAATAAACTATCCCCTCCCAAACCTTGTACACCAATCAATAATTTGTCAAGGGAGCTAAGGAGAGACTTCTCAGAAGAAGAGGTATGAATGGCAAAAAACACATGTGGAAATACTTATCATCCCTGGCCATAAAAGAAATATAAAACAACTCTGAGATTCCATCTCACCACAGTTAGATTGGCCAACATTGTCAATTTAATCAACAACAAATGTTTGCAGAGATATGGGGAAAGAGGAACCTTACTGTACTGTTGGTGGGAATATAAACTAGTATAATCACTATAGACAGCATTCTCGAGGTTACTCAAAAGAATAAACATATATCTTTCCTACAAGCCAGCCAAACCACTCTTGGGCATCTACCCTGAACATCATGAGCCAGGATATGATAAACAAAAACACCTGCATATCCATGTTCATTGACACACTATTCACAAGAACAAGAGCCAAGATATGGAAACAGCCCAGATGTCTCACAATAGATGAATGGATCAAAAAAGTACAGTACCTATACACAATGGCATGTTACACAGCCATTAGAAAGAGTAAAATAATATCATTTGCAGTGAAATGGATAGAACTAGAACAAATCATGCTAAATGTAATCCAAGTTCAGAGAAATATACAGCCAATTTGGAAATTAGAACTAAATGTCATTGGGATATGATAAATGATACAGGATTCTAGATATACACAATAATACCAAAAGAGGATACTCTTAGGAGAGAAACAAAAGGGTGCAATGTCTATGTGCCTCTTCCTATTTTTAACAAATTATCTATCTATCTATCTATCTATCTATCTATCTATCTATCTATCTATCTATCTATCTATCTATCTATCTATCTATCTATCTATCTATCTATCTATCTATCTATCTATCTATCTGTCTGTCTGTCTATCTATCTATCTATCTGTCTGTCTGTCTGTCTGTCTGTCTGTCTGTCTGTCTGTCTGTCTGTCTGTCTTTCTGTCTATCTGTCCATTCATCCATCCATCTAGCTATGACCTCCTCCAAGATATGGAAACAAGATATGTCTCTTTTTAAATTTAATTTTCAATGATTTTGTCTTCCATTATGTGTGTTGTAATCAAGTGTATATCTTTGGAGGGTTGGGGGGAAGGTTCAGAACTCAAGGGGAAAAGGATGTAAAAGGATAGCAATGGAGCTCACTGGACACTAATGAAAATGTTTTATACAACCTATGAGTGGAGATAGGAGGGAGGGACTGGGAGAGAATGAGGGAACAGTAGACATTGTAAGAGGGAATGTACTCATTACCTGACTCATGTAATTATAATTCCTCTGTACACCACCATTATGATAACAATAAAGTCACTTAAAAATATTCCATTTAGGGCTGGGAAGGTTGCTCAGTGGTAGAGTGCTTGCCTTGCATGCCTGAGGCCCTGGGTTCGATTCCTCAGCACCACATCAGCAAAAAGAAAAAAGCCAGAAGTGCCACTGTGGCTCAAGTAGTAGAGTGCTAGCCTTGAGCTGAAGAGCTGAGGGACTGTGCCCAGGCCCAGAGTTCAGGCCCCACGACCGGAAAAATTATTACATTTACTCTTCTCACATATTTAGCTATAATCTAAAACTATCTAATACATATATGTGTACATGTATGTAAAGTTTTGACAATTATTCCATATTTGTTCAGTATTTTTCTTGTTAATAAACTTCAATGTTCTGGATACGAAATGTGTGGATGAACTCATCTATACATATGTAATTAAATTTAAATTTATGACAATCTATATAAAATAAATTATTGTGGATATTTGTGAAAACATAAAATAGTTCATAAACAACAAAAGCCCTAAAATTTAAAGATTTGAAATATAAGACCTTGTCTTTTTTTGGTCCAAAACACAATGCATAACAAATACTTAGATTATCATAATCAAATCACTTCAATAGAGACAATTTCCCTTAGCGGTGAGCATCTTAAATCAAAGGTACTGCTTAGAGTTGTAAGCAGCCAGTCCAAGCCAGTATCATTGAGTCTCATGGAAGTCATGCAGGGAATATACTCTATCATACCTCAAGGGTGGAGATTGTACTGCATGACAAGGTAAAACCTTTGGAACAAAAAGAACTGGAAGAATTTAGTAGTTATTATGTTTTGCAATATATTGCCTAACTAAAAGTCAAATTGCTACTTTTGATCATTCCAAGTTTCAAAACTTGAAAAGAAAAAAAAGCTGAAAAGGAATAAATAAAAATAAGTAAATAAACAAAAATTATTTAATGAATAGATTTAGTTTATAGTACTTAAAGGTAACAGTAAATTTTTAAACTAATATCTTTTTATTGGATGAATTCTCCAACAAAAGTGAATGTTACATATGAACATGTCTATTTTTTTGAAATATGTGTTGTCTTTCATATATAGATAGATGATACAAAGGTGATAGATACTGAGATACCTATAACATTTGATTATTTCACTATCTAAATATTGTGAGTTTGAGAGCATTTTAAAACAAAAAATGCCACATATTAATACACTTAAATGAGCCAAATATATCTTATAATCAATCTTCATCTCCTAAATATTGTTTTCAGTAATACAGTCTTGTCATGTAAAATATTATTTCCAGTCTTCCTACTTATTATATTACACTAATGCATACTTTAGTATTTTGTGCAATCACTAAGTGTGTGTAAAATAATTTTACATAATATTCTGGAAATTTTAGTAACTAGTTCAAAATCTGGAGGATTTACCTTATATAAAAAATATCATTATAAAAGACAAAGTCTTGGCTGGGCATGTGGCTTAGGGGTAGAGGGCTTGCTAGCCTGCATGAAGCTCTGGGCTTGATTCCTCAGTACCACATAAATAGAAAAGGGCAGGAGTGGCACTGTGGCTCAAGTGGTAGAGTGCTAGCCTTGAGCAAAACTAGCTCAGGGACAGTGCCCAGGCCCCGAGTTCAAGCCCCAGGACTGACAAAATGAAATAAAATGAAGTGTTCTTAAATCTATTTGGTACTAATCAGAAGTGAAAGAGAAATAAAGTAAATACTAATGATCTATATTATTAAAATGAACATTTTTGAATCTATACAAAAAACTAGATTAGCGATACATTTAATCAATTAGATTTGTAAGACAATATGTTAAACAGTATGAAAATTGCTTCTTCACAAGATGGAAAGAATGGAAAAATTCAAAATATTTTCAGATGAATCCTTGTGAATTAAGACATCCAACTCAACTTTATGGAGACATGTAATAATTAACATCTTTATATATTCTATGTGGCCATTTTTATACTTTACTCTTTAAATTTCCTGCTTTCATCATTTTAGAAAAAAATGGATCATAGAACTCAACATCTCTTTCTAAAAATGGAGCAAAAATTGAGATTTTGACTAACAGAAAACAGTAATTTACTAATAGTATGTAATATTATTTTACTTAATATAATACATGACTTACATAAGAGAAACAAACATAATGCATATATGATATATAGTACATTCACATATGGTAGTATCATGATTATATGCAACATAAATTGTCTTTATGTTTAAAAACATGCTGTTTTGGCTGATTACTGATGGCTCAGGCCTGTAATCTTCCTCAGGAGGCTGAGATCTGATATTCCCAGTTCAAGCAAACCCAGGCAGAATAGACTCCGAGACTTTTATCTCTAGTTCACAAGCAAAGAGCAATAAGGAAAGATGTGACTAAATAAATTGGTACATTGCCTGTATTCAGTGAAAAAGTCAAGTGAGAGCAGAAATTGCAGCCTCAGTAAAGGAACAAAATAAGTAATCTGCTTTGTTAAATTATTAGCTATCTACAAATTAAAAAAACTATGTAGATGTATTTAAATATGTTCTTAATAGTGAAATTTAGATATATTTGCTTATGTGAATGAACTCATTTTGTTGTTGTTGTTGTTTTTAATGTACTATGTGATTTTTTTGTTTCTTTTTATTTTATTTTATTTTGTATTGTGTGAATACCATACAGAGAAGTTACAATTACATGGGCAAGATAACAAGTACATTTCTTATCAAGCATTTTTGCCTCCTCTTTGTTTGCCTTCCCATACTCCCCCCACCTCCCCTCACCTGATTATCCCCCCCCACCAAAGTTGTAAAGTTCATTTTTTGACATAACGACTTGTACATATCATTGTTGCAATGGGTCCACTTGTATCCCTAATTAAACAATTTGTTTTTGCCCTTCCCATCCACAAATTATTCCAACATCAAATACCGTGAAAGCAGGGGTAATACCATGGGGGAGGGATATACAAAACAACATAGAAATCATCTTACAAATATGTTAGAAACAATTGCATGAAAGAAAAAAAATTGAATACTTATCTTGGGGTTCATTCCCCTAACATCAATTTATCTGACCTTTTCTGCTTGACTCAGATATATACTAGTTATTGCAAATAAGGGAAACCATGGGACCTATGTATCTTTCGGCCTGGCTTATGACATTGCCCCATTTGTTAGGAAATGGAAAGACTTGAACTCATTTTTTTTTATAAAGAATGGTTTAGTTTTTATTTTTAGTAGACAATAATTACACATATTTATAGATTACAAAGTGATACATTTGATAAAATCAGGATATTTATAATCTCTGTGTTGAGAACCAACCCACCCTTCTCAAGTTATTTTGTAATAAATAATAAATAAATAAAAATCATGTTTACTCTGTTTAATTAATTTTTGCATGACCTCAGATAAGACAAGTTACTTCTCATTATTCCTGCTAGTATTTTACGTTTTCTCCTCTTTATATTTCCATGTACTTATGGAGAAATAATCTGCTTATAAAAATAAAATATGATGAGAATGGCAATAGCATTGTGCAGTTGACAGGTATACTTGGTGGTGTTGCTTGCAAAAGCCATTTCTTTCCAAATTAAAGAATAATTTTAAAGAAAATATTTAAATCGATATTTTCCTGGCTGATAAGTATTGTATGTAGAAAGACAAAGATGGGATCCATGTTTCCCAAAGCCATATAGGAAATGTACAATGGAGGAACTTTAAGAAAATCCTTTAATGATAATCACAGATGATTCAATAAACTATAAAAGAAATATGGAATAAAATGGAACAGATATAATCTTGCCTTGAATTGTAGTATTAAGGAAATGAGAAGCTGACATTATTCTGACTAGTTAAATGCCTGCAATCGTAGCTGTTCAGGAGACTGAGATCGAAGGATCCCATGCCAAATCCATGCAGGGCAGAGGGAATCCAAGAGACTCTAATTAAGGAGCAAAAATGCTGGAGGTATGGCTCAAGTGGAAGAGAGCTAGTTTTGACCCAAAAACTAGCCCTAAGTTTAAACTTCAATAACAAAAGGAAAAGAAAAGAAAAGGCACAGGAATATTTCAAAGTATTGTTTTTATGTTGTTCAATGTAGTGCTTTTAGCTAAGGCATCATTTCACATCCTAATTACAGGATAGATTCAATACATTTTCCTCATGAAATCCTAGAAGCAATTTAAATATTCATAGATCCATGGATATATGCTTCTTTAATGTGTGTAGCTGAGTGAAATTTTTATTTATATTCGTCTGCATACATATTAGGAGACAACGATAAACTTACATGAAATTGTAATGTGACATAGCAGAAAAAAAAGCATCCCATACATTTTCACCCATCATGAAAAAGTGGTCAATGTTATTTCCTATTATCCAAATTTAATGTTTTTCTTAACTACTACAACATATTGGAAAAGTAATAACTATTTATGAATCAAAATCAAAGTAATATTACCTATCCATATCATCTATAGAACATATGTAGTTTGATTTTCCTAATGTAAACAATAAAATAGCTTTAATAACTATGAAAAAATATGATAAGTACAAGTGTAAATGAATATTTTTATTTACAGAGACCAATGTTTTTGAACAATCAATCGTATCTGAAAATAATTGATTTGAATTAATTTAAAATTATGAGAGGAATAATGCCCCAGAAGAAAGACCTCTCTGTTTTAGTTCAACTGTGATCTTTACTTTTGTTCTCCAACTTGTGTTTTTCCAAGAAAAACTAAACAGAAAAGTCTCTAGGGTTAATGGAATAACCCAAAACACAAATCCAAAGGAATTCTACTTTCAAAAGTACTATATGCCAAAAGCTATATCAAGTTGTCATGGAAACCTTCTCTATAAAATTCAGATGTAGTGATAAAAATGTATAATTTAAATGAAAATATGATTATAAGATAATAGGGAAAACAATGAAAATTAAATTATGATACATTCTAACAAAATTACATAATGCAGAATTTTAATTTTATTATGGTAAATTTTACATTATGATTTTATATTATGATTTATAATATGATACACTTTACTAAAATTGCATTTAATATAATAATAAATAAATTATCTTCTTAAATTTTAATTGATTCTCAATTTGTATCAACTATTTGTGATTTAAGTTAGGTAAATTTTCCAAAACTGTAATATCATAGGAGGCAAGTGCCACTCTTACCTACAGTTGTAATTATTAAACTCTAACATATTTTTGGTAAGTTTACTCAAGTTATCATTCCCAAGATATTTAATAAGAGAGTTTGCAGTCTATGGATAAAGGGGAAATTTATTTATATCCTGTAGCAAGATGCCACAGGATTTTATTCAGGATGTCTGATTTTCTAGAGTGTTTTATCCAATATATTACAACAGATATAATTATTAACAAATAAATTTAGTTAAAATATACATATATAACATAGCTCACATTTTTCCTTTATGAAGAAATATCTAAAGTTCACATTATTCTTTGCAGGATAGGTTTAAACAATTTTAATTAATTGATTATCAGGTCACAGAAGATTTAGTTAATGATCATGTAATATGCTCTCTATTTGCAATTAGTGATAAAATTAGCAAGGATCACATATTGACAAATGATTAAAAATAGCTTCTCAATGCGCTCACAGGTACTTTTACTGTCTTTAGTAGGGAATCCTATTCTGTTACTTATCGCACACAATTAAATTTAAAGAGGGAAAGGTAGAGTTTCATTTTTAAAGTATGAATATTTTTATGAAGATAAATCCTTACACTTAAGAGGTACCATAAAATTTATTTTTATCTCATTTAAATTGCTGTTGTTGTTTTCCATTGTTATTTATGGGTCTATATGCAATCATAAAGTCAGGCGAATGGCATCATTATGTTCATAAAAGTTATTGGCAGGAACCCAGCCTGAAAATATTCCCCACTGAATTACAAGTGCATTGATGCAATTTAAGGTCATATTTACTTATCATTTGTCTTCTTTATAGATTTTTACCTTGTGACAAACACAAGAGGCATCCAACCTTAAATAATCATGCATTAAATTTGTTTTCCAGCAAAAAAATCATTCATGTCTACCTGGAGATTTTCTGATTCTTAAGAATTGTTTCAAATGCTGAGTTCGCTCTCTCTCTCTCTCTCTCTCTCTCTCTCTCTCTCTCTCTCTCTCTCTCTCTCCCTCTCTCTCCCTCTCTCTCCCTCTCTCTCCCTCTCTCTCTCTCTCTCTCTCTCTCTCTCTCTCTCTCTCTCTCTCTCTCTCTCTCTCGCTCTCTCTTCCTGTCCTTTGGGAAAACAGGGGTATTTTCTTAGCTTACTTCTACACTAAGGCTGTGATTTCAGTCATACTCTCGGTATGGTAATATTATTTATTCTAAAGTAACATGATATTTCATAGAAAAAAAATTGAAGATAAATTTTATTTTCTTTTGTTCATAAGCTTTTTATTCCAGTCTCTCAAGTTAAAAACATTCTTTGTGGCATTTTACATGATTACATATGGCTTACAAAATAGTATCATAATTGTTCCCTGAGAGAATTTTACTATCCTTCAATAAATGAATTAAATTGTTAGTCTAGATTTTAGTAAGCAATCTAGCATAAGCATTGTGAACTGTTTCTAAATAAAAATGAGGGTATCAGCTTTAACTTTGGAAATTATATTAGTAGGTTAAAAATGATCATTCAAACTGGACTAACAGTCTACAGTTTTGGCTTTGTAGGAAGCAATGAACACTATCTAAAATTACCTTTTGTACATTTTATTTAGAAGATTATATATGAAAATTTATTTCTGCATAAATCATTTGTGTGTTTTTTTCAGATTTCTTAGCATATTTAAACTACAACTTGTAGTGTTGCTTGTTTTTATTTACTTTTTTTCTTGGTCTGAGACCAAGGTGTGGGCTCTGTCCTTGAGTTTTTGTGCTCAAAGCTAGTTTTTTTTACTGCTTTAAGCCACAGTGCTACTTCTGGTTTAATTAAACGACATAGACTGTCTAGTTGGATCAAAAAGCAAGATACTTCTGGTTTTCTAGTGGTTAATTGAAGATGTGCCTCATGGACTTTACTGCCCAGGTTGGCTTTTTAGCATCATTCTCAGAGCCCAGCCTCCTGACTAGCTAGGATTAAGGCATGAGCCACTAGAGCTCTACATAAAAGTTGTATGAGACAAATGTCTATATTTTGTTTTATATTACTATTTCAATTATATTAATTTCATTTTTATGTATATATACTATACATACATGTATATATCTATAGATATGTATATATCTATCTTTATAGATATTTATGAATGTGGCATAATGAAATCACTAAAGAGGGAGTTGTTTGAAAAATGGGGTAAAGAATAAGAATATGCTGGAGGTGAATTTTTCCAAAATAAACTACATATATATGAAAATATCACAAGACTCTCATTGTACAAATCTATGTGAATTCAAAAAAGTAGGAGAATCACACACACACACACACACACATATATAGATAGATAGATAGATAGATAGATAGATAGATAGATAGATAGATAGATAGATAGAGATAGAGATAGAGATAGAGAGAGATAATTTGAGTGTGTATGTGTATGTGTGTATGTGCATGTGTTGATACTGTATCTTGAACTCAGGGTCTAGCTACTGTCCCTTAGCTGTTGTAGCTTAAAAAGAGTAAATAAAAAGAGTTGGCCCTTCCTTAACAACTTGAGTCACAGATCCATTTAAAACTTACTCCTGGTTAATTGGAGATCAAGAGTCTCACAGACTTACCTTCCATGGGCTGTCTTCAAACTAATTCCCTCAGATCTCAGCCTTCTAAGTATCTAGAGTAAAGATATATTTCACCAGCACCATACTTGCAATAATCATTTACCATTTTTTCACTATAAATTGTAAAAAAAAAGCACTTTTTAAAATGCAGGTCTACTGGTTATAACTCTCATTTTTTTATTTGGTTGGCAAATTCTTTTAGCATTCATTCTAGATGACTTCTTTCTTATCTGCCTCAAAATCCTGTTTTTTGTTGTTGTTTTTTGTCTATTATATTTAGTTAAAGTTTGCCTCTGTGTAGATCTCACTTGGGTTTAATTTATTTGAGGACATTTTGGTTTCATATAGCAAGTCATGTATTTCCTTCTCTGGGAAGTTTTTTCCCTGAGTTTTCTTCAGAGATTATACTAACACATACAGAGGTTTTCTCGGTGGTGTCCATAGATTATTTGGCAATTTTCATCCATTCTTTGACTGCTCTGGTTGGTAATTTTCAAATAACCTCTTTCCAAGTTTTCTGATTCTTAGGCATCATGGACTTTTTTTTGTTGTAGTTCTTTATTGGATTATTCAATTAATTCATTTTTTTTAGTTCTACCATTTCTGATGGTTTTGTGTTTTGCTACTTAATATCCCTTTCACTTTATTCATTTATTTTCCCTACAGTTTGATTTTGAAATATTTTCTTGTAACTCAGTTAATTCAAAGCAATTATTTTAAACCACAGGCAGTTCATGAGAAGTCCATTTCCTTACCATAAGTTAGTGGGACAATGTAGTTTCCTTTGGTGGTTCCACATTTGCCTAAGTCTTTGTGATTTTTGCCTTTAAGATCCCACTGGATCTGGATGCCAGTGGCTCATGTCTGTAATCCTAGCTACTCAGGAGACAGAGATCTGAGAATTGCTATTTCAAGCCAGTCTGGGCAGGAAAGGCTGAGACTGAGACTTTTATGTACAATTAATCCCTAGAAAACCAAATTTGGTGCTATGGCTCAAAGTGTTAGAGCACTAGCCTTGAGCTACTGAGCCTGGGGATAGCGCCTAGGCCCGAGAAAAGCCCCAAACTGACAAAAAAGAAAAAAGAAAAAGAAAAGACACCTCATTTTCTCATTTCTTGACAGTTTTTAGAACAACTTGATTTCTTTAAATAGTGCCATATTTGCTTGAGTGTCTGTGATCCTTGTCATCTTGCTTTGATAACTTGCATTTTCAGGAGAAATGACTCATCCAATTTTCACAGATTGGGTTTGTCAATTGTTGACAATTATCTGCTGGCTCTCCTGATAATTGGGCCTATGTCTGGGACTGCAGTTGAGCAGGGCCTGCTAAAATTCGGTTGTGAGAACATTTCCAGATCTTCTTTGAATCTTGAGCTTAATACTAGCTACCAGAATAAATATGGCTTTACTCAGGAGTCCAACTAGATCCCTGGGGATACAGACTAACTTTTGAATACAGTGTACCAAGTCATTGTGCTGATTCGGTATCTAAGCAGACCTCTGAGATTTGAGGCATTGTTGCTAGGGGTGATGAGAGTGTTCCTCAGTTTCTGAGTGAGCAGTCTTTTTATTACATCATACAGAGCTGAGCATGCAGTGGACAAGAGCAGTGTCTGAGGAGAGTAGACATGCTACCAGGTTAATGGATGGGCATGATCTTCTATTAGGCCCCTATTTAGGCATAAAATTGTCCCTGGACTATGATTGAATGGAATATTATAGTTATCCTTCAGCATCTGTAGTAATGTCCAGTGTCAGACGACACATTATTGGAGAAAAAGATGGATATGGGCATCACAAGTCCCAAACCTGATGAAGCCAGAATGGTTGGAGATGAAGGTTTAACACTGCTGTTATAATAAAGAATCATGAAACTCATTTCTTCCCTGATTACTTTTTTGATTTTTCTCCACAATTGTTATGTCATCTCCCACTTGGAAGAAGCAGGTCCCAAAAAGCACTGTGTGTTTGTGGATGTCTATGAAATCTTTGAAACTATTATATTTTGTGGAAATGTGAGCTGGTATTTCCCTTTTCTTTAGTCATACTGACCTAGAATAACACGATTTAAACATTTTCACATGTTATTCAGAGATCAATATCTATTTATTCATATTCATATATCTGTATAACTAAAAGAGTCAATACTAGTAATTGATAGGGATTAGACTTCAGTTTGATTTATGTTTTATATTTTATATTCACTTTTACATATTTTATTACTATAATTAGGGTTTGATAATAGGAGAAAAACGGGTTAGTCAATAAGGCAATTAAGACAATAAAAATTTCTTTCTTGGTAAATTATTGGTGAACAGAAACATTACTAATTTTTATGTTGATTGTACCTTGAAACTTAGTATATATCATTCCTATAGTCTTTCAATGGAAGAATTTAGGGTTTTCAATGTATAGAACCATCTTATCTGCAAATATGGTTAATTTTAATTCCTCTCTTTAAATTTATGGTAGTTTTGTTTTATGCTCTTAAATAATTGATTCCACTAGAATATCCAGTACTGCAGTAGATGAAATGGGTGACAAGGGACATCCTTGTGTATCCCAGTACTTAGAGGAAATAGTTTCAGATCTGGCATTTCAAATGCATGTTGGTTGTGGCTTAGTCATTTGTAGCTTGTGTTATTTGAGGCATGTCCTCCTTTCTGTATATAAGGTTACAAGAGTTTTTCATTAGGCTAACTTGAATTTTATCATGTTTTCTTATATCTATAGAAATAGTCATGTGTTTAAATTAATTTTGTTGTCATGAAGCAATATATTTATTGATTCACATATCATGAAACAGTATAATTATTAATTTTTATCTATCCCCTATTTATCATATATTTATCATCTATCATATTTTTCATGTATTTGTCTATCACCTACTTGTAGGTGCTGTAACTCAGCATTTTCTGCCTGAAAGTCAATTAATATACAACTTAAACTTTCAAAGACCTTTATTAATTTTTAAAAATAGAACTCAGTCTTTATGACCATGAGCTTTAAAACATAATCGTTTTATTTGTGACTAAATTGTGATTAAGTAGTTTGGATTATAGATATGTTTCCACCACACCTCATCTATTTATTTATATTAGGAGGTTTGGGATCTGTTTGCCTGATCTGACCTCAAACACTGAAGCTCTCAATTTCTGCTTCTTTAGAAGTTGAGATGAGATCAGTAAGTCATTTTTTCTATTTCTGATTTGCATGCATACAATTATCTTTACATGCTGGGATAAATCCTATGTAGTCATGGAGACTAAAAATACTATGTGTAATTAGATTTATATTCATATATTTTTCGATCACTAACAAATAAGAACGTACACTGTGGCTTCTTTATATACAAACACACATAGGTATATATATGCATGTACATATATATGCATATACACATATTTGTATTAAATATATACATTTGTATAAACATATAAGCATGTGTACATGGATACAAACACATGTCTTGGTATATATGTGCACATAAATGTATATTGGATATAGATGTATGTGCATAAATATATTTAAATGTATATAAATACACATATGCACAACTACATGTATGTATCCATGTATGCATATATGCATAAATGCATCCACATGTATATACATCCACGTGTACATGAATATGTACATGTATGCATGTATATGCTTGCATACACATGCATGCACATGAAAGTACCTATATGTACACATAGAATCATGTATGTAAATATATGCAAATGTATGTGTTATCTGTATATTTATAAATAACTATATGCATAATTATATGCATGAGTGTATGCGTGTACATGTATGTATACATGTACCTATACATTTATATATGTGAATATATATATATATATATACACATATGTGTATATACATATACATGAAATATTCAGCAATAAAAGAATTCTTTCCTGGAAATTAAGTAAATGAAACTAAGACATTGTATTAAGTCAGAGTTAGAAAAATATCATCATATATTTTCTCTAATGTATTGAAGATTATTAGTTGATCTGAATGTAGAATGCTTATGAGAATTAGTTAATCTGAATGTAGATTTGATATTACAAGAGGCTGGTTTAGGGGAGGAGGCCCGATAGAGGATATATAGATAATAGATACCAAAACATAAACACAAAAAGTGTTTAATTTTTTTTATCACAATATAGCTATGATAGTCGTCTCTTCACATTACAGTATGAAGAACTAGAAGTGAATAATTTGTAGTCCAAATACTCCAATCTTAATAACAATATAAGAAAATGGAAAGACTACCCTGATTTTGCAGGATAAACTCTTTACATGTTCTGAACTTTATCCTATATAACATAAACCTATACAACTTTCATAGTATTCAAGTTTTAAAAAGAATTTTTCATGTTCTATAATTAATTATAATTAACAAACATTAATATGCAGCTATCAAATATGGTATGCTATATTCAAAGCTATATATTGAATATATAGTAAAAATATTTCCAAGGATTTCAATTTTTTAAGTTAAATGTATGCATTTTTACTCATTATATTCTTGAATGAGAACTATTCACTCTGGTGCATTCGATTAGTTTTCATTACATCAAGTTACTATAGAATAATTATTACTATCATATTATCTGAAAATTAATTAAAAATGTGATGATGTTAAAGGCAATTCTAGAATATTTGTATACTAAGATTGACATTAAAGCTGGAGTCAGTGGCTGAGATCATTAGATATGAAGTTCATAAGTACACATACGTAGAAAAGTAAAAGTGATGATAAATTCCATCTCCAAAATAAGCATCAAGATAACTTACTTCATCAACTATAGAATAAAGACAAATCAGAAAAGCAACTCCGTTTGGAATAACTTAAAAAATACCTAAGAATCATAAAAATTGTGAAGGGCTTCTATAGTGAAAACATTAAAAATTTAAATAAGGAAATTGAAGAAAGCTTAAGGATGGGAAAAATGTTCCAAGTTCTTGTACTGGAAGAATTAATGTTGTGAAAATACAATATTGCCCGAAATAAAACATCAATTGAATGCAATGCATATCAGCATCCCAATATCATTCTTCAATAAGGTGGAGAAAGCAACCAAAAACTGCAAATGGAACTACAAAGGACCCTTGTATAAAGCAATCCTTAGCAGGTAGAACAGTGCTAGAAGAATAAAAATAACAATCTTTAAATTATATTACATAGCCATAGTAATGAAAACAGCTTGGCACTGGTACAAAAACTGACCTGAAGACCAATGGAACAGAAGACCCAGTAATTAACCCACAGACTGATAGCTATTTGATATTTGATAAAGGATGCAACAATATACTCGAAGAAAGACAGGCTCTTCAACAAATGGTGCTGTCAAAATGGATATCCACATGCAGAAAACTGAAAATAGATCCTTATATATCACTTGTTCCAGCATCAATTCAAAATGGATTATAGACCTCAACCTGAGACCTGCAATCCATGAAACTCTTACAGGAAAGAGGGAAACCATTAGTGCTTCTGGGCATTGGTATAAAATTTCTCAATAAAGATCCAGGTTTACAGCAAATTAAAAACTTGATTGCATCAAACTTAAAAGTTTTTGCATGGCAAAGGATATAGCCAACATATTAAAATTACAGTGTGCAAAATTAGAGAAGATTTTTACCAGCTACACATTGGTCAATGGCCTGATATCAAGAATATACCAAGAACTTAAAAATTCAACCCTCAAAGCAACAACCTAATTAGTAAATGCGATCATGAATTAAAGAGAGCCTTCTCAGAAGGAAAAGGAAAAGTGGACAATGTCCTCATGAAATGCTTAAAATCTCTGAAATCCAAATCAGAACGGCTTTGAGATTCCACTGTATCCCACTTAGAATAACCATTATCAAGAAAACAATAACATGCTGGTGAGGATGCAGCCAAAAGGGAGCCCTAATATACTATTGTTTGGAATATAAACTTGTTCAACCACTCTAGAAAATAGAATCGAGGTTCCTCAAAAAAATGAAAGTACTATGCTATCATCCAACAATCCCACTCCTAGGCATTTACCCAAAAGACTACAAACCAGGATATAGTAAAGCTACCACAACCATGCTTACTGCTTACATGCTTACTTACAAGATACAGAATCAGCCCAGAGAGACAAATGATCCATGTATTCCCTTGTATGTGGAAGTTATATTTAGATTACAAATCCATAAGTAAATATGTTGAGTATCTCAGTGTATGAAAATATATTAACTGAAAGAGCATAGACTTAAGTGAGTTCTCAGTGTAATTCCTGCTAGGTGCTGTTGGCTCAGATTTATAATCCAATCTATTCAGGAGGCTGAGATCAGAGGGTCAATATTCAAAGTCATCACAGGCAGAAAAGTCCATGAGCTACTTATCTCCAATAAACTACTCAGAAAAAGCTGGAAATGGAGCTATAGCTCAAGTGGTAAGGCACTAACCTTGAGCTAAAGAAGATCAGGGACAGTGCCCAGGCCCAAGACTGCCCTCCCATACACACATGTAATTCCTCAGAAAGACAAAATCAAAGTTAAGGAAAATAGAATATCAGGAAATGGTATTCAAAGGAGTGGGGTGGGATTAAGAGGAAGGGAATAGATGAAAGAAGAGAAGAGCAGGAGGGGATGCAGAAAAGAATCCACTGTAGAGACCTGGAGGAAGATGGCAGAGGAGAAGCTAGGGGCTAAACAAGCTCTCGTGTAGAAAACAGTTTTAATGTTCCAGTGGAAAGTACAAGGCTAAAGAGTCACACCAAGTATGCCATCATATTTATAGAGAATTTGGACAGAGAGGGAAAATTCAAGTGGCTTAGTTAAGGAAAAAGATTTGAGCACTTGCCAGTGATGGCAGCTGCTTCCTTGGCCTCCATATCAGCAGAGCCTGGGACAAAGGTGTCAGAGACTTAGTGTGAGCGGATTCTACTCACTGCCGGCAAGAATTGACAAGGAGTGGAAAGCTTCAGACTGCTGACCACAGTCACAGGCTGTGGACTTCCCAGAAACCAAAGGAAAGATATGAGTCCTCCAAAATATATCCTCACTCCTTCTCATGGAGCAGAGGTGGGGAAAGGTAGCCCCTCCCCAAGTACCAGAGAAGAATTCCATCTTTGGTATAGACAAATACCCATCCAGAGCAGCTAGCAAATAACTCAGGCCTTGGAAGAAGGTTAAAGGAATCTCCCCCCACCAAAATTGTCCTTTGTAGGCAAAGAAAGCTATGCCCATGGTGGGTTATCATTCTTTACTGGGTAAACAGAGCCAGAAGCTGTCCCAACCCTCTGTAGCATAAGTAGCAACTCCAGCTTCTGGAGGGTAAAAGACAAACAAATAGAAACTCAATAGGCATACATCCTGAGAATGGCTCCAGGCTGGGCTATGTGAGTGTCTCAGGAGCTAGCTCCTCAGGGAAAATCTACTGATTGCTGACAGGCCTGAACCCTATTCATAACCTATTCCCCCTCACAGCAACTCCTAGGTAGAGGAAACAGCCAACTTCCTCTTGTGAGATACTTAAAGTAGATCACCATTCCACTGAACTAGCCTGGGAGGAGGGTCATAAAGTCACGGATAAGTCAGAGCTTCTTTCTGCCTGCATAAGCAAACTGATTTAAGAAACCAATCAAGCCACAGGAAAACCAAACACCACAAGCCAGCCAGAGACTCCACCAAGAGACTGGTTACAGACACAGGGGATATACAAGATCCAGTCCCCCCAAAAATGCTTAATGAAGCCCAATAGAAGGAAAGGGAATCCAATGAAACTATAACCAATCAACTAAGTGATTTGAGAATGAACACTGAAAACCAAATTAAGGAAGTGAGGAAGTCCATACAAGATCTAAACCAAACTCCAACAAAGAATTTGAAGCCATCAAACCTGACCAATTAGAAGGAAAAGAAATAAAAAAAAGTAGAAAGTCTTGACAGAAAGTTTAGACCATGCTGAAGATAGAATCTCTGGGATTGAATACTACCTAGACATTATGAAGAAGGAAGTATTCAAGACAAATCCAAGAAATATGATAGATCTATTCAACATTTAGAAGGTACCATCAGAAGTCCTAATTTAAGGTTAATGTATATAGAGGAAGGCCTAGCGACAGAAGTAAAAGGTGAACGAAATTAAACAGTATCCTAGCAGAGAATTTCCCAAACACGCAAAAAGACCCATTCAGACACAAGAACCTTTAGAACCCCAACTAGACCAGGATCAATAGAGACCAAGAAAAGGATCATCCTTTAAGCTGTCAAGTAGACTTTTCAATCACCTATAAAGTGAAACCAATCAGAATAACTTCAGATTTCTCAGCAGAGACAATGAAAGCAAGAAGAGCCTAGAATAATGTATGCCATACCTTAAAGACAACTATGAATCAAGAATACTGTACCCAGGTAAATTCTCCTTCATAATGGAGAGACAAATAAAAACCTTCGACAGTAAAAAATGGAAACAATATATCTCCATCAAACCTGCCCTAAAATAGATATTTAAAGATGTCCTATACATAGAAAACCAACAAAAGCACAATAAATTTGAAGAAACAGCCCCCAAACAGAGACTCTATGAGAAGCATAGGAAGAACCTAGTTGACACAGCCCTGAAGAAGGTGGATACATAGCAGGAACTATCAAATACCTCTCAGTCCTAACTATCAAAATTAGAGACTAACTCTCCAATTAAACGACATAGACTGTCTAGTTGGATCAAAAAGCAAGATCCTTCTTTCTGCTGCTTTCAAGAGAAATAGCTTGCTCACAGAAACAAACATTCTGAAAATGAAAGGTTGGAATAAAATCTGCCAAGCAAATAGCCCCCATAAACAGAGGAGTTGCAATCCTAATATCAGATACAATATACAATTGTCTTCAAATTAAAATTAGCGAGATGACAAAAAGAAGGGATTGAGGGATTTCTCTTCAGGAGGATATTATAATACTAAATAATTATTCACCAAATAACAGAGCAACCAAATTTAATTAACAAACACTAATATCCCTAAAATCTCACATAGATCCCAAGAAATTAATTGTTGGGGACTTTAACACACCACTATCCCTGCTGGGTAGATCAACTGGGCAAAAACTCAACAAAGAAACCTCATATCTAAGCAACTGCATTGATTAACTGGACATAATATCTACAGAATACTTTACCCAGAAGCATCAGAATACACATTCTTCTCAAAAACACATGGAACAATAGGGCTTGGAAGGTGGCTCAGTGGTAGAGTGCTTGCCTTGCATGCAAGAGGCCCTGGGTTCGATTCCTCAGCACCACATAAGCAAAAAAGAAAAAAGCCGGAAGTGGCACTGTGGCTCAAGTGGTAGAGTGCTAGCCTTGAGCTGAAGAGCTGAGGGACAGTGCCCAGGCCCAGAGTTCAGGACCCACGACCGGACCCAAAAACAAACAAACAAAAAAACACATAGAACAGTCTCCAAAATAGATCACATTTTAGATAGTACAGAAAATTTGTTCAAGTTCAGAAACATTGAAATTATGTCACGCATTCTCTTAGACCACAATGTAATAAAATTAAAATTCAACACCAAAAGCCAACAAAGAAAATCCTGTAACACATGGATGCTGAACAATATGCTGTTGAACCACCAGTGGGTCATGGAAGAGATTAGAAAGAAAATTCAAATGTTCATGATAGTTAACCAAAATTACCTGTGTCCTCTGAGACACAGCAAAGGCAGTACACAGAGGCAAGTTTATAGCTCTGAGTTCCTAAATCAAATTGGAGAGATCTAACACCAATAATTTAACAAGGCACCAGCAATTCCTTGAAAAAGAGCAATAAACTAAACTCCAATCCAGTAGATGGAAACAAATAATTAAAATTAAGTCAGAATTAAATGAATTAGAGTCCCCAAAAAACCAGAGGAAGAATCAACAAAAAGAGTTGGTTCTTTGAAAAAAGTAACGAAATTGACAGACCTTTAGCAAATCTTATCAGAAAAAGAAGTGAACACACCCAAATAAATTCAGAGATGAGAATGGAAACATCACCACAGAAACAACCAATATTCAGAACATTATAAGGGAATACTTTTCAAATCTTTACGCTAATAATTTTGAGAATCTGGAAGAAATAGACAAATTTCTAGCGAATATTGACATGCCCAAATTAAACCATGATAACTTAAATCAACTTAACAGACTCATATCTAGTATCGAAATAGAAACAGCAATAAGAGACCTCCCACCCAAGAAAAGCTCAGGACTGGAACGATTTACAATGGAATTCTACAAGACCTTCAAATCAGATCTCCTACCAATATTCCTCCAACTTTTCAATTAATTTGAAAGTGTAAGTTCACTCCCAAACTCTTATAAAGACATCATAATCCTCATATCAAAACCAGGCAGGGACTTCAAAAAAAGAGAACTAGAGACTTTTTTTGTCGATCTGAGGCCTGAACTCTGTGCCTGGGCACTGGCCCTCAGATCTTCAGCTCAAGGCTAGTGCTCTACCACGTGAGCCACAACACCACTTCTGGCGTTTTCTGCTTATGTGTTGCTGAGGAATTGAACCCAGGGCCTTATGCATGCAAGGCAAGCACTCTATCATTAAGCTATCTTTCCAGATCATAGAGACACATTTTTTGATGAACATCAATGCAAAAATTCTCAACAAAATTTTGGCCAGTCGATTTCAACAACGCATCAAGAAAATCATACTCTATGATCAAAAAAAAAAATCATACTCTATGATCATAGAGTATGATCAAATGATCATACTCTATGATCATTTCAGGGATGCAAAGCTCGTTCAATATACTCAAATCAATATAATCAATCCATCACATCAAAATGGACAAGAATAAGAATAAGAACAGATAAGGATAAGAATCAAATGATTATCTCAATAGATGCAAACAAAGCATTTGACAAGATCCAACACCCCTTTATGATGAAAGCTCTGGAAAAACTAGGAATTGACAGAACTTTCCTCAATATAATAAGGCTGTGTATGACAAACCTGTAACAAGCACTCTACTTAATGGTGAAAAACTAAAACCTTTTCCGATAAATCTGGGAATGAGACCAGGTTGTCCATTCTCTTCACTTCCCTTCAAATTAGTATTAGAATACCTTCCTAGAGTAATAAGACAAAATGCAAATATGAAGGGAACCAAATAGGGAAAGATGAACAACACTATTCCACTTTGCAAATGATATGGTGTTGTATTTAAATAACCTGAAGTATTCAAGCTCCAGGTTACTCCAGCTGATCAGAAACTTTGGCACAGCACTAGCATATAAAATTAATCCTCAAAACTAAATGCCTTTTCTATATACCAATAATGAGAAGAGCATTGCTGAAATCAGGAAACCAGTCTTTTTTTCATATATATTTTTATTGTAAAAATACTGTAAAGAGGGGTTACAGTTACATAAGTAGGGTAATGAGTACATTTCCTATTGAGCATTGCTACTTCATCCTTTGTTTTTCCCCTACCATCCCTTTCCTCCCCAACTCCTCAATCCTTCCCTTACTCCCATCCCAGTCCCTGCTGTTGTAAAGTTCATTTTCAAAATAATGTCTTATACATCTCATTGTTACAATGGATCAACCAGTACCCTTGTTTCAGCATTTTGTTATTTCCCTTCCCCCATCCCAAATTAGAAAAATGTATATACAAGATACAGGGCGCCAACATCAAATACAGTGAAAACAGGAGTTATACCATGGGGGAAGAATATATGAAAGAAACCAAAAAAATCACATGGTACATTATAAATACATTAAAATCAACAGTACTTGTGTCCCTATCTTAGGGTTCATTTTTCATCATCTTATACGGTCATCATCTTATCATCTTATATCATCTTATATGGAACTTTTCTGCTTGTCTTGGACATATACTAGTCATTGCAAATAAAGCAAACCATGGGACTTATGTTTTGTTGGGTCTGGCTTACTTCACTTAATATAATTTTTTCCAAGTCTTTCCATTTCCTAACAAATGGGCAATATCATTCTTTCTGATGGAGACATAGAAAACATTGTGTGTGTGTGTGTGTGTGTGTGTGTGTGTGTGTGTGTGTGTGTGTGTGTGTGTGTGTGTCTGTCTGTCTGTCTGTCTGTCTGTCTGTCTGTCTGTATACACACAATGTGATATATATATATATATATATATATATATATATATATATATATATATATATATATATATATATATATATATATATATATATCTCACAGTTTTTGGTCCATTCATCTACAGAGGGGCATCTGGGTTGGTTACATATCTTAGCTATGGTGAATAATGATGTGATAAACCTAGTTGTACTAGTAGCTTTGGTATGACCTTGTTTGTCATCGTTTGGGTAAATGCCAAAAAGTGGGATTGCTGAGTCATAAGGGAGTTCTATGTGGTCTTTTGAGGAACCTTATTACTGATTTCCAAACTGGTTTAACAAATTTACACTCCCACCCACAATAGAGTTCCCTTTTGGCAACGTCACCTTGCCATAGTAATAAAAAAAAGTTTGATACTGGCACAAGAATAGACCTGAGGACCAATGAAATAGGACTAAAGAACCAGAAATGAACCCACAGACCTATAGCCACCAAATCATCAATAAGGGAGCTAAAAAGTAGAATGGAAGAAAGAGAGTCTCTTCAGTAAATGATGCTGGCAAAATTGGTTTAACACCTGTAGAAAACTAACATTAGATCCCTGTATATCACCCTGCACCAGAATCAACTCCAAATGCATCAAAGATCTCAAATCAAGCAGACACCCTGAAAATATTACAGGAAGGAATAAGCAAAACTCTAGGTCTCCTTGGCAAAGGCCAAAATTTTCTCAATAATGACCCAGAAACAAAACAAATCAAAGAAGGTTTGGACAAATGGGATTGCATGAAGCTGCAGTGCTTCTGCCTGGCAAAGGACATAAGGACATAGCAAGATCAATAGAAAGCCCACATATTGGTAGAAGATCTTCATTAGCCATACAACAGATACAGGCTTCATCTCTAAAATACAGAGAACTCAAAAAATTAAATGCCCCAGCAACACATCCTCAAAGAAATAACTACCCAATTATTAAATGGGCTAAAGACTTAAAGAGAAATTTCTCTTAAGGGGAAATAAGAATAACCAATAGACACAAGAAGAAAGACTCAACTTCTCTAGCCACAAAAGAAATGCAAATCATGATAGCATTGAGATTTCACCTCACCCAAATTAGAATGGCTATAATCAAGAAATACAATAACAACAGATGGTGGAGGGGATGTGGCCAAAAGGGAAAAATACTGCACTGCTGGTGGGAGTGTTAACTTGTTCAACCACTTTGGAAAGCAGTATGGAGTTCCCTCAAAAGACTCCATATAGAGATCCCCTATGACGCAGCAATCCCACTTTGGGGCATTTATCCAAAGATCACAAACAAGGCTATACTAAAGCTACCAGCACAACTTTTTATCCCAGCATTATTTACCATATCTAAGATATGGAATTAACTCAGATGCCCCTCAGGACATGAATCAATCAAGAAAATGTGGAATTCTATGCCTCCATCAGAAAGAATGATATTGCTCCGTTTTTTTAGGAAATGGAAAGACTTGGCAAAAGTTATATTAAGTGAAATAAGTATGACCCAAAGAAACATAAGTCCCATTGTTTCCCTTATTTGCTATAACTAGTATAAGTTGAGGATAAGCAGAAAATATCAAAAGCTAGGTACATATCACCATAAATGATGATAAGTGAAATGAACCCGAAGATAGGGAAACAAATTGATTTTTCTTGGTTGGTATTGTTTTTAATGTACCGAAAATATACTATGTGATTTTTTTTTGTGCTTCTCTTGTAGGTTTTTCTCCCATGGAATAACCGCTGGTTTCACTGTATTTGATATTGGTGCCCTGAAACTTGTATATGCATTTTTTTAATTTGGGGAGGGGAAAGAAAATAACAAAATGCTGAAACAAAGATACAGGTTTACCAATTGTAACAATGAGATATACAAGGCATTATGTTGAAAACAAACTTTACAATTTGTGAGGGGAGCGGGAGGTGGGGAGGTGGAGAGGGAAAGTATGGTAAGGGAAAAACAGGAAAAGGAAACAATGTTACATATGAAATGAACTAATTACCTTACTCATGTACCTGTAACACCTCTGTACATTACTTTTATAATATGTGTGTGTGTGTATGTGTGTGTGTGTGTGTGTATATATATATATAAATAAATATATATATATATATATATATATATATGTGTGTATATATGGAACCAACCCAGAACCCAGAAGCTCCTCAGTAGATGAATAGATCGAGTAAATGTGGTACTTATATATATATATACATATATATATGTATATATATGCATGTATATACACACACATATATAAATATATGTATATATATATATATTGTATGTATGTTGGAATTCTTAGCATCCATCAGCAAGAATGGCACTGCCTCATTTTTTAGGAAATGAAAAGACTTGAAAAAAATATATTAAGTGGAGTAAGCCAAGCCCAAAGAAACATAATTTTCCTCATTTTCAATACCTACTATATGTCTAGGACAAGCAGACAAGTTCAAATGGCTATGTACGTATGACCACATAAGATGATGCTAAATGAAGTGAACCCCAAGATAGGGACACAGAGGCTTTATCTTTGCTGCTGTTGTATTTAAGATACTTATAATGTACTGTGATTTTTTTTCTTTTGTATGTTATTTCCCTATGGTACAACCCCTGTTTTCACTATATTTTATTCCAGTGCCCTGCATCTTTTATATACATTTTTCTAATTTGGGGAGGGGGAGGGAAATAACAAAATTCTGAAATAAGGATACAGGTTGACCATTGTAACAATGGAATATACAAGACATTATGTTGAAAACTAACTTTACAACTTTGAGGTGGGTGAAATAGGAGTTGGGTATGTAGGGAGGGAATGGATGTTAAGGGAAAATTAAAGGAGGAGGTAACTGCTAGATAAGAAGGCTGGGAAGGGATGGGAAGGGTAAACAAAGGAGGAGCTACAATGCTTGATAAGAAATGTACTCACTATCTTGCCCATGTAATTGTAACCCCTCTGTACAGTATTTTCACAATAAAAAATAAAAAAAGAAGAAAAAAAAAGAAATGTACTCATAACATTACTCATGTATCTGTAACCCCTCTATGCAGTATATATATATAGAATAAAATGTATATTTTATTTAATTATAGTTAATATATATTATTAAGTAATATATATTTTAAAAGTATCCAATGTATATCTTATAAAATTTTAAAAGTGAGCAAATTGGATAGGTAAGGAAAAATAGGTGAGAATGTTGAAAGAGGTGACGTTGATCAAATATATTGTATTCATAAACTGCTTTATATAATGGCAACTCTACCTAAAGTTAATTCTAAAAATGAGAGAACCCACTTCACCAAAATAAGACTCTACAAAAGTAATAATGGTGATAATAATAACATTAATGAGGAACTATATGTCAAGTACTGTTTCTTATTAACTGTTTCACATACTTTTCCTGGAAGATCATATTATCATTACTAATTTGCAAACATAAAATGAAACCAAATCTGGGGTGTGCAAACTTGATTTTACTTTATTGAAAAGTGTTTTTTTTTTGGGGGGGGGTGCGTCCGGTCGTGGGGCCTGAACTCTGGGCCTGGGCACTGTCCTTCAGCTCTTCAGTTCAAGACTAGCACTCTACCACTTGAGCCACAGCGCCACTTCCAGCTTTTTTTCTTTTTGCTTATGTGGTGCTGGGGAATCTAATTCAGGGCCTCAGGCATGCAATGCAAACGCTCTACCACTGAGTCACCTTCCAAGCCCCTTGTTGAAAAGTTATTGTAGTCTCCGTTTGCATAGGATATTTGAATAAAGTCATTAATAAATACATACACAATAAGATTAATTTTGTTCTTGGGCAAAATATCTTAGAGATTCCCAATTTAATTTCTGCATCTGTAAAATTATGGGTAATATATTATGTTTAGGCTTACTAAAAGTATAAGTGAAAGCTGGTTGCCAGTGGCTTATGTTTGCAACCCTAAGTATTCAGGAAGGTAAGTGCTAAAGGAATTGAATTCAGATCCAGAAAAGTATAAAATTCTGTGGGATTGAGTCTTCTATTAGGAAACAACAAAATACTGGCCTAAGATGTGCCTCAAGTGGTAGATCACCAGCCATGAATAATATATATATACATTAAAGGAAGGTTGGCCATGAGTTGCTCATGCCTGTAATCCTAGCCGGTTAAAAGGCTGAGAACTCAGGATCACACAGTTTGAAGCTAGCCTGAGCAAGAAAGTACATGAGACTCTTACTTCCAATTAAACACCAGAAAACCAGAAGTGGCACTGAGGCTCAAAGTGGTAGCTTTTAGAAAAAGGAGCTCAAGGACAGCACCCAGGCTCAGAGTTGACACCCCCGGAAGAGTAAAAAGTACAAAACAAAACAAAAAAGTTAAAGGATATCATAAAGTTCTGATATCATTTTCTGGTATGGTCACACACACAAATAAATGTATAAATAATGAAATAGATGAAAATAGTAAATTCAGTTACTTCCCAATTTTGATGAGGTAAACACTTGTTTCCAAGGCTGTCAGCAGCACTCATTGCTTAAATGCTCATTTACACTTCAGTGAAAAACTGGGCTGTGACACTCATTCAATTAATTTTAATATTACAAATTTTAATAATATAATTCCATTCATATGCAAAACTTTTAATGTTCAGTATTTCAACGTGTGATATTTAAGGTAAAGCAATAAATTTAAAAGATTATTATTTAATCTTGTTATGTGGTAGATGAAACCAGAAGTCTGGCTTTCTTTTCCATAGGTAGTCATGAGTCGTTTTATAAAAATACAAAAACAAGATTGATATATAACATCTCACTGGGGTGTTCCCAATACCAAACTCATTTTTTAAGTTTAGCTTAAATGCCATTTCATTAAAACATAGATTCAAGTTGGGCACAGGTGGTTCACTGTTATGATTATAAGTTACTCAGGAGGCTGAGATATGAAGGTTGATGATCAAAGCCAACCCAGGAAAGAAAGTGTGTGAGATTCTTAACTCCAATTAAGAACCCAAAGCCAGGGGCTGGGAAGGTGGCTCAGTGGTAGAGTGCTTGTCTTGCATGCGAGAGGCCCTGGGTTTGATTCCTCAGCACCACATAAGCAAAAAGAAAAAAGCCGGAAGTGGCGCTGTGGCTCAAGTGATAGACCGCTAGCCTTGAGCTGAAGAGCTGAGGGACAGCATCCAGGCCCAGAGTTCAGGCCCCACGACCGGACCCCCCCCCAAAAAAAAGAACCCAAAGCCAGAAATGTATCTGTGGCTGTAGTGGTAGAGATCTGGCCTACAGCAAATCTCTTCCCAGACAAGTTCTAGGGGTTTAAGCCTTGGGACTAGAACAGAACACAAAAACACACACATAGATTTAATATATTTTACTCTTTCACATATGCTCATAATTTTTCCATTTTCTCTCTTTTAGAATCTACAAGAGCAAGTAGTCGATCTATAAGTGATTATGCAATTAATTCCCTCACTAAACTTGCTTTCGTGAGAGTAAGACTGATTTTCTCAGAATGTATTTCTAGCACATAACATAGAAAGTGATACATGTTTAAATTTGTAAACAATTACATAAGAAACAAGTCTTTTTGAAAGAGTTAAATTTCATCATTCATAGAGTTTTCTCCATGCTTTTTCCAATAAAATCCACAGAAACAATGACACTATTTTTATTGTGTTTATTTTTTCTGTCACACAGAGTCACATATAAAGGATATTTCTGAGAACTGCATGAAATGATGTAACTCTGTGATATAAAAAGATAACATTGAATTAAAATGCATTTTAAAAATCAATGGTAACAATATGAAATTAATTTGGGTACATTTCATAAATACAGAACACAGATTGTCACAGAAACACAAATTTCACCTAAATCAGGAACTTTCAATGCTAACTCTTTAGTTTCCAGTACATGGTAGAAAAATGAGTCCCTTTAACTTGTAATTTCTAACAAAAATATGCAAGTTTTATATAACTTCTAAAATGATTATGTTAACTTAAAGGAAAGTCTCTAATTGCTTAGTACAACTGCTAATGAGAGGTACTGGCTTTTAAGAACATCTAAACAGCAAACAATCATTTGCCAAATCCTCTGGTATGAAGATTCAAAGCATAAAGATGTGCCAAATTTTCATCTTCCATCTAAACCCTGGTTAACATGTACTTTGAAGGAAGCAGTTAAAAATTCAGGGAGGACAGGATCCATAGGGTGAGCATAAAAGATCAACATCTGCTCCAAGAGTTCTTGTAAGCAGGCATCCAAGCAATTACACATATTGAGCAACTGAGAATTGATTTTCTAATTTTACCGCAAATGGGTAAAGAACTGTGGACTTCAGCTCTTTCATTTCATGGAACTCAAACTATGTTCATGTTACCAGGAGTCCAATGAATTCTACAGAGCTGATTTATTTTTCTAATGTTACATGTGCCTCAGGCAGTGTCCAGCTGTCCGTACTCTGCACACCTAAGGAGCTAATTGGTGGAACTGCTTTCTATAAAATATTCATACCAGGAACTACTTCTAAGTTTCATTGCAATATTATGTCTCTCTCCATTTTAATCTCAAATATTGCTGTGGAAATTTTATGTGGTATCTCTACTCACAGACAAACCCGAAAAGCATTGCAAGTTATGAACTTTCCTTAGAGGAAAAGAAGGCAGGAGTTTACTATCAGTACAGTACTTACTCCACCCAACCCCAGAAGACATGATGAAAAATTAGACATTCACTTTCTTTATAGGGCTTCAGTAATCCCAAGTAAAACACCTTATTTTATGGAAGAAAATAAATAAGATTTCTATAGGTATTAATATACCTGTTTAAATTTTCATATTAAGTTATAATGATCATATTCTGACAAAAATTTTACACACACTAATGTGACATTGTTCTTATATACTTTATTTTAAGTTTTAGTTAGTATTATTTTAGTAAAACAGGATAAAGCAGGGAGAAATGGAAATGAGAAACATTTCCAGCTCCCAACATAATAAATGGCTCTAATAAACCATCATAATAGGACATTTGAGAACCTGGCTGTAACAAGCTCTCTCATATAAGATTTCATAGAAAATAAATTTCCAAATTCTCTGTACAAGACAATCCATATACATATATAATGTTTCATACATTATTGGTCTTATAACATTATATTATTATTATTATTATCATTATCATTATTATTATTATTATTGGTACCTTTGAAGCCAACAGTTCATCTCTCATCTAAGCAACAACTCCATCATTCAGTATTTAAATAATTTTATCAACATAATACTAATAGTAAAATATTAGAATCATAACTGAATCAGGTTATATATTTAAGATTTCTCAAGAAATTCAAGTTCCAATAAATACTAACAATATGACATGTAGATTTTTATTACAAACTTCAATGATTTTATGTGCTTATGTATCAGTCAGAGTAGTTTTTAGTATAATAAATAACAATATTTCACATATCAACAAGATGAATGTAACAGAAGAAATTTAACATAGATATCATCTGTAATTTTCATCTTCTTAATGTTGTTTAACAGCTTTTGTGATGTGTAAGAAGTGTGTTTTTTGTGAACTAGACAAAGAAAATGACATTTAAAACTGAAGATGCTTAGGAAATTTACAGTTAAAGTTATGATTTGGACCTAATAGTTTTCATTAGGTATGCTATTTCTAATAAATAAAAATTAAAAAAATGCAACTTTAAATTGTTGAGTTATAGAAAATATTTTAAAAGAGGAAAATGTCATTTACAATTTAGGAAATAGAGAAATATCAAGAGATATTTTGATATTGTTTTATTCATTGTATTTGTATATACTTACAATAATGAAATTTCAAAAATTACCATTTAGAGCCACACATTGCTGGCACACACATGTAGTCACAGTGACACGGAAGAAGTCTGAGCTGTGAGTACTGAGGTTCAAAACCAGTTGGGGCAGATAAATCTGACGAACTCAGGTTTTACATTAACCAGCAAAAGTTGGAGTGTTTCTGAGGCTCAGTAGAGCTAGCTTTGAGCAAAAAAGCCAAAGGAGAGCATAAGACCCTGAGTTCAAGCTCCAGAATCAGTACACACACACACACACACACACACACACACACACACACACACACACACACACAAGTCAGCACCATCACTACCAACAACAACTATTTGATCAATTATTTATTAAGAGAGTTTTGGTACAGGATGACCCATTATAACAATATACAAGAGATTATGTTGAAGACGAACTTTACAACTTTGCAGGGGGGCGGGGAGAGGGGAGGGATGAGTTAGGGAGGTGGGGAGGAAAGGGATGGTAGTGGAGGGTGTAACAATGCTCAATAGGAAATCCACTGATTACCTTGCTAATGTAAGTGTAACGCCTCTGGACAGTATATTTACAATAAAAATACATATTAAGAAAAAAAGAGAGAGTGTTTTGGAACAGAGAACTGACCATAAACACTTTTGGGAACAATTCAGCCTTTCTTATCAAATAATTTCCATTTTGAAAATTTAATTACTCTTTAAAATATTTAACTATTTTTATTAGTAACATCTTGCCTTACTTTTAAACTCTTGTCTGATAATTATACCATTTATCCTGTTTAAAAGTATGTCACGTGCATGATCGTGTACGGTGATTCTCTCTTGGAAACTCCCTGAACACATTTTTATTCTATAATCTGGGTCTTGCTCCTTTCTTGTGATATTATCCTTTTTACCTTTGTCACTACTAAATGCTTCTTCAAGCAGATCTCATTACCGGGAACATGGACCCTGTAAAAGCATACTATCATGGATGTAGAGAGGAACTGCCCAGTGCATCTCACTTCCTTCAATGAATCATGCATTAGCCCAGCTGTCAGAAATCAGCCTCCAACTGTAAACGCCTTCAAGCTGCATCTTAGTTTCAGAGAGCCACTTAAAGGGCATATGTTAATAGGGAAAGTTCACATCCAGTAGATTACTGAGGGTTTTAAAAACAAAACAAAAAGCAAAAACAACAACAAAAAAACCCCAAAACACTGCAGGTTGGCACAATATGAGTCTATTCTAATAGCCCCCTTTGCTCCTGATTCGCTAACATAACATTAACAAATTGATGAGCCTGCTTGAGAGCCTATCTTGTTTCTCTGTCCTAGGAAACATCTTAATTCCACAAGCTTTTTTTAAAATTTATAAACTTGTGTAATTTTATCTCTAGATCTAACTGTAAAACACAAGGAAGCAAATATGACATGGAAGAAATGAAAAGATAGGGGAAGAGCTGTGTTAGAACTTCATGCCAGGCATTACAACATTCTAGGTATTCTACCTGCAAGGATTTGATGTACTTACATTATCAGAAAACCTGATGGTAAATTTTCAATATTCAAACATTCTGTGTTAGTTATGTTGTAAATATGCTCTGCAAGAACCACAAAAATCTGAAAAAGACATGAAAACAAAGAATTGTATCAGCAAGGCAAAATTAACTTCGGTCCAAAAGGGTGCACCTTTCACATGCAGGCATACAGAGTAGGAGGGTTGCTTCTTATTTAACCCTAAGACAGCAAGCCAGGCCCCTCTGTTCTTATTGGCCGAGCTCAAGTTCTTACTCTGCTCATGATTGGTTAGTTTAAAAGGGTAGTCCGTATTTGCATAAAGTGACCATTTAATGACTTTGAGATGAGATTAGCAGTCTTAATTTCACATATCTGTATCTTTCTTGGACAATCTGATGTTAGATTTAACCACGGCACACCCTCTGCTACTTTCTTTACTAGCTGATATTGTCATAGTAGAATAGGATAATCTACAAGAGCCTAGCCACCAGAGCAAAGTATTGACTTTTAAACAACCCATGGACCTTGATAGGAAAGAGGGCATTTTAAATTATTTTTCTTGTTTTTTTTTACAGTTGAGCCTGATTGTGTCAAATGAGCTTGTTAATGTGGTGACTTGCTGGTTGTTGAAATGCTCAACTTCATATTCACTCATTATAAGAAACATGTCTGAGTACCAAATATGCCAAAAGATAAGAAAAGCAAACTTTAAATGAAATTGATTTTGATACACATTGAATTGGATATATTTTCTTTCACTTAAGGATCGGTGAAAACATCAAAGTAAATAAAATATATTACTAATAAAAATATTAAATATTGCACTAATGAAATATTACATTTAAATGACAAATATAGCTTGACTGATGGTCTGTATTAGCCCTGACTTACTCACCCTTAACATATTTTCTCACAGTGAATAGAATCCATAGCCCTTCTACTTTATGAAGTTATTCACAAAATAATACAAATACTTAATATTTTCTTGGTATTCTTTTGTTTCACTAATTGACTAGGTGTATCACTAAATTGCCTAGGTGACTTTCAATTTCTAATCCTCCTGTCTCAGCCTCCCAATTGATGGGATTATAGATATAGCTATATTGTTCTTTGTTTTATATGTATATATATACATATATGTATATATACATGCATATATATACATATATGTATATATACATGCATATATATGTATATATACATATATGTACATATATATATATATATATATATATATATATATATTTTGTAGGTCTTGAGACCTGAAATCTGAGCCTGAGCTCTGTCCCTCAGCTCTTCAGCTCAAGGCTAGCACTCTACCACTTGAGCTACAGCACCACTTCCAGTTTTCTTGTGGTTTATTGGAGATAAGAGTATCACGGCCTTTCCTGCCCGGGCTGGCTTTGAATCTTGATCCTCAGATTTCACCCTCCTGAGTAGCTAGGATTACAGGCATGAGCCACCGGCACCTGGCTCTTTGTTAGAATTTTGACTTGCTTGGTACATAATATATAAGTTCTAGGAGAAAAGGGAACCCATAAATTAAATGTATGACGGTATCATCTTTTTTTATTTTTTGGTCAGTCATGGGGCCTAAATTCTGGGCCTGGGCACTGTCCATTAGCTCTTCAGCTCAAGGCTAGAGCTCTACCATGAGCCACGGTCCATTCCCGACTTTTTCTGCTTATGTGGTGCTGAGGAATCGAACCCAGGGCCTCATGCATGCAAAGCAAGCACCCTACCACTGAGCCACCTTCCCAGCCCTGACAGTACCATCTTGTAATCACAAGAAAAGTCCCAAGGTATACAAGTCTTTGAGCGCTCTAAATCCAAGGAGGAAATAAAGAAAAAAAGGCCAATGGAAGAGTAAAGTTCAAATAATAGATCATTTATCTAAAGATGCTTAATTTTATTAGTTAGCAAAAATTTTGTAAATTTCAAGAATTAAGCTTTAGATAATAAATATTAAGGAAAAGATATACAATAAGCAAGTTCTGCTGATGAAAGTATAAATAGGCCTGAACAGTTAGTAAGTAGTTTAACTTTACAAATGTAAATGAAAATTTTCTTTACTTCAAAATCAGAGGTCTTCCTGTTAGGCCTATACATTTTTGCATATCTGCTCCGGGAAACCAGTAGAGTCATATTCAGAGAACTGATAAATGTAATTATAAAAAAGGATAATTATGAGCGTGGACAACTCTGTTCACAGCTATAGAAATGGATGATAGACAATTATATCTATTTAGCAAGGTACCTCTGACAACTGTAAAATGACTAATTGAAAGAATATGATAGAATATATACTCCATGATTCAGTTCATATACTGTTTATAATGTGCTGGAGTTTTCAAAGATGGTTTAGAGATCTATTTTCAATAGAGCATTGAGAAAGACATCCAGCACTTTAGAACAGTCTGCTTTTGGGCAATAAAGAGAAAGAATGCAATTGAAGAGAAGCACCCAAACGCCTCTATTAGTGGTAATATCTTCTTTTTAACCTGTGAATTTTTCTTTTTCTTTTACTGAATGTACTAGAGATTATAGAATCGTATACTTTAATAGGTAAATTTATGGTATGTGAATTGTATCAGGGATAATAGTAATTATTATGACAATTACTAATATATTACTACATATAGCACACATTATATCGCTAATATATTATATTATTGTGATATATTATCACATTGTTATATCATATTATGTTATTGTGGGATTTTTTTATTGTGAAAATACTGTAGAGAGGATTACAATTACATGGGCAAGGTAATGAGTTCATTTCTTATCAAGCATTGTTGTCTCCTCCTTTGTTTCCCCTTCCCATTCCTTCCCATCTCCTTCCATCCTTCCCCATACCAAAGCTGTAAAGTTTATTTTTGACATAACATCTTTTACATCTCATTGGTGCAATGGGTCCACCTGTATCCTGACATAACATCTTATAATTTTCATAACATCTTATAATTCTAGTCATACACATAATTTAAAAGAAAATGAACGTTTTTTCTCATAAAGGTGTTTATTCTCAGAATGACAAAATTACAAAAATGTGAATATGTCTTCAAGGTTATGAAGAAATATTTTTGTAAATAATTCTTATGTAATAAAAACTCATCTATAAGACCAATTGTAAATGTTGATGTCTCTTTATATGTATACCCTTCTTTCACAGAAATATTTGTAAAGTCCTGCATACAAATTTAAAACAAGTTACATAGATATAATATATTGTCATTAGTGGCATATAGAAATGATGTTCATAACACATCATTAAGAGTATAACAAATGCGTATGTTCAGTGTCTGAAAAGACACTCTCAATGTCTGCATGCAAACATTCAAGATAAAATTACAGAAGCGGATCAGAACACAACAGGATGGTGTGATGTCCTCTTTCAGGACCTCTATGTTAATTGGCTAGTAATTATTCTTACATTCTTGGGACAACCACAACAGATTAACACATTGTTTTTATCCTTAGAAAGAAGAATCAAAAAACTTCATGTTCCCCTGCAAAGGACAAATTATGCCCTAATCATCACATGCATGCCTGTATGAGCTCTTCACATGGGATATAAGCTTTATGAAGTTTCAGAGCTCTATCCTAGTGCATGTTTGCACAGCATCCTTAAAGCCAAGTGTGTATTATTGCTTCTTCCAAATTTACCATTGAGAGGGAATTACAATGTTGGGTGGCATAGAAGGCATTCATTCAAGTATGACTACTGACTACTGACATTGCTATTAGGCTCTATAGTTTGGACATATCTCTCAGGATCTCCAGTTTAAAATAAATAAGACAGGACCCTAAATTGTACATGGAGGCCAAGACTGTCTGCAGCAAATATTATAGACTATTTGAGAAAAAAGGCACCAAGCTATGAAAATTTATTGGATAATAAGGTTGGATAGGTCCTGAAGTAATCCAACATAAAATGTGAAAATACAAAGTGAAATACCCCCAATACCCCAAAGTGAAATAAACCCAAATTGGGTTTGACCAGAAAGTAAAAAAATAAATTTCATAGACAAGTGTCTAGGATTTTTTTCTTAAAATTAACTTACCAGTTCAGACGTCACAAGGCAAACTATGGAACAGAAATAAAATGCAAATTGCTTTTTATAGAAGGATATGTAGTCCAATCAGAAACAATCTCCAATATGACAACCAGATATGACATGACAACCAGATATGACAACCAGACTCAGAGTCCCTATCAGGGAAATCCTCCTCTTGTGCAATTCTGTAAGTAGTCTCGCAGTGCCAATAGTGCCTTAATTGTTAATTGGAATAAAAAAAATTAAGCTTAGAAATTATGATCTGGAGAAGCATGAAAAATGCAATTGCATGACCATTTGCTTACTGAATTTGTTAAAATCATTGCTGCATTTGTGCACATCACAGAGTTCTATTTATAATTCACTATTATAAATATTTAATGTTGGAATTGCTGCTTTAAAGGCATCTCATAGGACATGAATCTTATTCTCATTTATTTATGTACATTTGATCTAAATTTCCTTGGGAAAAGTCCTCTGTGACCTACGTATTATGTAAAAGTGGACTTTTAACTTCTACACATCTTCATCAAATTTTTCTACAACAATCCAATTATTATGTAAGGATGTCTTTTTATGATTTCTGTTCTTTTGAGGCTTGAGCCTTGTTGCATGGCTCAAAATATTCTTTCTTATGGAGAAATACACACATAAACATCGAAGGACATAGGTTCTGCTGTTATTGATATAGTTTTATGTAAATTTTGATTTGATTTAGTTGGTTTATATTTTTCTACACACTTAGTAATTTATCCTCCACTACTCTAAGCAATAGTGAAAAGAGTTGATTTTTCCCAACTTTAGATATGTATGTAGCATGGATTATATCAGTTACTATTCCATATATTTTGAAGTTCAGGTTTTCACTATAGATAATGTGTTTATTACACACACATGTAATAAGATAGCAAACTTTATTGTTGGAAATAATATATGTCTGATTGCTCTTTTTCTGACATTATTAAAGATACCTAGCTTACGTTTGCTATTAGTTACTTGAAATTTTTTAATCTGCATTTTTCCTGATCCCTAAATTTTTGTTTAAGGTATATTTAGCATATGGAGAACATGCCAGTATCTTCTGTTTTTGCATAAGTAGGTTCTGACTTTTCTAATTCCCTTGCGTATCCTCTGTGCTATCATTAATCACACTCCTTGACTACAACTTCATTAGGAGATGGCAGTTTTCTGGATGTCCAACAGGCATGCTGTAGAGAAGAAAATGCCAAGTTGGTCAATTAGACTTTCAGTTTACCTAAAGAGTCAGTGTTGAGGTTTTGAACAAGAGCTGGACAATTCAGTATTATTTTTTAGAAAATTATCAGGCATTGTTTTGCAACATTTCTTCTTAAATGGTGATCACATATACATTAGCACATATATCATTCCATATATGTTGAACACTCTACTTTTGTTCTAGACTAATAATAAGCATGAAGGTTCAAACTGTGATTTCTACAGACACTAAAAGTTGCACAGTGACTGAAAAGCACTTTATTAGTGTTTAATAAATCGACTTAAATAAGAACAGAGATTACCTCCTTTCTTCGTGTAGAATGGATGTGTTTTTCCTGTGTTTATTTGGCTATCAAGCTCTTCAATGAATTTACAAAGTTATAAACTGACTTCATTTTAAAAACCAAGATTTCTTTCAGATTTCCATATTCTAGAGAGGAAATTACTTACAGTGTCTCTTTAAATTCATATGCTATGATATAGGTAGTACATATGGAAATTGAATTATAGTAATAGGAAAATTTCCTAAATTATTTCATAAAATGATTATTATTGCTTATTTTCCTTCGGGAATTTCTCAATGTCATACATGTTGCACAGTAGTAAATTAAGAAGTTAAGAGATTAATAACAAAACAGTTACTTTTAATTAACAATTAAAAGTATTTGAAATGCAAATCAATTTTTAAATAGGAATTTAGGATACATCATTTTCATTTCAACAATTGAATGTGTTCTACTGCATCCTCTAGCCAATGAAATAATCTGAACATTTTGACTTTCATTCAGAATGTGATCAGCTAACTGGAATTATTGGTAAATGTATTTGGCTGATAATAATGTCCTAATTTTGAGTGTCTTTTTCTTTTTTGTAAATAAGTTTTGACTGTCATTGTAAATAAAAATTGCAGAATTATAATTAACTCAAAAATATTCATATATATATACATATATTGCTAAGTAATAAAATCTCATTCAAAATGTATTCAAACCTTGTCACATAATATTAGACTATGACAAATGGAAATCACTGGCTTATAGTGACTTTCTTCAAAAGAAGAAATGTATGGAGGGGAAGGGCCAAAACAAACTGTTTAAATAGGGATACATATGGACCCATTGCAACAATGAGATGTACAGATTGTTATGTCGAAAAACGAACTTTACAACTTTGGCGGGGAGGGGGGGATTGGAATGGCTCAGAAGGGGAAACAAAGAGGAGGCCATAATGCTTGATAAGTAATGTATTCATTACCTTGCCCATGTAATTGTAACCCCTCTGTATGGTATTTTCACAATAAAAAATAAAAGAAAAGAAATGTAAAATCAAAGACAGTTTTCCTTTTCAATTACCTCTTAATTTTGTAATATATATACTTAAATTTAATGATTCACTGTAAAAATAATATACACACATGTATTTCTATTAATACTATTAATAATAAGTATTATAGGACATATTGATTTGTAGCAGTGAATTTGTGTAAACTCTCTTATATTTGCATTACTACTTCATTCTTTTCTGGAAATTATGCCATAGCTGTTCTAGTATTAGCCCATGTGTTGAGGAATGGGAACGGTCTTTCTAGAGATCAAAGAACTAATTAACTGGAGAACTAGAGGGGATAATATAGGATTGAGTAGGCTAATATCTAATAGAGGTCTTACTGGTATAATTTAGGTATGCCTTATTATGATTATTGAGCTGGACTTTATGATGGCACCCACCCTTTGCAGTAGTATTGCAGAGGACACAGAATAAAGATACCTCAATTCTAGTATGCATTTGTTAAAAATCAGTGTTTGAAGTAACACAGACTGCTGGTTTAATCAATGGAAAAACAGCCACATCAAGTGTGCATGGAGGTCTCCTAGGTGTGCCACAACAAAATAGCACAAAGTAAGTGATACACCTCACATAAAACATACAGTGAGAGTCTGACTTTGGATTACAAACCAGGATCTTTTGTTCCAGTTAGAGATCCTTTGGTAACTGCTTACTACATTTTCCCAGTAATTATTTTCTTCATATTTGTGGAATAGGCATCATGGCTCTGGTTTGTATGTCTTCACAAACATACTCATGTGACTGACAATAAATGCTATATGTAACTAAGAGACTGTGAGAAACACAATTTGAGACCTGCCTGGGAAATGTTTGCAGAACTTTATCCTAATATGTGGTGGTTTCATCTTTCATCTCAACTGTATAAGAAGATCATGGTCTAGACTCACCCTGGTGAAATGGGAGACCTTATTTTGAACCATAACCAGAAAATAAAGGACTGGATGTGTGTCTCCCATGATACTGTGAAGGCCTGGCTAGAGTTAACATCTCAGATTTGGAGAAAAATAAACTGAAAGAGGTTGGGAAGATGAATGGAAGGATGTGGGGGAGAAGGGAGGAGGAGCAGCAGGAACTGAGTTGGTGGCTCATGCCTGTGAGGGATCTGTGGGTCACAGTTTGAAGCTAACCTGGGCAGGAAATTTTGAGCTGCTTTTCTTCAGTTAACCAACACAGAGGCAGGAGTGGAGCTGTGGTTCAACTGGAAGATCACCAGTATCTAGCAAGAAAGTTAAGAGACAGGTCCCCAAACTTGAATTCAAGCCTAAATTCAGGATGAGGACACACACACACACACACACACACACACACACACACACACACACACACACACACACACACACACACACACAATTGTTATAAAAATTTAATATAACTTCCCCAAAGAGGCTATTGACTATTAACCAGAGCAACTCCAGGTCATGATATTAAGACCTTGTCAACAATGTCTGCAGTATACTAATTCATAATAACTTTTTACACATTAAATTGGCATTTAGAGTATGTATAAGTTTTAAGTACAAAGTGGTATAATTTTCATCTACATGTGTTTGATGATCTACTGTAACTTATCTGCCTGTTTTAATCCTAATGTCATTGTATAGTTGAAATATATGTTTCCAACTTTCATAGAAGTCCCAGTTTTCATTGAGTAACTGATTTTTGCCATGGTAATATCAATTGAGTTTCAGTAGGTCCTAAGAACCAAAATGATTCATAAAGAGAAATGTTTTTTTAATTTGTATTAACTTAGATACAAAAGCCTCCATTCATGTATTAGAGATTCCACTTTAATTCCTTTCCACAATGCCAGCAAAATAACAATGGTTTATCCCTAAATCAAAAGGAATCCCCTTATTGAAATGAATAAATATGTACATTAACAAATGTTTTGGATATAATGTACTTTGAGATGCTACTTATATGCATATAGGTAAACAGACACAAATAACTATCTGTACCACTTAGATTTTTGGATTGAACAAACACTTGGAATACTTACAATAATTCATGTTGTCAATAATTTTTTCAAATCCTGAGTGAGTGAATCAAGGAACTTTTGAACATTTCAATACCCACATAGGGAACAAAATTTTTGGGAGTTAGAAGTTCAATTTATACTCTAGGACACTGAAAGAATCTGAATGACAAAACTGAAGAGAACAGCTGAAAATAAATCTAGTCTGCCATTCACTAACCTATCCCTGCCAATGGAAGCTTGGTATGCTTATCAAATTTCTAACATCTAGAGCACATTGCATCTCATTTCTAGAATTTCAACAATTCAGGAACAGAGATAGGGAGGATTAAATTTTAAAGGAATCCCAGTCAAAAAATTAGTGAGACAACCTCTCTATCTCAGTCAGTAAGAGTGTGATTGTGTCCACATGTCATCATAATTATCCTGGAGACTCTAGGTAAGAGGATCATTTTCTGAGGCAATGCCGGTCAAAAGCATGAGAATTTGACTAATAAATAAAAAGCAAAACAATGGATAAGGGTACAGGCTCAGGTTGTAGAGCAGCTGTCTATCAAGTTTGAGATCCATAGTTCAAATCCCAGTACCATTAAGAAGAATGTACAAGAAAATAACCATAATCTAGTAGAAGTGGAATCTTTACATAGGGGATATAGTCCTGTCCTGAAAATCAATGAAGCTGAAGAAAGCACGGTGTTCTTCTCTGTAGTTTATTGCTTAATATTGCCCTACTGTGCCTCTCAAAATACAAATATAGAGCGAAGGGCACATCATTATTTTTCTTTGCCTCAAGAGACAATGGACATGATTCTAGATGCCTCTAATCAATTCACTCTTGCTGTCCATAGTCAGGATGCTTGACATAAGAATTCCAGTGAGGGGAATCATTATAAGACATTAGCATCTCACTTTCTCCTCTTAAACCTCACACTGAGATCTAACTTTAGTAATAAGAATGAGGAAAATTAAGAGCTGTAAGTGTCGGGAGTTAAGGATTGTCTTTGTTAACAATTACAAAGTAATTTCCTTATATGCAGGAGTCACATCATCCTGTAATAAGATGGGATGATCTGTTTCCATTTTCATATTCTCAGTGTGCCTTGCTGTTTCACATGCTGTGAATGTATTTTTATAATCTATACGGGATCTTAAGACCTTTCTCTCTTATTCTATTTCCAATCTTTTCTTTAAGCACTTTCTCTGTACTATGAATTTGATAATGTTTTAATCCGGTCAACAGTAGAAGTATCTTTGTGAGCTTTTTTCAGTACTGCAGTTCTGGAAACAAGTATGATTTTTTACTAAATGTGCAGAAATCCTATTGAATTCATGCTGTAAGCCCAAATTTGTCCTGTAAGCTTGTCACACATTTAGTATACTGCCTAAGACGGCTAGATTTAGTCACCACATCTCATAATAAAATGCACCAATGAGCCCTAGAGAGAATAGTAAATGAAAAGTCAACTTTGAAAACATAAACAAAGCGTCAATCTCAACAAATATATGAGAAATACTTAATTTCAAAGCAAACAGAAAGATTCAAATGAAAGCTACAAACTAATGTTTAAAAGGGTAATATTTCTAAAAGCAGGATGGATATGGAATATTACATTTAGCCTTCTGGGTGGCCTGGCTTCCTGTTATTAATGTGCTTGCAAAATGCCATGTAAAATGAATGAAGGATGTCCTATCTAACCAGTACAGTGACATGCAAGTGATTTTGGTTCCCTTAAAGAAGACTGAAAAGGCATTTCAAATTTTTCTTTCAGTGGTTCAATGCATGGAAAAGCAACACCCCTATTTGAGAACACTGAAGAAATCCACGTGGACAGGACAACAAAGCTACCAGCCACTCTCAGTTTGCCTTCCACTGGCAAATGTCTCTAATTTACCTTCTGATCTTTCACATGCCAAGTGAATGAAACACCTTCGCAGAGGATTTTCCAATTTTTGGTACGGCTTTAAGAGTAAAACTCACAGGTAACATTTCACTGTACTTCAATGAGAAAATCTGGAGCGAGCAGTGCCCAGTTGAGCTTCTCCTCTGTTCTTACCCACAGAAAAAGTGAGGTGATAATTTTCTATTGCTTTGAGTTTTTCAGATTTAGGAAAATTTATATTCAGTGATAAGTTACCAGTAAGTGGTGGAATGACTACTTTCAGACATCTGGTTTGATTGACAATATAAGTTGGTGAAGACAGACTGAAACACTGATGAGTAGTATCTAATAAAATTGAAAATATGCAAATCCATGGGGGCTGGGAAGGTGTCTCAGTGGTACAGTGCTTGCCTTGCATGCCTTAGGCCCTGGGTTCGATTCCTCAGCACCACATAAGCAAAAAAAAGCCGGAAGTGGCGCTGTGGCTCAAGTGGTAGAGCGCTAGCCTTGAGCTGAGGGACACCGCCCAGGCCCAGAGTTCAGGCCCCACAACCGGACCCCCCCCCCAAAAAAAATAAGAAAATATGCAAATCCTTTCATGTAGCAGATCTAACTTTTTTCTGATAAACACATTTCATGTAACAAAAATATCACAGCCTTTTTAGTAAAATAGCAAGTTTCAGAAGACTAATAACAAGAGGACTAATAATATGTAGTATATTCATCAAAATAAAAATACACAGAGATATCTGTGATAAATTTTCCAGACCTAAGAAAAATCTAATGATATTAGGTCATGTTAATTTTAGAGATACATAAAATTGTATGGTTTAATGAGTATGTATGCAAGTAATTAAAAATAATAAGTTATAATAATAACAGAAAATAAGCTTAACACTGGGGATTCACACCTATACTCTTCAATACTAAAGAGTCTGAGATCTTAGGATTCAGGCTCAAAAATAGCCTGACAAATGACTGAGACTCTTATGCTTGATTAACCACATAATAATGTAACAACAAATGGGCCAAACGGAAGGGGTGGTTTGGAAGTAGAGGGTAAATGTCCAGACAAAAATATATTTTTTTAAAAGTATGCCAGGTGCCAGTGGCTCACAACTGTAATCTTAGCTACTCAGGAGGCTGAGAACCAACAATCACAGTTCAAACCCAGCTGGGCAAGAAAGTCCTTGAAATTGATCTTCAATTAATGCAGAAAACCAGAAATGGCACTGTGGCTCAGGTGGTAGAGCACTATCCTTGAGCTGAAGAGCTGAGGGACCAGGGCCCAGGCCCAAAGTTCAAACCCCACTACCTACCAAAAAAAAAAAAAAAAAAGAAGAAGAAAGAAAAGAAAGAAAAAGAAAGTGTTAGAAGTACTATCCCTGAACACAATAATTAAGCAAGAGCTCAAGTTTCTGAGTTCAAGCCCATTATAGTAGTATTAATTAATTAGCTAATACATGAATTAATAGGCAGTAGTTGAATAAGTGCCAGGAAATTTGTCAGGGAAAAAATGAATTTGCAATTCAGTTGTGTGTAGAAGCAACCACTGGGATCCTAGAAATGCTTTGTATTATTTGCTTTTTTTTTTGAGGTTAAATTATATGGGTACCTGGTGTGTGTGTGTGTGTGTGTGGGTGTGTGTGTGTGTGTGTGTGTGTGTGTGTGTGTGTTTGTGTGTGTGTGTGTGTGTTTATATATATTTGTGTGTGCTGACACTAGGTCTTGGACTGAGGACCTGAGCACTGTCCCTGAGCCATTTTTAATCTTAGATTGTGATCTACTACTTGAGCTGAGCTACCGCTTCACATGAAACTTTTTGATAGTAATTGGAATTCAGAGTCTCAGAGACTTTCCTTGTTGGGATTGCCTTGGAATTTCAATCCTCAGATCTCAGCATCCTATGTTGCTAGGATTATAGGACTGAGCTATTGATTCATTGCTTCAATTCTTATTTATTAAACTGAATTCTGTATAATTTCACTGTATAGACATGAACAGCTCAATGATGCAGTAACATTGTGAGAAATGCATTTTAGGTGATTTTGTCATTGTGTAAGAAACACAGAGTATACCTAACCAATGCTGGGTCGTATAGGTTGAACATCTGCTATGGCCTCTGTATATAATAAGAGACAATACACACCAGATGTACCAGACTGTGCAATATTGCACAGTGCTTTGTAGTATACTTTTCCATTAATGGTTTATAGAACACTAATTCACAAGAAGTATAATGTAGCAAATATTTAAGCCAGTTAGATAGTCATTTACTATCTTTTATTATCAACAAATAACATCAATAAATAATGGGCTACAACTCCATCCAACTACCCAAGCAATAGGTTTGGACACAGTAACATAACATGTATTAGTTACTGAGATCTCACAATGCAGCATAAAATGGGGTTTCATAATATAAATTTATTTAGCAATCACTACTTAGCACCCACTTTGTACCAACATTAATGGCTTTTTTCATAGCAGGAGTTTTCAGTATGGTAAGTATTTTTTATTACATGTAATTTACAAATTATAAAACAAACAGAGAGAATATAAACTAAACATCTGACTAAATTATTGATAATTATGCAACTTTAGGGACTAGATTATTTGCGTTTGTCTTGAATTTGATTCTCTTGTTTCATTTATTGGTTGATTGGAATAATTTTTTTTGTTTAAAAACTAATGAGAAATTTATATTCTCATTTTGTGTAAGTGTATGTATGTTTGTGCAAGAGAGAGAGAAAGTGAGAGAGAGAGAGAGAGAACAGTACTATTAAATCTTCTACACTTCCAAGAGAAAATGACTTGTATGGCGAAATATGTGAGTAAGGGCTATAAGAAGATATAAATGGATGAGATCCCACACGTTTCAGAGCAACATTACCTGACTAGTTTCATAAGTGGTACTCCGTTATAAAATTATATGGAGAAAATCCATTTATATTTTAAAACCTTAGAAAATTTAGGGAGTCTTAGGAGTTTCTCTGTGTTACAAAAGAAGTCACCATTTCACCACTAAGTTCTCTTTCCTGAAATATCCTTTTACGTTATTTTTAACCACTGATTATCCTCAGGGCATTCAGATTCTTTTACTGGGCTTCAATATGAACTATATATATAAAAGCTTAAAATTATATATATATATATTTTTTTTTTTTTCTGGTACCACTGGTTTGAACTCAAGGCCTGAGTTTTTTATGCAAATCTGATGCTCTCTGTGACTTGAGCCAAAACTCAAATTCTAGGTTTTTGCTGGTTAATTCATTAATTGGTTAGTTGTAAATGAACTTTACAACTTCGGGGTGAGGGGAGCAGGGGTGGTCAGGGATGGAAGGGCTACTGGGAGAACAATGCTTATCAAGAAATGTACTCATTGCCTTACTCATATAAATGTTACCGATCTGTACAGCATCATTACAATAAAATAAAATTTACACAAATGGTGCTAAGGAAAATGAAAAAAAATAAAAGCATCTTCTGAACTCTGTACCTACGTTGGCTTTGAACAGTGATCCTTAGATCTCAGGCTCCTGAGTAGCTAGGATTTTAGAGGTGCACTACTTGCAGTGGCCAGCCTGATAAAGACATTTTAAATGAATATTTAAAAATTTAAGATTTCCTAGTAAAAATACTGAATTTGGGATACATAAACATTAGTGAAATAAGTTTATATGTTGTTATCTCCAAATTAAGTTAATAATAACTCTTTCTGTTTTGGAACTTTTGGGACAAACAGTCTTATCAACATCCTTTGGAAATGTTAACTCTCAAAAAGCAAAAGGGCAGCATTTATATCAAGACATAACAGAATTTCAGTAACAGATCTCTAAATAATGTTTGACATTTATAGAGACAAAAGCCTTTCCATCAGTATGCATAAATGTGTAAGAAAAGTTTACTCATCAATAGGTAGACAAAGGAGAAGTTTTTAATGTCAGAAATATACTTACTAAAGCAGCACACAAAATTAGAAATGTTGTGTAGATATCTCTGTGTATATTTGAATGTATTAGGCATGTTGAGATTTGATAGCATGTGACTCATATAAAATACATCTTTGCTAGAAGCTGCGCAAAATATACTTTTCTGGAATTTCTGAATTTCTCATTGCAAAGGAAATAAAACCACAAAGTAGATATGGACAATGTAGATGTATTTAAGTGATGTTATGCATCAAATTCTCAAAAACAATAGAGTATACAAATATATTCACTACAATATGGTAGATTCAAGAGAGACTGATTAGGGTAATTCCTAAGGAAGAAAAAACAGAATTCAGTAAAATTAAACACCAGGAAGCAGGGACTCAAAAGAGGTGGGGTGGAGTCAAGGCGAAAGGAGTAGACAAGATGACAAGAGGGACAGAATGGAGACAAGAATTCCACAGGGTAAGAAAGTGGGAAAGTGTGAATAGGGGAGAATACAAAAAATATTGAAAGGGTGACATTGATCACAATATATTGTATTCCTACACTCTTTGTTAAATGGCAATCAACAAACATATAAATGAATAATTCATGGACAAATTTTAAAAAAGAATATTTAACCAACCAAGCAATAGGTATAAATAGTCTTTCTAGCACCTCTCCAGAAAATAAAAAGTTACTGCCACAAGAGGTGACCAAAGTCGGTGTCTCTCCAAAAAATAGTCAAGAAGGACCAGAGAAATATTGTGTTAAGACTTGGAAAAATTATATTAAGTTAAATAAGCCAGATCCAAAGAAACATAGGTCTCATGGTTTGCCTTAGTTAGAATAACTAATACACATCAAGGATAATCATACCAGACAAGCAGAAAAGGTCAAAAGCTATCCATATATGACCATATAAGATGATGCTACGTGAAATGAACACCAAGATAGTGACCCAAGAGGTTTTATTTTTGTCGCTGTTGTTTTTAATGTACTATGTGATATTTTTGTTTCTTTTGTATGTTCTTCCCCCTTAGTATAACCTCTGTTGTCACTGTATTTGATTCTGGTGCCCTGCATCTTGTATATGCAATTTTCTAATTTGGGGAGTGGAGGGGAAATAACGAAATGCTGAAATCTGGATACAGGCTGATTCATTGTAACAATGAGATGTACAAGACACTATGTTGAAAAGGAACTTAAGCCTTCCTAACTGGGTGAGGGGGTATATCAGTGTCGTTTTGATATGCATTTATTTTATGGCTAGAGAGGTTTAGCATTTCTTCATGTGTTTATTGGCCATTCTTATTTCCTCTTCAAAGAAGTTTCTTTGTAAGTCTTTAGCCCACTTATTATTTTTTTATTAAGGACTTTTTGTGTGTGAAAATACTGTACAGAATGGTTACAATTACATTGGCAAGATAATGAGTACATTTCTTATCAAGCATTGTAGTCTCCTCCTTTGTTTCCCCTTCCCATCTGATCCTCCCCCCAAGCCCTACCACCCAACCCTCCTCCCCCCCACCAAAGCTGTAAAGTTTGTTTTCGACATAACAACTTGTACGTCTCATTGTTGCAATGGGTCCACCCTTGTCCCTATTTAAACGATTTGTTTTTTCCACTTCCCCTCCACAAATTATAACAACATCAAATACAGTGAAAGCAGGAGTTATATAGTCGGGGACGGACATACAAAGTAACAAAGTAATAATCTTAGAAATGTGTTAGGGACAATCACATGAAAGAAAAAAAAACATTTGAATACATATCTTTAGTTTTCATTTCCCTAACATCAACTTATCTGACCTTTTCTGCTTAACTCAGACATATACTAGTTATTGCAGATAAGGGAAACCATGGGACCTATGTTTCTTTGGGCATGGCTTACTTCACTTAATATAATTTGACATTGCCCCATTTGTTAGGAAATGGAAAGACTTGGAAAAAACTTATAGCCCACTTATTTATTGGTTAGTTGTTTCTTTGAGGATTTCTTGTTGGGGGATTCAATTTTTTGATTTCTAAGTATATTTTATATATGAGACCTTTGTACATTGTATGGCTAGTGAAGATCTTCTCCTAATCCGTGGGCTTTCTATTGATCTTGCTAGCTATGTCCTTTGCCATGCAGATGCTCTACAGCTTCATGCAATCCCATTTGTCCAACCTTTCTTTGATTTGTTGTGTTTCTGGGTCTCTATTAGGAAAATTTCAGCCTGTGCCAAGGAGACCTAGGGTTTCTCCTATTCCATGCTGTAATGTTTCAGAGTGTCTGCCTTGACCCAAAGGTCTTTGATCCATTTGGAGTTGATTCTGTTGGAGGGTGATATATAAGGAGCTAGATTTAGTTTTCTACAAGTAATAAACCAATTTTGCCAGCACCATTTACTGATGAGGCTGTTTTTTCTTCCATTCTATTTTTTAGGTCCCTTTTCGAAGATTAGGTGGCTATAGGTCTGTGGGTTCGTTTTTGGGTTTTCAAATCTATTCCATTGTTCCTGAGGTCTCATCACAGTTAGAATGGCTATACTCAAGAACTCTAATAACAATAAATGCTGGAGGGAATGTGGACAGAAGGGAACCCTACTGCATTGTTGGTGGCAGTGTAAACTGCTCAACCACTTTGGAAAGCAGTGTGGAGGTTCCTCAAAAGACTCCACATAGAGTTTCCCTATGACCCAGCAATCCTACTTTTTGGCATTTACCTGAATGATCACAAACAAGACCATACTAAAGCTACCACCACAACTATATGTATTGCAACATTATTTGTAATAGCTAAGACATGGAACCAACCCAGATGCCCCTCAGTACATGAATGGTTCAAGAAAATGTGATATATATATATACATATACATATATCATATATCATATATAGATATATGAATTCGATGCCTCCATCAGAAAGAATGACATTGCCCCTTTTGTTAGGAAATGGAAAAACTTGGAAAAAATTATATGAAGTGAAGCAAGCCAGGCCCAAAGAAACATAGGTCCCATGGTTTCCCTTATTTTCAATAACTAGTATTAAAATAAAAGCAGATGAACTGTTAGCAATGTAAAAAAAAGCCATATTGTCTGAATTTCAAGATAATTTTCTTTAGGAAATAACGTCAGGGGTGACTAACATAACAGGTGTAGCTCCATGTGCGACAACTGTGTGTGGAGACCATCTAGAACCTGCTGTTGTAAAGTATCTGATATTTTATTAATAATGAAAGAAATCTAGCTAACAGTTTTTATTAGGATGATTACGTTTCTTGGAGAATAGTGGTGATCACCTGCTTATCTACAATCTGTACTGCATGGAGAAAGGTTTTGCATGCCCAGGCCCATGTAAATAATCTTGGAGTTCTTCCATGAAAAGACACATAATTCAGTTAAGAAATTTTTTCCACAGAATTTTTTGAGAGATTTCCTCATCTGTAGTGAAGTCCCTGGCTCTCAGAAAATTTGTCTGTGCTAATTTTATTATAGATCATGTCAATACACTTGGAGCTAATTTCTCTCAGAATATAAACACTGACCATTTTGATCCTTATCCAAAATTTTTGGCTTTAACTTTTTCTAAAATGAAAAGCAACAGAAGGAAAAAGAAACCACCAACAACACAACAACAATTCCTCAAAGACCCTACTTGAAGATCACATTATATCTCTATGTAACTTCATTCAAAATTATTCTCACCATCTCAAAGCAAATTTGAAAAGGAAGGAAACAATGTCTGTACTTCACATATTCACTATCCTCAACAACAATAATAACCTTTTGTAATAATGACCTTGGAGATATTCTGAAAGTTCATTTATGGGCATTGCATGTATGCTGAATGTGGTAGATTTTAGCATACTAGGGTGAGTCAAGAAAGCTTGCATACAAATAGACAATGTGATATATATCTGAAACAGTAATCAAACACAAAAACAACAAAAATGGACCATGTCTTAATAATCACAGAACTCAATAATTGAAAGAGGTATGAGCAGAAGGGGAATATTCCTAAATTGTATCTAAATTTTATTGCTAGTGCCTTTACTACAAATCTGGGTGACTTTATTCGTACATTCCGAAATTCTAACATTATCAGAGGCCTATTATGATACAATTGGAGAATCTTAGATAAAATCTCCAGGAACCATACTTATTATGGATGGCAAGTGAATGATAAGTTTTAGAGTAGAAAATGTACTTGTCATATCAGGATAATACATGGAAATAAAATATCATGAGAATAAGAACAGCTCATATTTATTGAAATTTATTTTGTTGACCATATGATAAACAAAGCTAGTTAACTTATTTTCTGAAAATCCCAAGGAGTTCTCATAGGACAAACAAACATTATAGAAAGTCTTTCTTTCCACTTATTTGAGGATGTGCAGGACAAGAGTTAAGTCACATAAAGAACATCAAAAGAGAGGAAAAGGTGAAAAGGATTAGAAAGGGAGAAAAAAGATCAGAAGTTCAGTAGAGCTAGACAAAAAAACAAAAAGATAGTTAAGAAAGAAAGAAAAAGAGAAAGAAGACAAGAAAAGAAAGGAAAACGCACATTCATGTATTCCTATAATAAAAATTATAAGAGGAAAAAATGTTACTGGAAAACAATTATTTTTTCAAAAAAGGCAAAAATTAAAGACTAATAAAATTTTTAGAAAAGGAAAAAAAATTATATATATATATATATATATATATATATATATATATATATATATATATATATATATATATATAAGGTACCAAAAACCCCACAGTATAACCCCTGCTTTCACTATATTTGATGTCAATATAACTTGAGGAGGAGATGGGGAAAAACCAGTTGTTTAAGGATACAGGTGGACCTGTTGCAACAATGAGAAGTTCAAGTTGTCATGTCCAAAACGAGCTTTACAACGTTGGTGCGCGGGGGGGGGGGGGGGGAGGGGGGGAAGGAGAAGGATTGGGATTGGGATTGGAGGGGAGGGGGGAGGCTGGGCAGGGATGTGAAGGGTAAACAAAGGAGGAGGCTGCAATGCTTGGTAGGAAATGTACACATTATCCTGCCCATGTAATTGTAACTCCTCTGTACAGTATGTCCACAAATAAAATAAAAATAAATTAAAAAAAAAGAAAAAAAAGAAAAAAAAAGAAAAGAAGAGGAAGAAAAATACAAGTTCTTTGATTTTTTTGGGAGGGGTGGGAAAAATCCTGTATCTCCCTTTTGTCTGTAAACAGCCTCTTGTTGGAGTCTCTGGTCAGCTTGAGATCCTGTGGCTTGATTGGTTTAAGTCAGTTTGTTCGAACAGGCAGAAAAATGCTCTGCTTTACCCAAGATTTTGAGATCCCCCTCCCAGATTAGTTTACATGGAGGGTGATCTGCTTTGAGAATCACAAAAGAGGGGGATGCAGTGGTGAGGCTAGGTTCTGGGTAAAGTTGAGGCCTTTCAACAATCAGTAGCTTTTTCCTGGGGCTATTTTGTGAAAAAAACTCACAGAGCCCAGCCTGGAGCCATTCTCAGGGTTTCTGTTTTTCAATTGATTGTTGAGGCTGCTAGAGGGAGGGGCAGCCTCTGGCTCTGGTTACCCAGTGAGGAAAGCCACTCCAATGGCTTTCGCCTGAGCTGGGTGACTTTTCCCTGGATGGAACCAAGTCTGGCAGGTCACTTCGCCGCCGTTATGTTCTTGTGACCTGCTAAATGACTCGTTTTATTCCAAGGCCTGGGTTGGAGCTGGCAGCTCCTCCGAGCTTTGTTGATATCCAAGATGGAGATCTCCGGTGCTGTGGGGGAGGGGTGGCCTTCCCTCCTCTGCTCCCTGAGAAGGAGTGAGGACGTCGGGCTTCTACTCAGGTCGAGTCTTGGATCCTGGGTCGTCTCTTGTCTGCACACTGCAGGATGAAGATGTCTGCTCCTTGTCGGTTCTTGCTGGTGTTGAGTAGAATCCGCTCGCCAGCTGCGTCTGGCTCCTTCGTCCCAGACTCTCTGTCTCTTTCCACTTATTTGAATTAAATCTGTCCATAATATTTTACCTTAAAATTCAAGGTCTTGCTAAAAAGAATTGTTTTCATTTAATTGAAATAATATATTTTCAAAACATAACATTTCTCATTAAAGTGTAAGAAAACCATTATGTATACTCTCTTGAAATCACATATTATTCAAAAAATGACTGTATGGAAATCAAAATATAGATGAAATAGGGATCTCTTGGAAGATAAAAAAATTAGATGGAACTTTTACAACTTTTTCTGACATAGGATTTGAATAATAGAATAGTTTTCTGTCAGTTTTTGTTAATCATATGCATATCACAATATATAATATATCAATATAGAATAAGCCTTCTGTATATAATGTTAGTGTAGATTATAGAATTAGCATTCTTTATTCAATATTTATATAGCTTATTCTATATTCTATATTTATATATTACATATTATATAAAAGTATTATTACAATATATTATGCTATAATTATTTTATAATATATTATGTTAAATTTTCAATTCTATATATCCTATATTACATGTTTATATGCATAGGAGTGATACATCTATGTGAACTTTTACATAAGTTTTTATTAATCACGTATAATATATTCTATTTTATATTCTATGCAATAGTATAGTGTTCTGTAAATGGGGAGATATGGATATATATGTGAATAAATTATATATAGATATATAAATATACAAACAAATGTGCATATATATTCATTCTCTGGTACTGGCACTCACATGGCCCCTTAGCTTCTTTGCTCAAGGCTAGTACTCTATCACTTAGCCACACTTGCTGTTAACTAAGGATAGTCTTGTGACATTTCCCAACTGAGCTAGCTTTGAACTGTTACCCTCAGATTGCAGCCTCCTGAGTAGCTAAGAATACAGGTGTGAGAGAATAGCACCTTGCTTCATAAGGCATTAATTTATAGATATATTTTTAATGTATAGATTTTTATTAATTTATAGAATACTATTTTGAAGAGAGATGATATAATCATTGATGAAATCATAAGATTCTATTTATTGACAGCATCAGAAGGCTTATAATTCCTTTTTTTCCAAGGAAAATTATTTTATCTGACTTGCTCATTAGAGTAGATTTTTAATATTTGCATATTACTAATTTTCTGCGTTCTACTTTCATATCTTATCTCTGCATGCTAAAATGTTAATTCATCCTTTTAAGATGGGCTTTTGTTACTTCTGTTGAAGCTGCATTCTCTTCTGTGATAGGTTCTTAATCCTTCAAGAACAATCTTTTTCCATCTTGCAATTCATTTTTTTCATAATTTCATAGTTCAATATTCCTGAAATGAACCTTCTATCATGTCATGTTCTTGCTCAAATGTTTAGCTGTTTCCTATTACCTACAGGATAAATTGCACTTCCAGACTGATATTCAAAGTTCTCACAAATGAAGACTGATCTTTCCAGAATCCTTCAATTGTAAAATATCAACTGATGCTGAAACCTTTAGTCACTTCCATAGAAGGTATTTAAGTCTTCCATTTTCAAAAACTCACAGTGAATATCATTTTCTAATTAGTCAATATAAATCCAAAACTCATTTCAGGAACAATACAGAGTTCTTCTCTTGGTAGAACACAGTAAAGCCTTCTCTTACATTTCTCATATAGTAATATAGTCTATAGTACAGTCTCATATAGTCTGTAGTAATTAATTCTCATGAATTTAGATCAGGTAATTTAAAACAAATCTGACCTCTGCTATGTCTTTCCATTGTCATTTTAAATATATTAGTTTTATAAAATTCAGAATACCCACAGATGCCACAAATACATTAGATATTAATACTTTCAAAAATACCTATATATCTACAATAGATTGTGAGACATTGTAAATAATAAGTCAATTTACTGCAGAGAACTACACACACATACACACACACACACACACATACTATAAGGCATAAAAGGAGGCATCTATATAGCATTACAGACTTGGAAGTAATAAATCAATATTTATCTTTTTTACAAAATAGCTTCAATAGTATCATGTCACATTGTCCAGTAAGCAAGATTATTCCCATCACTGGCTGAAATTCCACCTGTAATTACCAATGGAACAATTTCCTCTTCTTAATCTCATGTTCGTTTCTAGAAAAATAAAGAAATAGATGTTTTTGCTATCTCTAAGCCAAGAACCTTGGCCTATAGTACTTGAACTCTTAATCCAACTGCAATATAGTTTCCTACTTATTTTGATTATGGGAGACACGCAACAACTTAGGAAATGAGAGGAAGAATGTAAACATAGCCAGGACCTATCATTGAACATGAGACCCATGTGAAATATAGTCTTGTTAAATTAGTCAAAGCATTGTTGAAATTTTCACATCTATGGAATTTCTTTGATGTAAGAAATGTTGTAAAATATTTTAGTGAAAATATTAGTAAACTTAGGAAGAACAAATCAAATGAATGAACATAGTGAGTATAATAATTTATCAGATTTAAAGTTTTAAAATCTAGTCTGTGTGGTTAAAAGTGTGGAAAAGTAAAATCTGAGTAAAATAGGAGAAAGTTATATCACACAGCTGTTCAGTTTTTATAAGGGATATGATTAGAATCAAAGAAATACTAAATTAAAAGATGAATGTAATCATCACAGAAATAATGGATAACTTCTATATCAAATAGAAAAAACATGAAATTAAACAAAAGAAACTAGGATCATTGAAATAGAAGCATTAATTGAATTTATCCGATGACACACAACCAGAAAGAGTTCAAAATCTTCGATTATTATGGAAAAAATGATTTTAAAAAGCTTGCAGCAGGAATGTAAATGTCTCACAAACTTCAATGAAGACAATTGCAATAAAGTTTACCGTTATAGTTTCCAACTTGATTTTTTTCTCCTAAAACACAGGCCAAAAAGAAACCAGAGTAAAAAGAACTTCTTAAACCTGCCAACCTTAGGTAAGGAAAGAATATTTAACAAGTGTTGCATTATATGTTTTGAAAAATAGTGATCTTCACTGGCGATCCAGCTGCATTTTCTCTTGTATTTTCTAATTCACTAAGAATTTAATTATGTGCACTTTGCTTAAGATATAAAGGCTACCCATTTGCCACATAGGCTACTCTCTAAATTTCCAACATTTTTATTATTTCTTTCTCCTTTTCTTGATTTTCCCTTTCTTCATCCTCTACCTCCTCCTTCAATTTTTCTCACCCTTCTTCCTCTTTGCTCTTCTACTCACTCCTTTTGCTCCAGCTGTCATTGTTCTTTCTGTCCCATAAACAATCTGTCTGACCTCCAACATGTTCTTCTTCTTTCCCTCTTTTTCCTTCTGCTCATCTTTGTCCTTCTTCTTCCCTTGCTTCTCTTGTGTCCCTTCCCCTCCTCTCCTCTCTTCTCCTCTCTTCTCCTTTCCTCTCTTCTCCTTTCCTCTCTTCTCCTCTCCTCTCCTCTCCTCTCCTCTCCTCTTCTCTTCTCTTCTCTTCTCTTCTCTTCTCTTCTCTTCTCTTCTCTTCTCTTCTCTTCTCTTCTCTTCTCTTCTCTTCTCTTCTCTTCTCTTCCCCTCTCTTCTCTCTCCTCTTCTCCTCTCCTCTCTTCCCTTGTCTTCTATCTCTTCTTTTCTCTCCTTCTCTATTTTGTCTCCTTAACAGTAATCTTATTAAGATCATCTCTTTAAGAATAATCTTGTCTCCTGTGCCCTAGATTTCTCTATTAATTCTTTAATTCACTTAATGCCATTTGTTTGTGGCATAATTTTAATCAAACAAAAACCTATTTTTAAATGTAACAGAAAAAATAGCAATACAGTAACCAAACTCCTAAAGAATGCTTTCCACTTTTTACATTTCTTCTACAACCATATCATCCTAGAGTTAGTACTATCAACAAACTCTAATATATATCACAATCTCACTGTTTGGATGAGAATAACTAGCATTCAGTAAGAACACATTTAATCATAGGTACTTCGCTAATAATTTTACAAATACTAAGTTGATTTACTCTTCGTAGCACTCATAGATATTATTGTTATAATCAGGTTAAAGACAAGAAAATTGAATGAAAGATTAATTAATATCATTACAGATAATTAAACTATTAATCCAGGCTATGAGAGTCATGAAAGTAGCACATCCTAAGATGCATTACATTGTCGTATAAAAATTAATCAGAATCTGTAGGATATTTTACTATTCTGAGATGTTAGGATGTTTATTGTAAGATTTTCATAGGTGGATTTTGAAGATAATATCTCCATGACAAGAAACAGAAGCTGGATGCTGGTGACTGGCAACTATAATTAGAGCTATTTGGGAAGCTGTGATCTAAGGACTATGGTTCAAAGCCAGACTGGGCAGTGAAACTCTTATCTAATTGACCAAAAAACTACTGAAATTGGGCTGTGATTCAAATAGAAGTACAGTGTCAGCCTCAAGTAAAAAAAAAACAAGCAAGATCCTAAAGCCCTGAGTTTAAGTCCCAGTCCTGAAACATACATACATATATACATACATACATACATACATACATACATACATACATACATACATACATACATGAATTAATTTATGTTATATATAGATATATATGTCATATGTACATAAATATGTTAATAAAGAAAGGAATAAGGAATTGTGGCATTAAAGTATCTTAACATGGAATTTAAGCACTAATTCTGCAAAATGAAATGAGCATGAAATTTCAACATTAATGCTAAATACAAAATGTTAGGTGATACGACAAAATTAACAGGACTTAAGAAACAAAGAACTCCCACTCATGTGGTTGAACCACTACTAAATATCCCCATGCTGCTGATCACATGTATGGTGTACACCATTATATGTTATAGACCGTGATAGACAATTTGCTCCAGGAAAGTTAGAATGAACGTGTGACTTTAAATGAGCATGTTTATTCCACAATGCTGTGAAATTTAGGAAATTATGTAATCACTTAATCACAATTAAAAAAAAGAACCTTGGGGAAAGTAGGGAAGGAAGGGATGGTAGGGGGAAAACAACGGAGGGGGTAACAATGCTCAATAGGAAGTGTACTCATTACCCTGCTCATGTAACTGTAACCTTGTGTATAGTATCTTTACAATAAAAAATTTAAAAAAAGAGTATATGTATATTTGAATTAGGGAAGGGAAGGGGAGTAACAAAATGGTGAGAGAAAAGACAAAGGGTGATCCAATGCAACAGCGATATTCATAAGACAATATGTTGAAAATGTTTTACCAGTTGGTGGGGGACACTGGAGGCAAGGGATGGGCAAAAAATGAGGCAGGGGAAAACAATATTTGACAAGAAATATACTCACTACGGGAACTATGCATCTATAATCATTCTGTCCATGACCTTTACAATAAAATTAAATTAAAAAAAGAATTGAAGAATGAAGCTATAATTTGTATTGAGTAAAATACTCATGTTGAGTATTCACTAGGAATAGAATGGAACATTAATAGAACACTTTATTGTTCTCTGCTTTTATGTATAATCAATGAATGACTGAGTTTATATAGTTTCACAATTTAGGAGAGCTAGTAAATTTCTTAACATTTAAAAAATCAGAAAATTATGTAAGCAGTGTATTTTTCACTGAAGAGTCATATTTAATATTGGAAGTCAATTAAATTTGCTGTTCCAAACTATTAAGCATTCTATCAACAATATTCTTAGAAGTCTATTTTATTTGGTTCCCAGAACATAATAGTGCTAGCCTGGAGCATGGAGAAAATAGGCTGAGTCCTCACTGAAGCCAGAGGGAGCTGGTATCTGTATTTTTACTTCAAAATGTTGCCTAAAGAGGACAAATCAAGTTTATAGACTATTGAATGCTATTGATCTCCAATAAAATATTATCAGGCCATCAAAAAGAGAACAAAAACTATTCATTTCAAACATTGCGCTTAATTCTTAAAACTATAGCTCATATACTACAGTGAGTAAGAAAATATACTACAATTTTTTTCAAACTTTTTTTGGGGGGTCCGTTTGTGGGGCTTGATCAATCCGGGCCTGGCCTCAGCTCTTCAGCTCAAGGCTAGTGCTCTACCACTTCAGCCACAGCACCACTTCTGGCTTTTTTTTCTTTTTGCATATATGGTACTGAGGAATCGAACCCAGGGCCTCATGCATGAAAGACAAGCACTCTACCACTGAGCCACCTTCCCAGCCCTTTTTCAAACTTTTAATGCTGAAGAGCATAGATGTTTGTAGTATGTAAATAAATATACAAGGATATTTTAATTCATTTACATTTCTAGGTTTCCTAACACTGAACATATTTGTGTTTAAAACACTTAGTTGGATGCTGATAATTAATTATGGTAATCCTTGCAATTTAGGAGACTGAGATCTAAGGATCCTAGTTCAAAGCCAGCCTGGGGAGACAATTGAGAGACTCCAATTAACTAGTAAAATAATAGAAGTGGTGGCGTGGCTCAAGTTGTACAGCACCAGCCTTGAGTGGAAAATGCTAAATAATACTGTAAGCCACTGAGTTCAAAACTCAGTACTGGCAAAAGAAGGAAAAGGAAATATTCACAAACCTGGAAAAATTGAGAAAATGGTGTATATTCCTATGTTTCACTTATAAGTCATAATTCAGTCCCTACTCACATAGATAAATTTCAGGGTAGAGTTTTTTTTTGGTGTTCTGAAATGCATGATCATATTTCCTATTCATTCATTGAGACTTCTATTTAAATTTATTAAAATATTTAAACTAGAGTATTTTCTTCAATGCAGGGCTGGGCAATGTCCTTGAGCTTCTTATGCTCAAGTCTAGCACTCTAACACTTGAGCCACAGCTCCGCTTCTGGCTTTTTCTGTTTAAGTGGTACTGAGGAATTGAACCCAGGGTTTCATGCATGCTAGACAAGTACTCTACCACTAAGCCACTTTCTCGACCCTTGTACATCTTTAAGAATGAGAAGAAAACTAAAATTTTTTGAATAGATTCTAGAAAATCATGGTTCCTAGAAACATATTCATGAATGCCATTTTTGCCACACCACTATTTTCTTTACAATTCACAAAGAATTTGTATTACTTATCTTCACTTTATATATAGATATAGAATATATATATAGGTATATATATCTGAACTTTCATATATATATTTACATATATATGTAGATCATGTAGGTTTTAACATATGAACTCAGGGAGTCGTGCTTACAAGGCAGGCAATATAACACTTGAGCTTATTTGGCTCTTTCTTACTTTATTTTCCAAATAAGGTTCTATTTTGGGTGCCTAGGGCTGCTGAGCCTACACCTCTTACCATAGCTGGAATCACAGTTGCATTCTACATTGTACAGCTATTTGGTGTGACAGGGCCTCACTAATTGCACAAGCTGGCTTCAAACTACTTCTTACAGTCTTGTCTTCCTAAGTAACTGGGATAGCAGGCAAGAACCACCACAGATGGCCCTGGATAAAAATTCTGATATCTCCATCTCACCTCAGTGTTTCTTATCTGATTTTTTATTTATATAGTTCGTTCTCCATTTTTGGTGCTTGCTTTCCTCCAGAGACCGAGATCAGAGGATCATGGTAGGAAGCCAGCTTAAGAAGAAATGCCTGTAAGATCTCATTTCCAATTAACTAGTAAAAAGCTGATTTAGAGAGATGCCTGAGGTGTTAGAGTACTAGTTGTGGGCAAGACAGCCTAGCAACATCTGGATGCAGGGGCACATACACACACACACGCACACACACACACACACACACACACACACACACACACACACACAGAACGAGGTTGAACCAAATTCAGGCTATATAGCAACAAAATGTCAGAAAGAATAAAAATTTTCTTGATTCATTCATCTACTGAGGGGATCAAGAAATTGTACACAATGGAATTCTATACCTCTATCAGAAAGAATTACATCACCCCATTGGTTAGGAAATAGAAAGACTTGGAAAAAAATTATATTAAGTGAAGTAAGCCAGGCCCAAAGAAACAAAGGTCCCATGGTTTCCCTTATTTGTAATAACAAATAAGTATATGCTGTAACAAGCAGAAATGGTCAGATAAGATGATGTTAAGCAAAATGAAACCCAAGATAAGGACACAAGTGTCTTTTTGGTTTCTTCCTTGCTATTGTTTCTAACATATTTAAAAGATATTTCTTTTTTGCTTTGTATGTCCCTCCCCCACAATATAACCCCTGTTTTCTCTGTATTTGATGTTGGTATAATTTGTGGAGGGGAAGGGAAAAAATGAATTGTTTAAATAGGGATACAAGTGGACCCATTGCAACAATGAGATGTACAAGACAGGAAAACGAACTGTACAATTTAGTCAGGGGTGGAGGGGTGTAGGGGTGAGATGGGGGATGTACCCTGGAGGTGGGAGAGAAGGGATGGTAGGGGAAAAACAAAGGAGGAGACAACAATGCTTGTTAGGAAATGTACTCATTACCTTTCTGATGTAACTGTAACCCCTCTATACAGTATTTTCACAATAAAAGAACTTAATTCAATAAAGAAAGAAAAAAGTTTCTTAATACTAGTAAGCATTTTTCCCTTTTTAAAATTTTCACATTCTTATTGACATGTCTTTCTAAATGATCTTTACTTTTATGGGTATCTGATTGGATCCAGGAAGAGGGAGTTAAGGCCCTACATTAGTAACTCTGAATGTGAGCCAGAAACTTAACTTTCCACTAGTCCTACAGGCGTCCTTGCTTTCTTTCTGCTATACTACACTGATTCAGAGTATCATCACGAGGTGCTGACTCAAATCCATTCAAGCAATAGTTGATATATTCTAGACCTTTTGGAACTATGTGTAAATGGAAGCATTTTTCTTTATAACCAGCTTCAACTCTTTCATTATTACATTGTAAAATAGTATATGATGCTGTCCTAGCATCCAAAATATCTCATCTTCTATCTTGTTATTTTTCTGTAAACCCTATTGCTCATTGGTAGGATTGCATGTAAGATTCCAATTCCATTCCTCTCCCCCTGCTGATGGGACTGGGGTTTGAACTTGGGTACTTGTGCTTGTTAGGTGCTCTGGTACATGAATCATCCCATAGCCCATAAGACTATAAATCAAGTGACTCCTTTGAATTAATTTCTATTGGCTTCTACCACATATTTGTACCACGAGTAAAGAAATGAACTCTTTTTTTTCCATACTCTTAATCTGTGTCATCTCTAACTCTGATTTCTTGAACTCAGCTTTTTAAACTAAGATGTTAATAGGAAATTATTTTTTCTTGTTTATGTATTTTGAGCCTGAGAAAACCTGGATTCAAATATTATACCTACAGTTTATTGGCAATATAATCATAAGAAAGGAACATAGTTTCATTACACTGCTTCCTTATCTGAAAATGGATACTATAATATCTCATGAGGTGCTCAGAGTATTGATAGAAAAAAATATTCTCAGCATAGTCCTTATTACTCAGTTGGCATTTAATTAGTTTTAGCATTATTATTGGCTTGAAAGCAAGAGAAAGCCATTCTTCTGTATCAAATGACCTAGAAAAAATACTATCCTTAAAAAAAAGTTAGACTATCACCAAGCAGAATGAGGAGTTAATTAATGTAACTCTTAAAATGAGAAAATTGAATCATAAAACATCAGTAATATTCCTTGAAACCAATTTTAGGTGCTCAATAAATGTTAACTTAAATGAGAAGAACCTACCCATCAACAATACAGTTTTAGTATATGAAGTAGAAAATGTCCTTGCAACATATTCCAACTAGTCAAATGCAATATTTTAGAAAAGATTTTATTTCTTAGAATCCCCCCCCACCAGATTCACATTTTACTTCTTAAATCATGTGTTTAAGTAGCTACATCTAATATATATATATATATAACTTGTGCTAGGTGCTGGTGGCTGATGTCTACAAACTTAGTTATTCAGGAGGTTGAGTGGAACCTCAAAAGGTTGCCCTTTCAAACGCAACCCAGGCAGGAAAGTTCATGAGACACTCATACCCAGTTCATCACCCAAAATCAGAAGTGGATCTGTGGAACAAGTGGTATAGCCCTAGCCCCAAGCTAAAAATCCAGGCTCTGCATTATTTTAAATCCAATGACGATGGCATCTAGAGGAATTTTACTCAAGTCTGTTTATTTATTTTCTACTTGGGAAACTAGACCGTACAACAAACGCTAGTTTAGCAAAGAATATTCCAACTCAACTACTAGCACTCTCACTGACATATATCATTCAATGCAGAGGTAAAAAAAATAAGCCATTTCCTTGGTGTTAGGAAATCTAAAATTCCTCCGAACTTCACAGAACGTTAAGATTAATTTAAGAAGTTTTCTGCCAAATTCACCCATAAGAATAAATATTTCATAGCAGTAATATGGTTCTTAAAACTTACATCATCAAATTATTATTAAAATGTCCTTGGGGAAGAATCTCATTTTTGGAAAACCATCGCTCATGTTTGATTGATGAAACTCAGAATATTTTTTCGGGGTCTGGTGGTGGGGCCTGAACTCTGAGCCTGGGCGCTATCCCTTAGCTCTTCAGCTCAAAGCTAGTGCTCTACCACTAGAGCCACAGCACCATTTCCAGCTTTTTTCTTTTTGCTTATGTGGTGATGAGGAATCAAACCCAGAGCCTCAGGCATGCAAGCCAAGCGCTCTACCACTGAGCCACCTTCTCAGCCCAAAGCCACCTTCCCAGCCCTCTAATAACTTTTAAACATAAAATATTGAGCAATATGACTTTGAAGATGGCAAATAAGATAAACGAATGTATACATGACAAATTTAATACACTAATATTATTTGTAGCAGGCTAAGATTTGCTGATTCAAAAAGCAATTACTGGGGCTGGGAAGGTGGCTCAGTGGTAGAGCGCTTGTCTTGCATGCCTGAGACCCTGAGTTTGATTCCTCAGCACCACATAAGCAAAAACAAAAAAGCCGGAAGTGGCCCTGTGGCTCAAGTGGTAGAGCACTAGCCTTGAGCTGAAGAGCTGAGGGACAGCGCCCAGGCCTAGAGTACAGGCCCCATGACTGGACCCCCCAAAAATGTTTAAAAAAAGCAATTACTGTTCTAATTAAATTTATTACCATACTCTTCTTGCAGCAAAATCTATTTTCTTATAATACTGACATTTATATTGATGTCTGACGGTTGGCTTAATTACAGCTAACGTGCTAATAGAACATCAGCTCTGCATTGTCTTTCTATATAAGTTGCCTTGTCCAAGTTTCTGGAGTTGGTCGATTCAACTAATTAAAAGACTGCCTGTTTCCAGAGAGGTTGCTGAATGGATACTCTAAGTCAGCCATTAAAAAGAAATGCATCCTTAAATCCCATAGATCTTTCTTTTATTATGACCAACTCAACTTTACTTTGAGGAAGTACATTAACTAGGAATTTTTCCTAGTTAAGCCAGATAAAACAGTAACAAATCAAATAAGAATTACGTGTTCCTTTACATAGAAGTTTCTAATGTATGCAGGTTGAAGACTGTACTGTAATTTCTAGGTTTCTCTTTTTTTGTGCTTGTCTCTGCTCTCAGAGGGTTAGCTAAACTGATTGTAATTCACAAAGCATGACGGAAGCAAGATCAAGCAGAAAGGGTCTAATAAACCTCAATATTTGCTAGCTAAAGAACTTTTTCTATAAATTTTGCCCAGTAACTCCTTTTTTAATTGTATTGTATTGTAATAGCTTGTCCATTACTAAGAAGGTCCTGTGTGTGAGATAGAAATAACAGCTCTTCAGAGATGCAGACACATGTAAGTCCCACATACTTGTGAATTCCTTACAGTATGATGACAAATTTTCCTTGCCCGTGTGACAAAGGTTAAACATCTTGAAATGGGAAAGTTAACATGGACAACTGGGGTGAGCCTAGTCTACTTATAAATCTTTAATAGTTGAGAATCCAACCCTGGTGATTCAGAAAGAGATGTAACAATGAAACACAGGTGAGGCAGATGTGACATGCGAAGAAATGGGTGTGCACTTGTTATTTTTGAATTTGGAGGAAAATAACCAGGAGGGAAGTAATACCAGAGATAAACAGAAGGAGATAAGAATGGAGTCAAGGTCACTAACACTTTGAGATGTGCAATGTATGCCAAATTTTTCACTATAGGATTATAAGACAATGAGTTAGTGCTATTCAAAAAGCCACTATTTTTGTGAGATATAATTCTCTGAGAAATATATTTAGCATGAGTGATGAGTTCCATTCAATAAAATCACCCCTGGTATAGAATATAAGGGAACACAACATAGGAAATGCACTAATGTTGTCAATATCCCATCAATTTTCTCATCCCAACCTGTACTCTAAAAGAGAAAAAAAAACACTATAAGATAGAGTTAGTTAATATCTCAGCCAACTTATGATATTACAATCCAAATAGTTAAAAAAATAATTTCAGGCTTGGCACTGATGGCTCATTCCTGTAATCCTAGCAACTCAGGAGGTTGTGATGATTAGGTCGGGGTTCAAAGCCAGCCCAAACACGAAAGTCTGTGAGACTCTTATCACCAATTAACCACTCCCCAAAAATAGAAGTAAAACTGTGGCTTAAGGTGGTAAAGCACTATCCTTGAGCAAAAAAGCTCAAGGAGAGTGCCTAGGCCCTGAATTCAAGCCCCATCAATGAGAAAAACTATAATAATCAATCAAAATATTAATAGTCAAGGAAATAGTTCTGGATATTGCATGTCACATAGTAATAAGTACATCAACTCCAAAGGAACTTCTCAAGGTGAAGTGTGTGCCTGCAGAAAGGCTTGCTATGGACAGTAGCCAAATAAGAAAATAAATTGGGTGGGTGGGTACTCCTTAATGCATTATTGTCCATCATTCTGATTAGTCAGAAGTTAGGTTCACAAACTTGTGCTATTGGCTGACTTGAAAAATATTAAAAGTTTACCTGAGCAATCAACCTGAGCCAAAGTACTAACTTATCAGAAAAATAATTCTCACTCATCTGGCTCTCTGTCACTTTGGTCAGGCAGAGCTTCAGGTCCTAGAGAGAATAATTCCTCTGACATGAGTTGGCTTAACTTAATCAGTTTCTTCCAAGATGGTGGTGCTTACATTAAGCATCCATTTTGATAGGAAAAATGCAAGGAAGGATGGAATAGAATAAACTATTCCAAAAGAGAGCAGCTACAATATCAGAGCAGGTCACCTTTCAGGCATTGGTGTATATCACTAATGTCATGCCAGTAACAATAGAAACTTCTCTACAATCTCCAAGAGTATGGAGAAATAATGTTCAACCGCCCATACTCATAACTGAGACCTTTAAATCATTACATCTGGCACTCTCTTATAAGCTCTTACCTCTTTGCCTATTTTAACCTATAGCTCTTGCTTATACCTCAGGTGGCCCAAGATTGGCTGAAGTGCATAATTGCTATTTTCCTGTGGATGCTTAGGCTGTGTAATACATTTTCTCTCCCTGCTTTTAGTAATTATCATCTCTATGCATGTATGTATGTATGTATGTATGTATGTATGTATGTATGTATGTATGTATGTATGTATGTATGTATGTATGTATATGAGGGCAGGTGAGTAGACCACAGGTACAGAATCCTTGAGTTTGTGCCTAGAGCCTGACACTCCATTTTTAGAAGCCAGTGGTCTGTTAAGTTTAACCATGCATCCTAATTATGTTACTTAATAGTCACAATAATGTTAGGCCAGAAACAGAGCTTGAGAATAGGTGTCTATTAAAAGGGACAAAAAGATAACCAAGTTAATTTTGGCTCTGATTGCATCAGCACATTTTTCTACATTCAAGCTAAACAGTGGGTGGGATCATCATGACATATATGGAGCCTTGAAAGAACTCAGTTGTGGATTACTGCATTGTCTATTGGGATTCCCAGATTTAAGCTCTTTTTGTAAGCCTCTAATAATGGAATCATATAACATTGAAGCATCAGAGTTCGAGCCACTGATCTAATTGTAATATGACTCACCTGTGTTTGAAACAACTCATCAGTTCTCTAATTCCATTTTGTCCCTCTCTGGCTTCATTCAGTCTCTTCAATTTTTCCCCCTTTTAAGTTTTTTCTTCAATATTTCCCTTAGATTTCAGAAATGGCTGGAGTGATAGATAAATGTCTTTATGACAAATAACTGTCAGCAACCATAAAGTCCACAGGGCAAATCTTCCCATGATGAGATTTCTCCTCAAGGGAGAGCAATAACTCCAGGATAGAAACAGGTTTCATCCTCAGCAAAAACAATCATCTCCTGGGGCACAGATTACTCACCCAATCAAGTACTCATAGCAATACAGAGTTCTCTAAATCCAACCTTAATACTGAGACAATGGTCAGGCAGATCATAGCCTGACAACACAACATGTTCTCAAAGCTAATAGCTCTACAAAGTGCTAATTTTTATTTTTGGTTACTCTTTCACAATAAAAGGTCAAAATTATGAAAGCCCTTCATAGATAGGCCTGGGATAACTGAACACTTTGATCAGTTATTTCTAATGTTACTACACTAATTTCAGCTCTTTTCTCAACCCTTTCCTCATTGTTTTTGTCTTTGAGACAAATAGTCTAGCCTAATCTGTGGAGCTGCCTGTAGATAACACATTTGCTCTAGTGCTCTGGTGACATTTGTGAAGGTACCATTACATTAAATAGAAGCTTTGCATTGTATTAAAAAGAAGCTCTAAAGAGCACTTACTTAGTTAATTAATTTTCGTGTCAGTACTGATCCTTAAGCTCAGGACTTTGTACTCTGTCTAGCTTTATTTAGGCAAAACTAAAACTCTATTTGAGCTACACTTTCAGCTTCCTTTTAATTCATTGAAAAAAAGAATCTCAAAGACTTTTTTAAATTGGGCTGGCTTTGAACTACAGGGCTAATTTCTCAGTTTCTGCAGTAGCTAGGATTGTTGGGATAAACCACCAGTGCCCATTAGAGGAACAAAGGTGTGTGTGTGTGTGTGTGTGTGTGTGTGTGTGTGTGTGTGTGTGTGTGTGTGTGTGTGTGTGTGTGTGTGTGTGTGTGTTGCTGAGGCTTGAACTCCGGACCTGGGTGCTATCTCTGAGCTTCACTGTTCAAGGCTAGCTCTCTACCACTTGAGCCACAGCTCCATTTCAGACTGTTTGCTGTTTCATTGGGAATAGGAATCTCATAGATATTCCTACCGAGGCTGGGTTCTAGCTATTTTCCTCAGATCTCAGCCTCCTAAGTATCCAGAATTGCAGGTATAAGCATAGTAGGTCATAATTCTGTTATATCTTTAATATGTGTGCATGTGGAAATACACACAGACACACAGAGTCACACACAGACACACACACACACAAACATATATATATGTATGTATATATATGTATATATATATATATATATATATATATATATATATATATATACAACTTAAATTTCTTGGGACAAGTATATTTGGAAGTTGAGGATGACTCATTTCATCTATCAGAGACTAAGATATCCTTTTCACATCTTCAGCCATTCATTATGTAAATATATACTGAATAGAAATGTTTATATATGTGCACATATGTAACAACATTCTTACAAACATATAGACACAAATGGAAGTCTGCAAAATAACAAGTATATAAATTCTACAAAATGGGCACATTTTTAAAATCTATTTTGCTCAGTTTTGATAGCAAAGAAAAAGCAGATCAGCAATTAATCCATGATTATCTTAAAATTGTACAGCAATTGACTATTGATCTAAAATGAAGAACAAGCATTCAGATAGTTCTATGAGACCTATACATTGAACAAGTCACTTCACCGTTCTTTGGTTGATGGATGGCACTAAGTAAAGCTGCCACTTGGTGGGAGGTAATGTCCCACAAATCATAAATTTGGAAACAATTCTCGTGTTTATTGATTGTGCCTAAACAATAAAGTTAAATGCCCAGAAAGTATTTTGATTTTATGGAACACAATGTAACTAGAGGAGAAATGCAACCCAATTCTGCTTACAGTCAGAGTGCTGAAATCACTAAGTCTCAGAGGCTTTGTTTATGCTCTTCCTGTGAGTGTTGGAAAATCAGCCTTCTGAATTTGATACAATTATGCCTTTTTGTCTTGCATCTATCCACTCTTCTAGACCTGTGCTGTGTACAGCAAATCCCTCCAAAAGATAAAAAACCTAGAAAATAGAAAATGGTATGAACATAAATGGAAACATTTATGTCCAAGTTCACAAGAGACCCATATCTTTCCCAAACGTGTTCCACAGTCCAGAATGAGTCACATAGTTATAATTATATACAGCAATTGTTACAAATGCAGTCAAATTTTTAGTGAAGAGAAAGAGAAGTAAATTGGTTCCACAACTAACCAGCTATGGTACATTCTGTCAAAGCAAGGACTCTGATATGTCTACGTTATAGACTGATCCAGGATCATAGAAGTAATTCAAATAGAGGTAAATTTAACATGGTAACCTTTTAGGGACAATCTCCACAAATGATGCAAAAATATAAAAGAAAATCCAAATGGAGTTGCTTTCCTGATTTCAGCCACGCTTTTCTCTTTGTTGGCATACAGAAAAGCCATTGACTTTGGAGGGTTAATCTTATACCCTGCTAATTTGTCAAAGTTTTGAAAAAAAAAAGCTAGAAGTATGGCTCAAGGAGTATATATAGATATATACCACTAGCCTTGATTGGAAAAAGAAAAAAAAGCAATGAGGCATAAACTCCACATTCTCCACAAAGATGGACCAGGCAGAGAATGCTCACTGAACATTACAAGCAAATAAAAACTTACATAGCAAAAAAAAAAAAAAAGAAAAGAAAATTCAGATTATATAGCAGGTAGATTTCCCTGACAATAGTGGTAAGTTTACATTGTTGAGGGTTCAATTCATCCTATTATTCATTCCATTTTGCCTCCAATCTCATTACTATGGGAAGAACAAGGAATCATTGGACTCAAAAGAGTCCTCAAAAAATATCTCCCAGAAGAGTTGTCCAACAAGTGGGAGAACTGGATACCAAATTGTTGATGTACAATATGGCCAAAAAATATATCACTACATTAAACAACCAAAGGTATAGGAGAAAAATTGTACATAAATAGGAACAGCAAATTTTTAGGGTAGACAAGGTGAATTGAACATTGATTCTACTGACTCCAAAGTTCATTCTTCACTGCCTTAAACATTACCTCATTTACTTTGAAATTAGTAACTAAAATTAAAGTCTCCTAAGATTTAATATTAAATATCTGAATACACCTTACAGTTCTAGAAGTCTAGGAGAAGATTTCATGCATGAGTACTTTTTCTGGTATTGGGGGACAGAGGGAGGATGAAATCCCCCTTTCATACTGCCCTTGATCTTTTCTTTGCTTGGTTTTAGTGAAGTTCTCTGTGAAGAGATGTGTAATCATTGCTTTTCTCCTCTGTTACTGATGTTGCTTAATATTTGACACATAGTAGCCAGGTATGAACCGGGATGTACTTGTGTAGGTATATATTGTTAGGTTCTTAAAGTGCCCTAACTTTCCCAGTGTTCTAATTCAGAGGATTATAACAGCGTAACTGCCATTTTCTTTTTTTCTTTTTTTCCTTTTTTCTAAAATTTGTAAAGGTTATAGTTACTTTAGTAAGGAAGTAAGTATATTTCTTTTGAATAGTGTTACTCCTTCCCTTGTTTCTCCCACTTTCCCTTCCCCCAACTCCCCTACTGCCCAAGTTGTAAAGATCCATTGTAGTGTCTTGTGAGTATCACTGTTGCGTTGGTTTACCCTTTATCCTTTGTCTCATCATTTTCATATTCACCTTTTTCCTCCCTGAATCAGATAAATTATATACAAGGCAAAGGGTACCAAAATTAAAAACAGTGACCACAGGGAATAAGCCAAAGGAAAAAGTGAAAGAAAAAAAGAATAAATGCAAACAGTACACTAAATGAAAAAAAACATCTTTTACCATATCTTGCAGCTCATTTTGATTAGCATCATTTTATATGGTCATATGTACATAGCCATTGAGCTATTGTGATCTTCTGCTAGGAATATCCTACAAACATACTAATTATTACAAATGAGTGAGGCCATGAAACCTGTGTTTCTTTGGGTCTGGCTTCCTTCATTAACATGATATTTCCCGAAGTCTTTCCATTCCTTTCTGAATGGGATGATGTGATTCTTTCTGATGGAAGCATAAAATTCTATTGTGTATATCACATTTTCTAGATCCAATCACCCATTGAAGGGCATCTGGATAGATTCCATATCTTGCCTATGGTAAACAATGCTTCAATGAAAGTAATTGTGCTGGTAGCTTTAGTGTGGCTTTGGTTGTGGTATTTTGAGAAGGGGGTGTGCATCTAGATTCCAGACTACGTGATTAAACAATTACAAAAAGGCTCTGTAATGCCTCCCTCAAGTGTGGTTTCACTTAATTAAGTTATTTGTTCGAACATGATCAAGCAGACTAATGACTCACATCAAAGTGAAATAAGAAAATGAAACTAACTTTTTCTGAGTCCCGCAAGTTTGAAGATGAAATAAAACTTATCATTCTAAAAACTAAGACATTTAACCTCACAAGTGGATAAGGTGGGGATGGGAAGGTGGCTCAGTGGTAGAGGGCTTGCCTTGCATGCCTGAGGCCCTGGGTTCGATGCCTCAGCACCACATTAGCAAAAAGAAAAAAGCCGAAAGAGGCGCTGTGGATCAAGTGGTAGAGCGCTAGCCTTGAGATGAAGAGCTGAGGGACAGCACCCAGGCCCAGAGTTCAGGCCCCACGACCGACCCTGCCCCCCCAAAAAAAGTGGATGAGGTCCAAAGGCCTATAACACAGTGGAAAATGAGAGCCAGATGGGATTGAATACAAAGCAGACAAACTAACAAGACAGCAAGCGCGGGCAAACCAAATAAAATGAGTTATCTTGAGGGGCAATTGAAAAATTAAGGCCATTTTTGTTCTCTCCCCACAGCCCCAATAGTAAACAAGCATATTAGATCTGGTATATTCAAGTTTAAACACCCGTGTCATTTAGGCAATTCATTTAAATCCTCATTTCCAAATAATTAGACTTGATTTGACTCACTCTTAAACTGTTTTTTGTAGACAACATATATGGTGTCAGCCTACAGAGGCGTGAAAGTATGAAATGAAAAAATCTAGAACTAAACAGTGTTTTGATTTTTTAAAATTACCTTTATGTGGTTGTACAAGGAGTTTCACTTTAACTTGTCAATTTGAGAGTATGATGCTGTTTGATCAATGCCACTCCATCTCTCTCAATTCTATTCATCCCCTCTCATAAGTATTACACTGCATGATGTTCTAGTTAAAATGATGAAATCTCACACTAACCTGCTTCATACAACCACACTGGTCCTGCTGTGTACCTGTCAGTCAGTGAAGACATATATCAGTTAACCGATTACTGGTTGATATCACGAGGCTTGGGTTTACTTATTCATATTTCTGAAGTGATGTAGAAGTTTAAAAATACCATAATAGTGATGGAGTAAGTTAGAAATTTTCAGAATGTAGATATATCAAAGAAAAGTCATGATTTGCTTCCTGTGAGGAAAAAAACATGATTATTAATCTAGGGCATAAGTATAGAGTGAAAACCATAACATACAGAGAGTCCAATGTCCTTCATGATCAAACATTCACTAGTGTTCTTAGAAAGTAGCTCCCAGGCAAGAGGTATTATTTTTTTATCGCCTATATCTTTTGTTCTTTCTTTCTGCTAAATAACCTTCATGATCTTGAAGACTCAGTGTCTCTTCTTTTTTTTCTTTTTTGGTCCGGTCATGGGGCCTGAACTCTGGGCTTGGGCACTGTCCCTCAGCTCTTCAGCTCAAGGCTAGCGCTCTACCACTTTAGCCACAGTGCTACTTCCTGCTCTTTTCTTTTTTTGCTTATGTGGTGCTGAGGAATCGAACCCAGGGCCTTGTGCATGCAAGGCAAGTGCTCTACCACTGAGCCACCTTCCCAGCCCCAACTCAGTGTCTCTTATTGCAACAAAATAAGAAGAAAAGTTTCCAAATCACTACTTGGAAAAATATACACAAAAATCTATAACCTAAAAGACAAAACACATTGTTTGGGGATAATCCCATGAATATTTTGTTACTTTACCATAGAAATTAGCCATGTTCTACTTAATGGAAAATAAAAAAGACCTGGGGGTATCTTCAGCATAACTCTGGAATATAGTGTCTGAGAAACCATGATGACGGGAACATTTGTGAAAAAAGGAATACAATTATTTTCATGTTATTCAAGAATGCTATGAGTTCTTGGGCTTCTGGTATTTTTATTTCTTTTTTGTGGTACTAGGATTAGAACTAAAGGCTTCATGAACTCTTGGATTGTTTGTTTGTAGCACTCCACTACTTGACCATCATATTTTTTGAGAAAGATATTTTATTAATAAATTATTATTTTATTAATAAATTATTATTTTATTAATAAATTATTTTTATTGTGAAAATACTGTACAGAGGGGTTAACATTACATGGGCAAGGTAATGAATTCATTTCTTATCAAGTATTGTTGCCTCCTCCTTTGTTTTTTCTGTACCATCCCTGCCCTCCCACTTCAATGACTACAATCCCAATATCCCCCACAACGTCCCACTTGCCAAAGTTGTAAAGTTTGTTTTTGACATAGCATTTTGTACATCTTATTGTTGCAATGGCTCCAGGTGGAGTTAAACAATCCCTAGTTAAACAATTTTTTGTTCCCTTCCCCTCCACAAATTATGTCAACATCAAATACAGTGAAAACAGGGGTTATATCGTGTGTTGGCCTTCATATTTATTTCTGCTTTATGCTGTGTGTTTTGGAAGGAGAACCTCACAGATAACCCAAGCAGTCTCAAATTGTATACCTTAAAGTCTCCACCCACTGTGTTGCTAGAATTACAGGATTGTGCCATTAGCAGCTGGATCTTTTAGGAAATATTACTTTTGTATTTTAAGCAGTAACTCTCAAATATACCTATTAGAATTATAGGAGTATAACACATTAACCTACATATTATAAAGTTATTTAAATGATTTTAATATCACTAGCTGGGACTTAATCAATGGACTAGTGCTATAAATTACTATATTAAATGACTTCAGCTTTTTGTTAACAGTTATATTTTTATATAAAACATAACAGGTAATCATACTAAATTGTATTTTTTCAGAATGCTACAATTTTAAGTAGGGCAGTAGTTTCTGTGTCTTTATTCATTAACATCTTTCCCCACTTCATATTTTGTGTGTTATTTAGTAAAACAACATTTTATCAACTTCTATTTTATATCTCATTCACTGGTCCTTGAAATGTTTCTTTACACAAATACTTGTGCATTAAAATTAAATGTCATCCACTCAGGTGGATTTACAAATCCTCCCTCCAGGATGAAATTATTATATTGTCATGTAATAAAACCCCTGATGTAGGCATCATCATATACAAAGTGATGGATTTATAGGCTCATAATTCTAGAAATACAATGTCCAAAGTACAAAGGGAAATCTCTCCTGTGCTCCCACGTACAATAGGGAACTGTGTATATTTTAGTATCCATGTGTTCTTCAAGACACAGTTACAGATCCATTATAGTGAAATAATCTAATCTAATTATTACTTAATGCTTCATTGGTAAGCATTACTCTTCATGCCACAGAAATAAGACTTGGGTTAATTCTTCCATGAATTTGGAAGTTCAATACATAATCAAATAATAATATATGTAAGATCAAATAGTACAGTAATTTGGTCTGGTTTACAAAATAATAAAACTCCTGTATTCTTATCTTTTTCAATAAATTTATTGTAGTTATTGGGGTTTAAATTCAACTATTATCTCCACTGGTACTCTTCTTCAGCCACAGTTTCAGGCCTGCTTTTTAGCTGGGCATAGTGTACAATCTCCCAGGAGTCATTGGCTAGGTCAGTTCAAAACAGTAATCCTCAAAATCTCAGCTTTCAAAGTAGATTATGAACCTAATTCTCTGCAGTCCAGAATTAATAATTTTTTCTTCCTCATTTGGAAATTAACATCTTATGGGGGTAGAAGTAAAAACAAGCACGTGTGTTGTGGGTGAGGGAGTTAGGAAATGGTAATACTAGTGACAATTGATGCAAAGAAAAATAATTAAAACAAGCTTAAAATAGAAAGACTTTTTAGATGAAGGAAAATGAATTTTAGTGGGGATTTGTACTACCAGGGAAAAAATGTTTGAGCTGAGATCTTCAGTAGAAACACAGTTTGCATGAATTATATGAGGAAAGGACCCCAGGCAATGAGAATAGAAATAGGGCTAAGTCAAGGGCCTGTTATGCATTACTAAGAATGAGCCAGAGATAGCAAATAATTGGAAATTAGGTAGGCTAGTATTGAAGGGCTAGTATTGAATGCTAACTCACTTTAAAGTTTGTATTCATCTCTGGATGATATGAGACATAAACTTCTAGCAAGTGAGCATTAAAATTGGGAAAATATTCATTGTGGTTTTAGTAAACCTAGGCAATGTGCTTCACAAAGAGGTAATTTTGGATATAATAAAACATGTCATGTTCTGGCTATATTTTGAAAATTGTTAAATGACCAGCAGTTGAAAAAAATACTATTTGAAAACACTAGTAAAATATTTATGACATTTCCATGGAAGAACTGTAAGTGACTTCTGTATGCGTAGTTTTCCTTCTAATATTTAAAACTATGCATAAACAAAGGAGGTAAATGACATAAATTGCTAATGTGTTTTATTAAATTCTTAGTATCTACCTAAACAGACTAGATACATAGGGATATATATATACCAAAATGTATTAAAACACATATGTTTAAAAACTGGTGTATAATAATACAATATGTATACGTTGAAAAAAAACAAATTCAATTTACCATCTTTCTGAAATTTGACTTTTCTTAACATTCGTCTATAAGATACAGACTTTATTTCTCATAAGTGAATTGAATAACCATCAAGTTTGATATGCTTAAACGTATATTCAAATAAATTTTCTCACTTGAAAAAAATGTAAATAAACACTAATCTTTTATCTTCACCAAGAAGAGTTCCTGAAAATAAAAGAAATACATGGCTGTGATTTCTAGACTTTATTTCATGTCTTCTAGTGTTAGTACTCATCTGTACTTCAAAATATTACCATAAGAAAAATGACATAAGCTTTAATGGGATTGCATGAAGTTGCAGAGCTTCTGCAAGGCAAAGGACATAGCTAGTAAGATCAATAGAAATCCCATGGATTGGGAGAAGACCTTAACTAGCCATACAGCGGACAAGTGTCTCATATCTAAAATATACTTGGAACTCAAAAAATTAAATCCCCAAACAAGAAATCCTCAAAGAAACAACTGCCCAATAAATAACTGGGCTAAAGACTTAAAGAGAAACTTCTCTGAAGAAGAAAGAAGGATGGCCAATAGACACATGAAGAAATGCTCAACCTCCCTAGCCATAAAAGAAATGCAAATCAAAACAAGTTTAAGATACCACCTCACCCCAGTTAGAATGGCAAAAATCAAGAACTCTAATAACAACAGATGCTGGAGGGGAGGTGGACAGATGGGAACCTTACTTCATTGATGGTGGGAGTGTAAACTTGTTCAACCACTTTGGAAAGTAGTATGGAGGTTCCTCAAAAGACTCCACATAGAGCTCCCCTATGACCCTGCAATCCTACTTTTGGGCATTTACACAAATGATCACAAGCAAGACCACACTAAAGCTACCAGCAAAACTATGTTTATTGCAGCATTATTTAATATAGCTAAGATATGGAACCAACCCAGGTGTCCCTCAGTAGATGAATGGATCAAGAAAATGTGGTATATATACACAATGGAATTCTATGCCTCCATCGGAAAGAATGACATTGCCCCATTGGTTAGGAAATGGAAAGACTTGGAAAAATTATATTAAGTGAAGTAAGCCAAGCCCAAAGAAACATAGGTCCCATGATTTCCCTCATTTGCAATAGTTAGTATATGTATGAGTCAAGCAGATATGGTCAGATGAAGTGATGTTAGGAAAATGAACCCTAAGATATGTATTTTAAATGTTTTTTTTTTCTTTCATGCATTTGTTTCTAACGCATTTGTATGAGTATTTCTTTGTTGCTTTGTATGTCCCTCCCCCACAGTATAACCCCTGATTTCACTGTATTTGATGTCAGTATAAATTGTGGAGGGGAAGGGTAAAAACAAGTCATTTAAATAATGATACAGGTGGACCCGTTGCAAAAATGAGAAGTACAAGTTGTCATGTCGAAAATGAATTTTACAACTTTGGTGGGGGTGTTGGGGGAGGATTAGGTGGAGGGGGGAGGCTTGGAAGTAATGGGAAGGGTAAACAAAGGAGGAGACTACAATGCTTGATAAGAAATGTACTCATTATCTTGCCCATGTTATTGTAACCCGTCTGTACAGTTTTTTCACAATAAAAAAAGACACAGAAATAAAGGACTCAAAATCTCCAGAATACATTTAAGTAACATATAAATGAAGAATGGACTTTCTCTAAGTTGAAGATTAAAGTATCTTGTGATACCCAGGAGTAAAATGACCAGATTTTAAAATACCCGATTCTGTAATATCAAATGATTTTCACATGGGTAGCTCACATATGTAATCCTAGCTAATCAGGAGGCTGAAATCTGAAGACAGCCATTCAATACCAGCCAGACTAAAAAGGCTCTGAGTCTCCTATATCCAATTAACCAATAGAGACTTAGGTATAGCTCAAGTGGTAGGGTGTCAGCCTTTATCACAAAACCAAGCGTGAGCACAGGGATATGAGTTCAAGCCACAATACTGTCAAAAATGTGTGTGTGTATGTGTATATATATATATATATAATATATATATATATGATATATATATATATGAAAATAGATAAAATATTTTTCAGGCTAATAAAGTTATACCACATAAACAATTATATTACAGAATTGCTTGTATATTAGTGTAAATATAAAGAGTATAGATTATAATACCTCAAAATTACAGTCAGCAGTTGTTACAAAATTAGACTATTCTAAAGAGTCGTTAATTACACCAAGCACCTGAGGCTAAATCCTGTAATCCTAGCTGCACAGAAGTCTGAGATCCCAGAATCACAGTTTGAAGCCTCCCGTTGTATTTCTTCTCTCTTGAGCCCTCCATTTATTCACTAGATTTTTTTAAATCCCTCCTGGGCTTGGCTTCTTTCCAAGAACTTAAAAATCTTCTTGCTACAATACAACTTTGATGGTGTACGTACTTTTCCCAGCAATTTTTTTTCCCTTAGATATATGACTTGCTTTGCATCTCATTTTTGTGGCCATCTTCTACTCACAACATGAAGTCTTCCCTCTCTTTCTATGGGCAACCTTTCTTCACATCGTGTTAGTTTTCTTACACCTATCACTATATGTGAGTTCTATTTGTTTCAATTATTCTTTATCTTCCACGAGAGGAGCAGTGACCTTTTGCTTTCCTGTTCAGTTTCATCTTCTCACCCTCTCCCACTGTTGGCCACTCTGTAAGTGCTTAGTATATACCTGCTGAAATGAACTGGAATGAGCTGGATTAGTAAAGTGGTTTCATTGAGATTACAGGGACAGACTCCATGAAGAGTGACAGCCAATATCTGTGTTTTCTAAAAATGCTTTAAATAAGTGCTCTAAACTTGAGTGTTGTAGAGAAACAATAGTGACTAAATGGAAATTGGTGTTATTTGACACTAAAATCAAGAGTGACTGAGATACAGACGCCTTTAAAAGTTTCAATTATTACTATGAAGTTATGTTTTTTGCTAACTAAACCAGAACAATACTAAGTGGAAAGTGTATTGTTGGTATGCTTCTCTATGGCCATTTCAATAAATTTTCAGTTCACTCATAATTTTTATTTTACTTCTGGTCCTCCTTCCCCTCCTGTTTTACTTTTTTATTAAAATTATTGCAATTATATCATTAGAAATCTTCAAATTGATAGTTTCATTTCGATAGGTTAATGAAGACCTCTTCTTAATGTCATATGGTGGATAGTTGCATATACTTCTGACATCAAATTAATGCAAAACTGTCCTAATTCAAATAAAATATGTTTCCTTTTTCCTCTGTGTTGATGTTAAAATGCTGGAGTATATTAATAAGACATTAAATAGAGCCATTATGTTCTGGCTAAATACAGAAATCTTATTCATTCTCTACCTATAATTTCTACTGCCTGTCAAAACACTATACTAAGCAAGTTTTTGAAAATGGCTTTTGGAACAAATAAATGAACTCATAATTTTTCAGATATTGAATATAATTCCTGATGTCTTTCCCTCTCATTTTCTCATGTACATATGATCTCAGTCCTTGAAGACTTCTGGACCTCCTCAGACAGGAGGTGGATACTGCCAATAATCACCCTGCACCAATGCCCTTGAGTTGCACTATTGAATGGACCATTCAAAACACAGAAAGAAATTTGATTTTTTAAACTATCCTTGATTGTATATAGTGTAACCTAATCTCCATAGAAAAATAAAAAAGATCCACTGGTAGATTCATCTTTAGGCACATTTACATGACCCTCTAATAAACTCAAAACAGGTGGACTCTGGGACCAAACACAGCCTTTGAGAGGTAAAGTGTGCCTTAATCTAGATGAATACTGACCCAAATATATAAATACATAATAAAAAATGGTTGAAATCAATGCATCGTCCATATGTTTTCTTAGTGATGATTCACAAAATTTAAATTGGCCATGTCCTGGAAATGTTTTCACCTAAAAATAGATCTGAATTTAATTTACTGAAGAACTAATTTAGTGGTACAAATAGACTTTCTTTCTTCTTCATAAAAATGTGACTTTTGAACTCCAAGTACAGTTTGATTTCATGTTCTACATAGAAGAAGAAAGTCTAAAGGAGACTTATTTTTCTCATTTGACTCCACTGTAGGAATTAATATATATGAATTTATAACATATAATTATGCACATAAATAAGAGGCAAGATTATATACAATAAAATAAATAGATATTAAGTCAGATAGAAGCAGGGAATGACCACAAAGGGAGCAAATATTTTCTTATATTAGTGCAATATATTTTTTTTGATAGTGATGATGGTTTCCTGGAATACAAATCTTTCAAAATTCCATGATATATAACAATTACACATAATTATGTATATACCAATTTTAATTTATGAACCAATAAAAATGTGTATTTTTTCTAGTGATAAAAATCATATGTTCCTTATTATCCTATCTATTATACATAGTATACTAAAGATGATAAAATTTATGCAGAAACAGCATCCATTTTATATAAATTTTATATTTTTCTGCTATGCATACACATTCACTAAAGTACTACTTTTTATGTCCCAGCTAATTTTGTTTATATGCACAATTTTAAAGAACAGCTGTAAATACTATATAAGCCTCTTAAAATCACAAATGTTTAAAGAAAAAGCATCCAAAATCACTCATTGCAAAGATATTCTCTTGAACAAAACATTTAAAGATGGGCAATATTCAAATATTAAAATTAATTTTGACAAATAGTCAATGTATATTCTAGTAGTATAAGCTTACAAAAATCAAACACATACAAATAGAAAAAATTTCTTTTTAATGGCACTTGTCTATATTTAACAAAAGCCATAAAAATTCATTCTCTTTTTACAACAATGTATAATGACCAAAAGAGTTTATTTTTATAATTAATTTATTTATTTATTTTTATTGTGAGAATACCATACAGAGGAATTACAATTACATGGGCAAGATGACGAGTACATTTCTTATCAAGCATTGTTGCCTCCTCGTTTTTTCTCCTTCCCATCCCTTCCCATACTCCTCCTCTCCCCCAAACCCCCACCAAAGTTGTAAAGTTCGTTTTTCGACATAACGACTTGTACATCTCATTGTTGCAATGGATCCACATATATCCTTAGTTAAACAATTTGTTTTTCTTTCCTTTCCCATCCACAAATTATACTAACATCAAATACTGTGAAAGTATGGGTTATACTGTGGGGGAGGGAGATATAAAGCAACATAGAAATCATCTTATAAATATAATAGAAACAATTGCATTAAAGGAAAAAAAAAACATTCGAATACTTAATTTAGGGTTCATTCCCCTAGCATCAACAGACATTTCTGCTTGTCTTAGATATATACTAGTAATTGCAAATAAGGGAAACCATGGGACCTATGTTTCTTTGGGCTTGGCTTACTTCACTTAATATAATTTTTTCCAAGTCTTTCCATTTCCTAACAAATGAGGCAATGTCATTCTTTCTGATTGAGGCATAGAATTCCATTTTGTATATATACCACATTTTCTTGATCCATTTATCTACTGAGGGGCATCTCGGTTGGTTCCATATCTTAGGTATGGTAAATAATGCTGTAATAAATAGAGTCATGCTGGTAACTTTAGTGTGCTCTTGTTTATGATCTTTTGGGTAAATGCCCAAAATTGGGATTGCCGGGTCATAGGGGAGCTCTATGAGGAGTCTGTTGAGGAATCTCCATACTACTTTCCAAAGTGGTTGAGCAAGTTTACACTCCCACCAACAATGCAGTGAGGTCTCCTTCTGTCCGCATCCCCTCCAGCATCTGTTGTTATTAGAGTTGATTATTGACATTCTAACTGGGGTGAGGTGGTATCTCAATGTTTTCTTGATTGGCATTTCTTCTGTGGCAAGAGAAGTTGAACATTTCTTCATGTGGCCATTTAGCCATTTTTATTTCTTCTTCAGAGAAGTTTCTCTTTAGGTCTTTAGACGACTTATTTATTGGGCAGTTCTTTCTTTGACTATTTGTTTTTGGGGGATTTAATTTTTTGATTTCCAAATATCTTTTAGATTTGAGACCCTTGTCTGTTGTATGCTAGTGAAGGTCTTCTCCCAATCCATGGGCTTTCTATTGATCTTGGGAGCCATGTCCTTTGCCAAACTCTACTACAAAGCCCTAGTAATCATAACAGCTTGGTACTGACACAAGAACAGACCCCAGGACCAATGGAATAGACTTGAAAATCCAGAAATGAACCTAAAGACCTATAGCCATCTAATCTTCGATAAGGGAGCTAACAAAATAGAATGGAAGAAAGATAGCCTATTCATTAAATGGTGCTGGCAAAATTGCTTAACTACTTGTAAAAAACTAAAGCTAGATCCTTATATATCAACTTACACCAGAATCAACTCCAAATGGATCAAAGACCTTGGAGTCAAAGCAGACACTCTGAAAACATTACAGGATGGAATAGGAGAAACCCTAGGTCTCCTTGGCACAGGCCGAAATTTTCTTAATAGAGATCCAGAAACACAACAAATCAAAGAATGGTTGGACAAATGGGATTGCATAAAATTGCAGATCTTCTCCATGGTAAAGGACATAGCTCCCAAGATCAACAAAATTCATTCTTTTATTCAATTGTCTGTAACTATTGTCCAATTACTTTTAAGGAGTAATAATCTTAAAAAGTATGTAATTGTAATGTTTTGACTACTTTAAATATATACATAAATTATTTGTAAATTCGTGGCAAATTAAGAACAAAAAAGAAGCCTAGAGTACAATACAGGGTTTTTGAAAGAGGTGGGTATTTCTGTTTATGCATTGCTGAGGTGCTGATTCAATTGGTTTCTTGTTGTCTCTATTTTGAATTATTTTTATAGCCCACACCAAAGATTAAGTAATAGGGACTGGGAAGGTGGCTCAGTGGTAGCGTGCTTGCTTTGCATGCTTGAGGCCCTGGGTTTGATTCCTCAGCTCCACATAAGCAAAAAGAAAAATGCCGGAGGTGGCACTGTGGCTCAAGTGGTAGAGTGCTAGCTTTGAGCTGAAGAGTGGAGGGACAGCGCCTAGGCCCAGAGTTCAGGCCCATGATTGGACTCAAAAAAATTAGGTAATATTTAATGTCTTCTTGTCTTTTGCAAATACTATTCCTCAATTACTTCTCCAAGTTGAGATTCCATTTCTCCTTTCAATTATGAACCATGCAGATTAAGTTTTTTATTCAATGGCTTGGTCCTTTAACATAGAGTCTGAAAGTTGTGCAAGAGCATATCTAACATTGTAAGATATTTCATAAATCAGTGGAGAGATCATTAAACGAATTCAAAACAACATGGAAACATCTAGAGTCATTAAAATGCTTTAATGGTGTGGTGGTTATACACATAAAATATATATAGACAGGGTGGATTGATAACATTTTAAGCATGATGAGTTGTGAAAGATGAATTTAACTTTACTGTTAAATAAATAGCGTAATGCAACAGTTAAGCACACTATGCTAAGAAATGCATTCTTACAGTCACAGTAATCATTTGTTTAATCTGATACTCATTTTTCAATTTGACTGAAATATATAGTTAAAGATGTTCAATATAAAGAGTCAGTATACTGTCAAGTCTCTGAGCAACACTCGTGTTATTAGGGTAGCACTGATTTCTTAAGGAGGCCTGAGAAATTTGAACAACTTCAATCAGAGAACAAAGCCAGCTCATTATTTCAGGAAAAAATCTATTACCAGGTCATTGTGGTAATTGTGCCAGTATACAAGGTGAGTAAAGAATGTTTGAAGATACTAGGGAGGAATCCATTGCAAAATCTTACATGGAAGGTGATGGAGACTAGCCTGAGATGCCCATGGAATAAATAAGGACAAATAGTGAAAACTGCAGGAAAAAGAGTTCACATGAATGAAATGCTCATTAGGCCCATGTATTGTTTGTGCATGGGTATAGTGAATAAATATCCATGTGTAATGTATCTGAATTCAAAATATAAGAATGCATATGTATGTTCATATGGGTATGTGTGAATGCATAGGCATGTGTATGTATATATATATGCACATATGCATTATATATGCACATACACATATATAAACACACATACATTACACAGACATACGTATTTACTTATTTAATCTTCATTAATACTTATTTAATCTGCATTAACTACTATTATTCTTTGTGATTTATGGTTGAGAACACTTCAACATGGATATGTTGAATAATTTTTTCAAGAACTCATAGCAATCTAGCTTTTCAAGAGTGACTTAAGCCTACTGCTGTTGACTCATACTTATAATCCTAGCTACTCAAGGTGCAGAGATCTGAGGATTGTGATTTAAGCCAGCATAGTCAGGAAAATCCATGAGACTTTTATTTCATTTTTTAAATTTAATTTTATTGTCAAGGTGATGTCCAGAGGGGTTACAGTTACATATGTAAGGTAGTGAGTACATTTCTTGTTGAACTTGTTACCTCCTCCCTCATTTTTCTGCCACTTTCCATTCCCCTGTATTCCCCCATCTCCAACATATTGTCTTATGAGTATCACTGTTGCATTGATTTACCCTTTGTCCTTTGTCTCACCCTTTTGTTGTTCCCCTTCCCTTCCCTAATTCACATAAACGTGTATCTCCAATAAATCTCTCAGAAAAGTCAAGAAGTAGCACTGGCTCAAGTGGTAGCATGTTAGCCTTGAACAAAATAGAAGCTCGGGAGAGCACTCAGGCCCTGAGTTCAAGCCCCAGGTTTGGCAATAAAAACAAACAATACCACAAAACAATGATTTAAAAGCAATTTTGTTCCAAAGTTCATGCTCAGAACTAGTCTGCATATGTACTTGCTTCATAGAAGAGATACACAAAAAAGACATCTCACTGTTTGGTGTGGATTCTCAAGACAGGCCACAATTTATCACATGCATTTAGTTGTCAACAAAATCTATAATATTATTTAAGTCTGTATGCAGGGAAATTCTGTCAAGTTAAGGGTCATAAGGCATAACCTTGATCTGAATCCATCTAGCAGTGATCTATTCCAACTCTGAAAGAGGATTTCTGATTTAAAAAGGAGTAATTGCTGTACAAATTAAAGCCTATAAATGGTTGTAAATGTCATTGATATTAGACAAGTGCACTTTTATCTAGACTATAAAAATGACTCATTCCTTTGACCTCTTAATTTTCACTGGTTCCTAGGGTTATGGCTCAAAAATGCAAAACAGATGTCATATCTTTCACCTCTCTCATTTTCTAGTTACCAGATAAGGAATAGAGCCTAGTACTCAATATTTTACCCAATATTCCTATAGCTGGATTCATCTGTTAGATAAATAACTAGGAAAAATTAGAACAAGAATGATAGGCTGCATTTAAAACTAATGATTTCATCGCTGATGTACACATAGCTTTTTATTACAGCCTAAGCTGCTAGCATTACACAATCCTGACATAACCACTTGGGAGAAAAAGCCACACATACAGTTAACTTCACAAAAGAACAGAATTGCTTGTCATAAAATAGCTGTAGCAAGAGTGGAGAAGGAAATGTCCCAATCTTTAAAGTAAGTTCAGAACAAACAAGGCTTTATTTGTACAAACTGTCATCTTTGCTGTGTACAATGTTATCATAACCTGTTTCCAAAGGCATTGTGATTAAATGGTACCCGAGCGGTGGCCTAGATTTCCTTAGAGCCTCTTCCCCTTCCTGTCTCACCTTTCCGCTCCTGGCCAGAGCTTCAGAGCTGTTTTTTCTGTGCACTTCCCTACCTGATTACATGTAATTTTATCTTCCCACTTGGATACTTTTCAGACTGCTGAATTGGAGTCACACATGTACACCAATACTATGCAGATTGCTGCAGTGCCCTCTTCATTCCAACTAGTAGCAACTGTTTGCCATTTAATTTAAAATCTACCTTCTGGCCTTTAGGACCCATGTAAGCGTGTCTGCCACAAAGAACACGGTATTATCATCTCTTCACAGCCTTCATCATGGTCAGGTGCTGGATGTTCTATTCTTGCAGCCTGTCTCCTCCAAGCATATGCTGTCTTACTTGTTGCTATTTTATTTTTTCTAGTTATTTATCGATCAGATTAATGCTGCTTGGGATGGAGTTTGTGAGAGATGAAGCCTGGGGCTCCAATCAGGAAGGGTTGAATGAAACTAATACCCTGAAAACTTCAATCTGTCTCCTATTAACATCTTACGTTCCAACGGTATACATTGTGGAATAGGTAAGGTGCCTACAGTGGAAACTAAAGAAGAGATTTGTTTAGTCATTGTTGGTGTGTAAGCTAGGTAAATTCTACCACTCCCCTGAGAGCTACACAGATCTGTATAATGCGATATGGCTTCACTCAGCCATATCACAATTACCAAATCTTTGACTCTACTTCTTTCTTCCATTACTAGATTCAAATATGTTATATAATGAAGTATGAAAAAAGTAAGAACACTTAGTGGCTGAAGCAACACCTTTAAAACAATAGCAACCTTCTGTTTATGAAATGAAAACTAAGGGAAAGTTAAATGAATTTTTATTGTCATACTCTGACTATACATTAACATACACAAACCAAGACAGTTTGTTGTTTTGATTTTGATTTTTTTCACTATCTTTTGTTCAGATGACTTTTATTTCTTGCTTTTACATTGTTTCCAAATTATATGTAGTTACAGTGATTGTAGCCAAATATCTGCTAAAAATCCATGGGAAAATAATGTTGTTTTGCAAAATTAATGTGTGTGTGTGTGTGTGTGTGTGTGTGTGTGTGTGTGTGTGTGTGTGTGTCTGTAAATACAGAATCATTTATGTTAAGAAATTGGTCCTCATAATTGGAAAGGCTTGGTAAGAGGAAACCTGCAAGGTACACAGCATTTCAGAGACCCCAGGAAAAGCCACATGTGTAGTTTATTGAGGAAAAGAAAATACTCTTATGGAAAAAGAAAATGTCAAGGACCTAGTGATCGTCTGTGTTCTGTAGAGGTTTTCTATTAAACATGGGAAGTCCAAAGAACTGTTCTAAAATTCTGCTGCTTTAATCGTTAAACACTTCCTCAGAAACAAATTTATAAGTATATCCAGAAGGATGTTTGTCAAAATATCTAGTCACCATTTTCCAGCCAATTCATCAATATGAATTTCAAAAATGAAAACAGTCCATACCTTTTTAATGCTGTATCGCTATCATGTTTATTAAATTATTTGTTATAGTTTCCAACTGAACTCCTAGTATGTTTTTCTTTGGCTGAAACATGTTTAATTACTTCATATTTTGTGGCTATTTCAGTTTAATGTAACTAAATTATACACACACCCACAGCAATATAAAAGGAAATATGAGTTAACTTCTGTTTATTAAGGAGATGTCTTTTTCTTATAAGTTTCTACAATATTCTGAATTATTAAACGCATCAAAAATTCTGAGATATGTGTAAGTCCTCAATTCATTTAAATCTACTAACTTTACCCAGATCTAAATTAAGCAAGGTGAAGTACATTCCTGAATTAATTCACATTCCCACCAATAATGTAAAAGAGCTCTTTTTTCAACCCACATTCTAATCTAAATTTGTTACTTTTTTGATGCTTAAATGAGATGTGATGGGATTTCAAGGTAGCTTTCATTTGCCTATTTTTTCTTTTTTTTTTCTTTTTTATTGAGAAAATAGTATACAGAGGGTTTACAATTACGTGGGCAAGATAGTGAGTACATTTCTTATCAAGCATTGTAGCCTCCTCCTTTGTTTACCCTTCCCATCCTTTCTCAGCCTCCCCCCCCCAATCCTCCCCCCCCACCAAATTTGTAAAGTTCATTTTTGACATGACAACTTGTACTTCTCATTGTTGCATCTGGTCCAACTGTATCCTTATTTAAACAACTTGTTTTTCCCTTTCCCCTCCACAAATTACACAGACATCAAATACAGTGAAATCCGGGGTTATACTGTGGGGGAGGGACATACAAAGCAACAAAGAAATAATCTTATAAATGTGTTAGAAGCAAATGTATGAAAGAAAGAAAAAACCATTTAAATACATATCTTAGGGTTAATTTTCCTAACATCACTTCATCTGATCTTTTCTGCTTGACATACATATACTAGATAGTGCAAATAAGGGAAAGGATGGGACCTATGTTTCTTTGGGCTTGGCTTACTTCACTTAATATAATTTTTCCAAGTCTTTCCATTTCCTAACAAATGGGGCAATGTCATTTACCAAAATGTTTGCAAACAAGACCATACTAAAGCTTCCAGCACAACTATATTTATTGAAGCATTATTTATCATAGTTAAGATATGGAACCAACCCAGATGCCCCTCTGTAGATGAATGGATCAAGAAAATGTGGTCTATATACTCAATGGAATTCTATGCCTCCATCAGAAATAATGATTTGCCTATTTTTTCTGATGGCTAATTACATTATACATTTCTTTGTGAATTTACTGGCCATTTGTATTTTTTTTTCAATTGAAAGTACATTGATTATTTGCCCATTTATAATTTTTGGTATTTAATTTTTTGGTTCTTTATATATGCAGGATGTTAAATTGCCCTTCACCTTTTTCAGTCACTTATGAAGTATCATCTCTCTTCTTCTTTATTCAATAACACAGCAATTATATTTTTTCTCCTCAGGTATTATTGTCATTTAATTTTTTTGTTGATTATAATATCTTAATATTTCCAATTCTGTCTACCTTCTTAGTTTAGAGTATTAATAAAATGCCAAATAATATGATCTGCTTGGAGGTTTATTTTGTTGATCTTTAACAACTTCTCATTGACTTCTATTTTCCCATGATTTTTCACACACATTACTTGGTTTGTATTGGCTTATACTAAATGAATTACCTTTTTATGGAGCAGAAATGTATTCATAATTTTTATTAGCAAAACTAATGTGCAGACTTGTTTAATTGTGATATTTACAACATAAATGTAGCGTACTTCAAATAGTTGGGAGGTTATTACTACTTTTTATCCATAACGGTTACAACAATAAACCTATCACTCTAGCTAGCTCATAGGTTCTTTCAAGCTTCCAAGTTAGTCGACCTGATTCAAAACTTTGGCAAAGTAGCAGGATACAACATTAACCCTCAAAAATTAATGGCTTTCCTATATGCCAATAATGAGAAGAGCATGGCTGAAATCAGGAAAGCAAATCCTTTTGTAATAGCCCCACAAAAAATAAAATACCTAGGAGTTAATTTAGAGAAGTGAAGGAACTCGATGATGAAAACTTTAAAAACTTAAGAAACAAAATTAAAGCAGAACTAAGGAAGTGGGAAAACCTTCCATGCTCCTGGATTGGAACGATTAGCATCATGAAAATTGCAATACTGCCAAAGACTATCGACAAATTCAATGATATACCTATCAATATTCCAACCTCATTCTTCAAGGAAATAGAAGAAATAATCCAAAAATTAATATGGAACAATAAAAGACCCCAAATAGCAGAAAAAATCTTAGTAGAAATAACAGTGCTGGACGAATATCAATACCAATTCTCAAACTCTACTACAAAGCTATAGTAATCAAAACAGCTTGGTACTGGCAAAAGAACAGACCTCAGGACCAGTGGAATAGAACTGAAGACCCACAAATGAACCTACAGACCAATAACCACCTCATCCTCAATAAGGGAGCTAAAACCAGAGAATGGAAGAAAGACAGCCTCTTCAGTAAATGTTGCTGGCACAATTGGTTTAACACCTGTAGAAAACTAAAGCTAGATCCCTATATAGCACCCTCACTAAAATCAACTCCAAATGTATCAAAGATCTCAAAGTCAAAGTAGACACCCTGAAAACATTACAGAAAGGAATAGAAAAAATTGTAGGACTCCTTCGCATGAGCCAAAATTTTCTTAATAATGACCCAGAAACAAAACAAATCAAAGAAAAGTTGGACAAATGCGAATGAACAAAATTGCAGAGTTTCTGCATGTCAAAGGACGTAGCTAGCAAGATAAATAGAAAGCCCACAGATTGGTAGAAGATTTTCATTAGCCATACAACAGACAAGGGCTTCAAATTTAAAATATACTGAGAACTCAAAAAATTAAATCCTCCAACTATAAATCCTCAAAGAAACAACTGCCCCCTTAATAAGTGGGCTAAAGACTTAATAGAGAAACTTCTCTGAAGAGGAAATAAAAATGGCCAAATGGCCACATGAAGAAATGTTCAACTTCTCTAGCCACAGAAGAAATGCCAATCAAGACAACATTGAAATTCCACGTCACCCCAATTAGAATGGTGATAATCAAGAAATATAATAACAACAGATGCTGGACTGTATGTGGTCAAAAGGGAATCCTACTGCATCATTAGTGGGAGTGTAAACTTGTTCAACCACTTTAGAAAGCAGTATGGAGGTTCCTCAAAAGACTCCACATAGAAAAAAACAAAATAAAACAAAACAAAAAACAACAACAAAAAAGACTCTACATACAGCTCCCCTATAAGCCAGCAATCCCACTTTTGGGCATTCACCCAAATGATCACAAGCAAGGCTATATTAAAACTACCAGAATAACTATGTTTATTGCAGCATTGTTTACCATACCTAAGATTTGGAACCAACCCAGATGCCCCTCAGTAGATGAATGGATCAAGAAAATGTGGAATATAAATATAGATATTTATATATATATACACATATATGTATATATATATATATATATATATATATATATAATGGAATTCTATGCCTCCATCAAAAAGAATGACATCACCCAATTTGTTAGGAAATGGAAATACTTGGAAAAAATTATGTTAAGTGAAGTACGTTAGGCCCAAAGAAACAGAGGTCCCATGGTTTCCCTTATTTGCAATAAGTAGTATATGTCTAGGACAAGCAGAAAAGGTCAAAAGCTATGTACATTTGATCATATAAGATGATTCTAAGTGAAATGAACCCCAAGATAGGGACACAAGAGGTTTTATCTTTCTCGCTGTTTGTTTTAATATACTTATAATGTGCTATGTGATTTTTTTTGTTTCTTGTATTTTCTTCCCCGATGGTATAACCCCTGTTTTCACTGTATTTAATTGTGGTGTCCTGTTTCTTGTATATACATTTTTCTAACTTGGGGAGAAGGGAAATAACAAAATCCTGAAATAATGATACAGGATGATCCATTGTAACAATGAGGTGTACAAAACACTATGTTGAAAATGTAGTTTACAACTTTGTGGGGGGGAGGAGGAGGGAGAAGGTGGGGAGGAAAGGAATGGTAGGGGAAAAACAAATTAGAGGGTAACAATGCTTGATTGGAAATGCACTGATTACGTTACTCATGTAACTGTACAATATCTTTGCATAAAAATTAAATCCCCCAAAAACAAATCCTCAAAGAAACAAGTGCCCAATAAATAAGTGGGCTAATGACTTAAAGAGAAACTTGTCTAAAGAAGAAAGAAGGATGGCCAATAGACACATGAAGAAATGTTCAACCTCCCTAGCCATAAAAGAAATGCAAATCAAAACAACATTGAGATACCACCTCACTCCAGTTAGAACTCTAAAAACAACAGATGCTGCAGGGGAGGTGGACAGAAGAGAACCTTACTGCATTGTTGGTGGGAGTGTAAATTTGTTCAACCACTTTGGAAAGTAGTGTGGAGGTTCCTCAAAAGACTCCACATAGAGCTCCCCTCTGACCCAGCAATCCCAATTTTGGGCACTTACCCAAATGATCACAAACAAGACCACACTAAAGCTACCAGCACAACTATGTTTATTGCAGCATTATTTACCATAGCTAAGATCTGGAACCAACCAAGATGCCCCTCAGTAGATGAATGGATCAAGAAAATGTGGTATATATACACAATGGAATTCTATGCCTCCATCAGAAAGAATGACGTTGCCCCATTGGTTAGGAAATGGAAAAACTTGGAAAAAATTATATTAAGTGAAGTAAGCCAAGCCCAAAGAAACATATGTCCCATGATTTCCCTCATTTGCAACAGTTAGTATATGTATGTGTCAAGCAGAAAAGTTCAGATAAGGTGATGTTAGGAAAATGAACCCTAAGATACGTATTTTAAATGTTTTTATTTCTTTCATGCATTTGTTTCTAACGCAATTATAAGATTATTTCTTTGTTGCTTTGTATGTCCCTCGCCCACAGTATAACCCCTGTTCACTGTATTTGATGTAGGTATAATTTGTGGAGGGGAAGGGGAAAAACAAACCGTTTAAACAAGGATACAGTTGGACCAGTTGCAACATTGAGAAGTACAAGTTTTCATGTCGAAAATGAACTTTACAACTTGTGGGGGGGGAGGATTGGTAGGGGGGTAGGGAGGATGGGAAGGGATGGGAAGAATAAACAAAGGAGGATGCTACAATGCTTGATAATTAATGTACTCACTATCTTGCCCATGTAATTGTAACCCCTCTGTACAATATTTTCACAATAAAAATATATTTTAAAAAATGAAGAGGTACTCATTTCCTTAATGTGCAACTGTAACTCCTCTGTACATCACCTTCACAATAAAATTTTAAAAAATGAAGAAGTAGGTATAAGTTTTTAACTTTGTTGCCTATTAACAATTTATGGTGATAATCACTGATGTTAAGTATTCTCTTGTTGAAGCCTAACAAAACGACTGCTTTTATCCAACCAGAGAATCTTCCTAATCCCTATTTTGTACTTCCTCCTCCTCAGACATCATATTATTGTCCTTACTTCTCAGACAAGGTGATAATGATGATGGTGATAATGCTGCTGCTGATGATGAGGAGGAGGAGGAGGAGGGAGGAGGAAGGGGAGGAGGAGCAGGAGAAGAGGGAGGAGGAGGAGGAGGAGGATTTTTATTATTATTGTCCATACTGGTGCTAAGCTCAGGACCTTACACCCTTGCTTTGATTTTTCCTCACACCTTGCACTCTCCCACTTGAGCCACACCTGCTCTTCCACCTTTTTTCTGTTTATTCCAAGATAAGAGTCCCATCCATGTATTTATCTGCCTGGGCTTGCTCTGAACCAGAGTTCGCAAATCACAGCCTCCCAATTAGCTAGAGTTTTAGGTGTAAACTACTGGTGCCCAATAAAACATTCAGCATTCTCACCAGGAAAACTATCAACTGCCCCACATCTGGAATACCATATTGATCAAAAAAGTAAGGGTTAAAGGAAGTGCCAGCATATCTGTGTGTAGCCATGTCTGCTCCTGGACACTGGGTACCCTTTCCTATCATCTGCTCATTAACTCTACCTTCAATTGTCTGTCCTGCTTCTCAGGATATTAATTAGTCTCTTGCTGTCATCACCATGCACTTAAGGAGGTTCTTATCTCATATTTCACATTATTTTCAGTATCTCACAAATGCCTTTCACAGAGTTCTCATATTAAAATAAATAGTTTGCTATATATTTTATTAAGTAGTTTAATCTAAACAAATTAATCTATCTTCATATCCCAAATTCGTAGCACCCTATAGAATGATGACTGCAATTCTGCCTACTGTCCATACCCCCAATTCAGACCTATCTCTGCAAGATTTCACATCCAAAATACAAGCAAATACCATTGATAGTTGTTCACCAGTCTCTCTCCTACCTACCAACTTCCATCCAAAAATTCATTTCAATCAGATAATTGTGTTAATCTATCTTCAAAAATTCTCTCAAGGAAATATGTCTTAATCTGCACTAGACACTGGGTCTTAAACTTGGGACTTGGTTCTTGTCCTGGAGTTTCATCTACTACTTGAGCCACTGACCCACACCTGACTTTTACCTAGTTACCTCAAGTATCTTGTGGACTTGCATTTTAATTTTTTGCAGAGCTAATTTTTAACCTCAGACCTCAGACCTGACTCAGCCTCTTGAGTGGCTATGTTTACATCAGATATGAGCCACCATGTATAATTCTGCTTTAGATTTTGACATTCTTCTCTTTAAGACATTCTAATAGTTTCTCTTTCACGTAAACTACAATAAAACTCTATGGGAAGCTACCTAATGCTTCTTTATCACTTTACAGTTGTTGTGTTTTTTTCCCCTCTAACTGGATTGCTCTTCTTTCCAATAGAACCTTAACTCACTTTATTTACTAGCACATGTAAATTAGTACCCTACTCTCCACATACAATCTTACTCTGATTATTTTTATTCATCTCCCATTATCACTGCATGAACTAATAAATGTGAATGAATGTGTGTGAGTACTGATCACCTGTTGTTCTTTATCTGAAAATAATAGTTTGATTTTCCTATTATGAAACTAGCTCTGATTCATACTAACGTTTCAGTATGTATCTCATTGTATAAATCAAAGCAGTCATTCATGAACCTATTGAAGAACATGCTAATGTTACATTATAATTTAACAGAAAAGTGGGAATTGGTTAGAAATATTTGTCAACTATAACTTATGTTAGAGAGAGGAAGGTTGACACTTTGAAGATTATACTTAAAAAAGTAGTTAATCCAGGTATACTGCAAGATCATTTCAGTTGTGTTATTTACTGCAGCCTGTGTTAGAGATTTCATGCTGATTTGTCTACATAAGTGGAGAATAAAGAGAAAGGTGAGAAAAGAGTTTGAAGGTGTAAAACAGATCCAGTTCACACAAAGCTGTGTAAATTGGACCATGTTCTATGTCAATGGCTTTAAGCCATCTGAGGCCATCTAATTCTCACTTTGCAGGAAGCAATTCATAATGCCAAATTCTTTGACTAATTAGAAGGAATAGAATTATTTTTTAATATGTTTAATGCTTCTATAAGTGTTTCCCCAGTGAACTCTCAGAATTTGCTCTCTAATATTGTTATGAAAAACTACCAAGCTACTAATTTTTCTGATGAGAGTACCTAAGCTTTCTATTCTCATAATTAACAACCATAACATTCTTAGCAATGTGCTTTCATGATTGTGGATATTTGCATCCATCTTTTGATTTTTAACGAATTTGAAGGCATGTATGCAGAAATTAATTGGCAATAAAACACATAAATATATTAGTTTAATTCAATTCAACTCTATTAACTAAATGAGTTTACTGTGCAAATATATTTAAAACATAGTGATGATTGCTATTTTACCTACAGGTAGGTTCATTCACCTTCATATTTCAAAGTAATATAGCCAAGGATATATTTAATTAATGGTTATTAATTGTAGTCTACATAGCATGTAACAACAAGAGCGATAAGTAAATTAAATAGGCCATTTAGAAATGTAATGTTATACTATTCACATAGTGTGTAATGAGGAGAAGGAAATATATAGGACCATTTTATAGAAATGTGAAGTGGTTCATTTCATCAAATATGCTATACAGAGGAGAGAACTGGAGGTCACCTGATGATCTACCTAGGGAGATAATGCTTTTGTTGTTCTTTTTTTGTTTTGTTTTTGTTTTTCCTCTGGGACATTGGTTTTGATTTATGAACCCCCCTTCTCTTTTTTGTGGAAATACCGTACTGAGGGCTTACAATTACATGGGCAAGGTAATGAGTGCATTACTTATCAAGCATTGTTGCCTCCTCCTTTGTTGCCCCTAACTATCCCTTCCCATCTCACACCCCACCCCAAAGTTGTAAAGTTCATTTTCGACATAACATCCTGTACATCTCATTTTTGCCAGTGAACAGTCCTAAGCCAGAGAATCACACCAAGTGTGCAATCACAGGACAGAGAGTTAGGCAAGAGAGGGGAAGCCAAGGCAAGGAGACACATCTGAGCGCTTGCCAGCCGTGGTGGCTGCAGGGCACCATACCTGAGCAACAGAGAGTCCAGGACGAAGGAGCCAGATGCAGCGGGCAAGCAGATTCTAATCAACACCAGCAAGAACCGACAGGGAGCAGACATCTTCATCCTGCAGTTTGCAGACCAGAGACGACCCAGGAACCAAGAATCGCCGTGAGTAGAAGCCCGACATACTCACTCCTTCTCAGGGAGCAGAGGAGGGAAGGCCACCCCTTCCCCCCCCAGTACCGGAGATCTCCATCTTGGATACCGACAAAGCTTGGAGGAGCTGCTAGCTCCAACTCAGGCCTTGGAATAAAACGAGTCATTTAGCAGGTCACAAGAACTTAACGGTGGCATGACCTGCCAGACTCAACTCCATCCAGGGAAAAGTCACCCAGCTAGGGCGCCAGCCATAGGAGTGGCTTTCCTCACTGGGTAATCAGAGCCAGAGGCTGCCCCTCCCTCTAGCAGCCTTGGCAATCAATTGAAAAACAGAAACCCTGAGAATGGCTCCAGGCTGGGCTCTGTGAGTTTTTCACAAAATAGCCCCAGGGAAAAACTACTGTTTGTTGAAAGGCCTCAACTCTACCCAGAAAGTAGCCTCATGACTGCATCCCCCTCTTTTGTGATGCTCAAAGCAGATCACCCTCCCATTAAACTAACCTGGGAGGGGGATCTCAAAATTTTGGGTAAAGCAGAGCATTTTTCTGCCTGTTCGAACAAAATGACTTAAGAAACCAATCAAGCCACAGGACCTCAAGCAGACCAGAGACTCCAACAAGAGGTTGGTTACAGACACAAGGGAGATACAGGATTTTCCCACCCCTCCCAAAAAAAAAATAAAAAAAAAATCAAAGAACTTTTTTTTTCTTCTTCTTCTTTTTCTTTATTTTTTTTGGTACCTTATATATGAAAAAATTTTTTCTTTTCTAAAATTTTATTAATCTTTAATTTTTGCCTTTTTGAAAAAAAATTTTCCAGTAACTTTTTTTTCCTCTTATAATTTTTATTTTAGGGATACGTGAATGTGCGTTTTTCTTTCTTTTCTTGTATTCTTTCTCTTTTTTTATTTTAATTATTTTTTTGTTTTTTGTTTAGCTCTACTGAACTTCTGATCTTTTTTTCTCCCTTTCTTATCCTTTTCACCTTTTCCTCTCATTTGTTCTTCTTTATGGAACTTAACTCTTGTCCTGCACATCCTCAGATAAACCCGTAGGTAACTAGAAGAACCTATACCCCATTGTGTACACACTTCATCCACAAATTTATTACTCAATTCAAAACCTCTGAGACTTAAATTCCTTAATAGCAGTACTACCTCATTATACCTATATAATATTTTAAGTGTTTTTATTTTTAAATTTTTCACATCTCCTCTATCTCCCTCCCCTTCTCTCAATATATTCACGTTCTTCTCTAACTAGATTGTTTTCGAAACGCCATATTATTATTGATTTTTACTTTTCTATTTTTTTCTGGTCTCTTTTCTTTTCCCTTTCCCTTTCTTCATTTTTTCTCTCTCTCTACTTTCATCCTACCCAACCTATTTCGTTCATTATGATTAAGACTTGGTTAACTCTCCCTGTGCCTCCCCACACCAATCTATTCCTATTTTTTACGCACATCTCTCCCTAACCGTAATATTTTCTGGTTTTCCAAATTCTTCTCTGGGGTTCGAAGCCCATTAACATATAGTTGTATGATTTTGAATAGATATATCTGTTGAACTAGATTGTATCTGAAGACTATTGACTGTACAAATTCAGACTTTGGTTGATGGTTGCCTTAAGATAGTGTTCGAGCACAAAACTGGTGCTATTTTCATCTCAAATGGGCAGAGTAAGCTGGAAAAACACAAGAAAAATGGCAAATCCGGGTATCTCATTTCCCAATCTTGATAATCAGGGGACAGAACAGATAATGAATAAACCAGAGGAGAGTTCCCAAAAACTCTACAAACACTGCTGGCAAACATGATAAATAAAAAGATAGAAAACATACAAAGGACTCTGTATGAGAGTGATAGGGAGAGAGAGGAGGCAATTCAAAATTTTATACAGGAATATCACAGTGTGAGGAAGCTACTCAAAAACTGATACAGGATTTGCATGAGTAGCCTGAGAACACTCAAAGAGAAAGGCAGGAATGGCGTGAGCAGGCTTAGAACACTCAAAGAGAACTACAGGAATCCCACAACAGGAGGAAACTAATCAAAGAGTAATACAGGAATTGAGAGAGCAGGAAGATAATACACAAAGATCACTAAAGGCATTCATGGAATCCATTAACAAAGAACTAAAGGAAGTCAGGGAGACCACAAAGGGAATGCTGTATGGAACCCAACAGAAGGAATGGGAGTCCAAAGAAACCATAACCAATCAACTAAGTGATATGAGAATAAACACTGTACACCAAATTAAGGAAGTAAAGAAATTCATACAAGTTCTAAAACAGAGCTTCCACAAAGAATTTGAAGCAATTAAATCTGACCAATTAGAAGGAAAAAAGATAAAAAAAACAAAGTAGAAAGTCTTGACAGCAGGTTAGACCATGCAGAAGATCGAATCTCCGGGACTGAAGACAGCCTAGATATTATAGAGAAAGAACATACAACCATCCAAGACAAGTCCAAGAAATATGACAGATCTATCCAACACTTGGAAGACACAATCAGTAGGCCTAATCTAAGGATAATGGGTCTAGAGGAGCACCTAGAAACAGAAGTTAATGGTATAGGAAATTTGTTTAACGAGATCCTAGCAGAGAACTTCCTAAACATGCAAAAAGATAAGCCTATTCAGATACAAGAAGCTTTTAGAACCCCAAATAGACCAGACGAGAATAAGACATCCCACCGTCATAGTATAATCCAAACAGGATCAACTCAAACCAAGGAAAAGATCCTTAAAGCTGTCAAGGAGAAAAGATTAATCACCTATAAAGGGAAACCAATTAGAATCACCTCAGATTTCTCAGCAGAGACAATCAAGGCAAGAAGAGCCTGGAATGATATATTCCATGTCCTAAAAACAAACAACTAGCAACCAAGAATACTGTACCCAGATAAACTCTCCTTCATAACTGAAGGCCAAATAAAAAGCTTCCATAGCATAGAAAAATTGAAACAATACATCTCCACCAAACCAGCCCTACAAAAGATTCTTAAAGATGTCCTACAAATACAAAACCAACAAGACCACAATAAAGGTAAAGAAACTGCACCCAAACTGAGAATCCAAGAACCATAGGAAGAACCCAGTTTTCGCAGCCCCCAAGAAGTTGGATAACATGGCAGGAACTCCCAAATACCTCTCAGTACTATCTCTTAATTTTAAGGGACTGAACTCCCCAATTAAGCGACATAGACTGTCTAGTTGGATTAAAAAACAAGACCCTTCTATCTGCTGCCTTCAGGAGTCACATCTTGCCCGTAAAAACAAACACATTTTCAATCTTAAAGGCTGGAACAAAATCTACCAAGTAAACGGCCCCCATAAACAGGCAGGAGTTGCAATCCTAATATCAGATAAAATAGACTTCAAATTAAAATTTGTGAAAAGAGATAAAGAAGGTTGCTACATAGTAATTAAGGGATATCTCCTTCAGGAGGATATTACAATTCTAAGTGTCTATTCGCCAAAAAATAGAGCACCCAAATTTCTCAAAGCAATCCTACTTTCCCTCAATTCCCATATAGATCCAAGACATTAATTGTTGGGGATTTTAACACACCACTCTCCCCACTATATAGATCAACACGGCAAAAACTCAACAGAGAAATCGCAGATCTAAACAGCTGCATAGATCTACTAGACTTAACAGACATCTACCGAACATTTCACCCAGCAGCATCAAAATACAAGTTTTTCTCAGCAGCACATGGAACATTTTCTAAAATAGACCACATTTTAGGCCACAAAGCAAACTTGTCTAATTTCAGAAACATTGAAGTTATACCTTGCTTTCTCTCTCACCACAAGGGAATAAAATTAGAACTCAACACCAAAAGTCACCAAAGAAATTCCGGTATCACATGGAGGCTGAACAACACACTGCTGAATCGTGAGTGGATCATGGAAGAGATTAGAAAGGAAATTCAAATGTTCATGCTATTCAACAAAATGAACATACAAAATTCCAGCTCCTCTGGGACACAGCAAAGGCAGTACTCAGAGTCAAGTTTATAGCTCTGAGCTCCTACATCAACAAATTGGAGAGATCTGAAACCAACAATTTAATGACACTTATAAACCTCCTTGAAAAAGAGCAGCAAAATAAACCCCAATCCAGTATATGCAAAGAAATAATTATAATTAAATCAGAATTAAATGACTTAGAATCCAAACAAAAAACTATAGAAAGAATCAACAAAACAAAGAGTTAGTTCTTCGAAAAACTTAACAAAATTGACATACCCTTAGCAAATCTTATCAGAAAAAGAAGAGAACACACCCAAATTAATAAACTCAGAGATGAGAATGGAAACATCACCATGGAAACAACCAAGATTCAGAACATTATAAGAGAATACTTCTCAAAACTTTATGCTAATAAGTTTGAGAACTTGACAGAAATGGACCTTTTCCTAGCAAATATTGACATGCCAAAACTAAACCAAGATGAGTTAAACCATCTTAACAGGCCCATATCAATCATTGAAATAGAAACAGCAAGAAGAGACCTCCCAGCGAAGAAAAATCCAGCACCAGATGGTTTTACAGCGGAATTTTACAAGGCCTTCAAAGCAGAGCTGACACAAATATTCCTCCAACTCTTCAATAAAATTGAAAGAGAAAGTTCACTACCGAATACATTCTGTGAAGCCATCATAACCCTCATCCCAAAACCAGGCAGGGACTCATCAAAGAAAGAGAACTATAGACCCATTTCTTTGATGAACATTGATGCAAAACTTCTCAACAAAATTTTGGCCAATCGACTTCAACAATTCATCCAAAAAATCATACACCACGATCAAACAGGATTCATTTCAGGGATGCAAAGCTGGTCCAATATATGCAAATCAATTAATATTATTCATCACATCAATGGCAGCAAGAATAAGAATCACATAGTTATCTCAATAGATGCAGAAAAAGCATTCGACAAGATCCAACACCCCTTTATGATGAAGTTTTGGGAAAACTAGGAATCCATGGAACATTCCTCAATAAAATAAAGGCTGTATATGACAAACCTACAGCCAGCATTTTACTCAATGGTGAAAAACTAAAGCCATTTCCTCTTAACACAGGAACAAGAAAAGGTTGTACACTCTCTCCACTTCTCTTCAATCTAGTATTATAATGCCTAGATACAGAAATGAGACAAGATGCTGCCGGGCACTGGTGGCTCATGCCTGTAATCCTAGCTGCTCACGAGGCTGAGATCTGAGGATTGCGGTTCAAAGCCAGCCCAGGCAGGAAAGACCATGAGACTCCTATCCCCAATAAAGCACCAGAAAACTGGAAGTGGCGCTGTACTTGTGTTGTAGAGCTCTCGACTTGAGCTGAATAGCTGAGGGACAGCGCCCAGGCCCAGATTTCAAGCCCCACGACTGACAAAAAAAAAAAAGACAAGATGCAGACATAAAGGGGATCCAAATACGAAAAGAATAAATAAAACTCTCCCTCTTTGCAGACGACAGGATCTTGTATTTAAAGAAACCCTTAGACTCCACTCCCAAATTACTCAAGGTGATTCAAAACTTTGGCAAAGTAGCAGGGTATAAAATTAACCCCCAAGAATCAATGGCTTTTCTGTATGCCAACAATGAGAAAAGTGTGGCTGAATTTAGGAAAGCAACTCCATTTGTAATAGCCCCACAAAAAATTAAAAACCTAGGAATTAACCAAAGAAGTGAAGGACTTCTATGATGAAAACTTTAAAATCTTAAAAAAGGAAATCAACACAGAACTTAAAAAATGGCAAAACCTCCCATGCTCCTAGATTGGAAAGATTAACATCGTGAAAATGGCAATACTTCCCAAGGCTATCTACAAATTCAGGGCGATACCTTTCAAAACTCCAACGTCATTCTTCAAGGAAATAGAAGAGGCAATCCAAAAATTCATATTGGACAATAAAAGACCTCGGATTGTAAAAACGCTCCTCAATGGAAAGAACACTACCAGAGGAATATCAATACCAAATTTCAAACTCTACTATAAAGCCATAGTTATCAAAAGAGCTTGGTATTGGCATAAGAACAGACCTCAGTACCAATGGAATAGAATTGAAAACCCAGAAATGAACCTACAGACCTATAGCCATCTAATCTTCGATAAGGGAGCTAAAAAAATAGAATAGAAGAAAGACAGCCTCTTCAGTAAATGGTGCTGGCAAAATTGGTTAACTACTTGTAGAAAACTAAAGCTAGATCCTTATCTATCACCCTGCACCAGAATCAACGCCAAATTTATTAAAGACCTCGAAGTCAAAGCAGACACTCTGAAAACATTACAGGATGGAATAGGAGAAACCCTAGGTCTCCTTGGCTCAGGCCGAAATTTTCTTAATAGAGACCCGGAAACACAACAAATCAAGAAAGGTTGGACAAATGGGATTGCATGAAGTTGCAGAGGTTCTGCATGGCAAAGGTCATAGCTAGCAAGATCAATAGAAAGCTCACGGATTGGGAGAAGATCTTCACTAGCCAAATAACGGACAAGGGTCTCATACCTAAAATATACTTGGAACTCAAAAAATTAAATCCCCCAACAACAAATCCTCAAAGAAACAACTGCCCAATAAATAAGTGGGCTGAAAACTTGAAGAGAAAATTATCTGAAGAAGAAAAAAGGATAGCCAATATACACATGAAGAAATGCTCAACATCCCTACCCATAAAAGCAATGCAAATCAAAACAACATTGAGATTCCACCTCCCTCCAGTTAGAATGGCAAAAATCAAGAACTCTAACAACAACAGATGCTGGAGGGGATGTGGACAGAAGGGAATCTTACTGCATTGTTGGTGTGAATGTAAACTTGTTCAACCACTTTGGAAAGCAGTATGGAGGTTCCACAAAAGACTTCACATAGAGCTCCCCTACGACCCAGCAATCCCACTTTCGGGCATTTACCCAAATGTTTACAAACAAACCACACTAAAGCTACAAGCACAACTTTGTTTATTGCAGCATTATTTACCATAGCTAAGATCTAGAACCAACCCAGATGCCCCTCAGTGTATGAATCGATCAAGAAAATATGTTATATATACACATGGAAATCTATGCCTCCATCAGAAAGAATGACATTGCCACATTTGTCAGGAAATGGAAAAACTTGGAAAAAATTATATAAAGTGAAGTAATCCAGGCCCACAGAAATATAGGTCCCATGGTTTCCCTTATTTGCAATATCTAGTATATGTATGATTCAAGTGGAAAAGGTCAGATAATGTGATTTTAGGAAAATGAACCCTTAGGTATGTATTTTAATGTTTTTTTTTCTTTCATGCATGTGTTTGTAATGCATTTATAAGATTATTTCTTTGTTGCCTTGTATGTCCCTCCCCCACAGTATAACCCCTGCTTTCACTACATTCGATATCAGTATAACTTGTGGAGGAGATGGGGAAAAACAAGTCATTTAAGGATACAGGTAGACCTGTTGCAACCATGAGAAGTACAAGTTGTCATGTCAAAAACGAGCTTTACAATGTCGGTGTGGGAGGGGGGAAGGTTTGGGTGGGGTGGGAAGGCGGAGGCTGGCAAGGGATGTGAAGGGTAAACAAAGGAGGAGGCTGCAATGCTTGGTAAGAAATGTATGCATTATCCTGCCCATATAATTGTAACCCCTCTGTAAAGTATGTTCATAAATAAAATAAAATAAAATTAAATTAAAAAAAAAGAAAAGAAATCTTAGGTGATTCTGATTGGTTTCCCTTTATAGATGGTTATTTTCTTCTCTTTTTGTTGGTCTGAATTGATCTTGTATGGATTATAATGTGACAGTGGGATGGCCTCTTCTGGTCTGGTTTACCTGGAGTTCTACAAGCTCGTTGTATCTGAATAGGCCTATCTTTTTGCATATTTGGGAAGTTCTTTGCTCGGATCCTGTTAAAAAAATTTCCTAGACCATTAATTTCTGTCTCTAGGTGCTCCTCTACAACCATTATGCTTCTGGTGGTGTCTTCCAAATATTGAATAGATCTATCATATATCTTGTATTGGTCTTCGATGGTTGTAGGTTCTTACTCTATAATATCTAGGCTGTCTTCAATCCCCAAGATTCGATCTTCTGGATGGTCTCACCTACAGTCAAAAATTTCTACTTTTTTTTTTTGTCTATTCCTTCTAATTGGTCGCCTTTGATGGCTTCAAGTTGTTTGTTGGTGCTTTGTTATAGAACTTGTATGAACTATTTTACTTCCTTAATTTGGTGTTCAGTGTTTATTCTCAAATCAATTGATTGGTTATGGTTTCCTTTGACTCCTATTCATTCTGTTGGATTCCATTCAGCATTCCCTTGGTAGTCTACCTGACTTCTTTGAGCTCTCTGTTTATGGATTCCATGAATGCGTTTAGTGATCTTTGTGTATTCTATTCGTCTATTGATCTTCGTCTATTCTCGTCCCACTCTCTCAATTCCTGTATTACTCTGATTAGCTTCCTCACATGCGCCCAATTCCTGTAGTTCTCTTTAAGTGTTCTCAGCATGCTCACTCAATTCCTGATTTTCTCTTTGTCTGTTCTCAGCCTGCTCACACAATTCCTTTATTTCTCTTTTATCTTCTCAATCTGCTCATGTAATTCCTGCATCAGTCTTTGAGTAACATCCTAACGCTAATGAGATTCCTGTACTGATCTTTGGCTTGCCTTCTCTTTCTCCGTATCATGGTTTCACTGAGTCCTTTGCAGGTTTTCAATCTTTTCATTTACCATGTTTACCAGTAGTATTTGTAGAGCTTTTTGTGAACTCTTCTCTGGATTATTCATTATCTGTTCTGCCCCCTGATTATAATGAGTGGGAGTTGAGCTCCCCGGACTTGTCATTTTTCTTGTGTTTTTTCCAGCTTGTTCTGCCCATTTGGGATGAGAGTAACACCAGCTTTGTGGTAGAACACTATTTTAAGGCAACCATAAACCAATCTCCTTAGTTGCACAGTCAAAAGTCTGCAGATACAATCTATTTCAACAGATACAATCTATTCAATATCAAACAGTTATGTATTAATGGTCCACACACAGCAAAGAAGAATTTGGCAGAAATTAGGGAGAAATGTGGGTAAAAATAGGATTAGAGATGTGGAAAGGTAAAGGGGGAGTGAAATTAACCAAGTACTTATTCTCAAAGAGGAAAATGGATTGGACAGGATGATAGTAGAGAGAAAGCAAGAAGAAAAAGAAAAAAAAGACAAGAAAAAATGGAAAAACAAAAATTTATAATTAAAAAGTGAAACACTTAAAATTATGCAAGTTTAAAGAAGTAGTATTCTGAGAACGGGGATAGGATGAGAGGAGGTGAGGGATAGAAAGGAGACATAAAAAAATAAAAATAGAAAATGCTTAAAATATTTTATAGGTATAAAGAGGTAATACTGCTACTAAGGAATTTAAATCTAAGAGGTTTTGAATTGAGTAATAAATTTTTGGATTAAGTGTGTACACAACATGGTATAGGGTCTAATAATCAATGTCGGGTATATCTGGGGATGAGCAGAACAGCAATTAAGTCACGCAAAAAAGAATGAAAGAGAAGAAAAAATGAAAACAATGAGAAAGAAAGAAAAAAGGATAAATAATTCAGTAGAGCTAAAAATAGCACACACAGATATACACCTAGAGTCTAAAATAAAAATTATAAGAGGAAGAAAAAAGAGATTAATAGAGAACAATTTTTTCAAAAAATTAAAAAGTAAAATTTTTTTTAAAAATTTAAAAAGTTAAAAAAAGGTACAAAAGATTTCTTTTATTTTTTGGGGGGGATGGGAAGATCCTATATCCCCTTGTGTCTGTAGCCAGTATCCTGTTGGAGTCTCTGATCTGCTTGTGGTGTTTGGTTTTCCTGTGGCTTGATTGGTTACTTAAGTCAGTTTGTTTGGACAGGCAGAAAAATGCACTGCTTTATCCAGGATTTTGTGATCCTCATCCCAGGCTAGTTCAGTGGGAGGGAGATCTGCTTTGAGTATCACAAAAGAGGGTGATGGCTGTTTCCTCTAGTTTGGAGATACTGTGATGAGGCTATGTTCTGGGTAGAGTTGAGGCCTTTCAGCAAACAGTAGCTTTTCCCTGAGGGGCTAACTTCTGAGACACTCACAGAGCCTAGCCTGAAGCCTTTCTCAAGGTTTATGTTTACTGAATTTCAATTGATTGTCTGTAGGGAGTGGCAGCCTCTGGCTCTGTTTACCCAGTGAAGAAAGTCCCTCCCACAGGGACATAGTTTTCTCTGCTTGGTCTGGGTGAATTTTTCCTGGGTGGAGCTGAGCCTGGCAGGTATGGTTAGGTTCCTGTGACCTGCTAAATGACTCTTTTGTTTTCTTCCAAGGCTGAGTTGGACCTAGCTGCTCAGCCAGGCCTTTGTCAGTATCAAAGATGGAGATCTCCAGTAGTGGGGGGCAGAGAGTGGCCTTCCCTCCTCGGTTCCCTGAGAAGGAATGAGAATGTCAGTGTTCTACTCAAGACAATCTTGGTTCCTGGGTCGTCTCTGGTCTACAATCTGCAGGATGAAGGTATCTGCCCCTTGTCAGTTCTTGCTGGTGTTGAATAGAATTGACTCACCTGCTGCCTCTGGCACCTTTGTCCCGGACTCTTTGTGTTGTAGGTATGGCGGCTACAGCCGTCGCCGCAGCTGCCGCCACAGCAGCAGCCATGGCCTCTGGCAAGTGTTCAGATCTGTCTCCTTGCCTGGATTTTCGCTCTCTGGCCAAACTCTCTGTACTGTAATGGCCCACTTGGTGAAATTCTCTGGCCTAAGAGTGTTCACTGGAACACTACAACTGCTTCCTATATGAGAGCTTGTTTATCCTCCAGCTTCTCCTCCTCCATCTTCCGAGAACTCCTTAAATGTGTTTCTTAAAAATAGAAATATTTTTAAATTCTCATGCACACTTCTCATTAGGCAGTTCAGATGTTAACTGAATTGTTGTCAGATTTATTTGTGTATATGTAAGATTGTCTTTGAATATGAAGTTTGGCCCTGGATGCTGTCCTCTGTCCCCACCTTTCCTTTTGTTTTTGCTTGCTCAAGGTTGGCACCTTCTCACTTTCACCACATCTTCCAGCTTTTTGGTTTTCAGTTGGAGGTAAGAGTGTCTTTTTTGCCTGCCTGACCTGGTTTTCAACCATGATCCTCAGATTTCAGCCTTCAGGTGATCTATTGAGTGTTTTCCTGTCCTCTTTTGTGAAAATATACACCCCCTGGCATTAAAGGTAAAAGAACAACTTAAAAGTTGTTATGATACTCCCAACCCAAAGAAGATACCTGATATACTTGATTTAAGTGTTAAGATATAAAATTTGGATTTGTGGAAAGACTGAGTCTCTTTAGTGTCATTTTGGGAAAAGTAAATCAAATATTCAGAGCATTCCTAAATAAAGGGAATAAAGTAAACCTCTTTTCATGAGGAGTATTAATGAGAAGAACAGTAGTTTTAGTCATTACTGTAGCCTACTTGAAACAGTTTCAAAGAACAGATGGTCAAGTATATTTTCTGTGTAATAATCACTGAATTCTAAAATTATTTGTTTTCCTTAGCATTTTCTGTTTGTCCTCATCCGCTATCTCATTTGAGACATACACCTTGTACAAGGGCCTTCTGTAGTCAGTTTACATTTTATAGATAAATAATTTTAGGTTTTTAAAATTATATATAATTTTAGGTTTTTAAGAATCAGAAAAGTTAATAATAATAATAATAATTTTCTGATGTCCTTCACATTTCTCCACATTTTATTATATTGGTTTCATATGCTATCAGTATATTTATAGGCTATGAAGTATGATTTTGGTTTCAGTTTTTGTGCTGATATTGGGGATTGAAATCAGTACATTGGTCTGTCACTAATGCCAGCATTGATGGCACACATTCCTGTGATTCAGGCTAATCAGGAGGCTGAGATCTGAGAATAAAGGTTCAAATCCATCGTGGTCAGGACAGATTATGTTGCTCTTGTCTTCAATTAATGACTAAAAAGCCAAAAGTGGAGTGGCTCAAGTGGTAGAGCACCAGGATTGAGCAAAGAAGCTAAAGTGTAGTAATGTATAGTTCCTAAAGGATAGTTCCCAAGGCCTGATTTTAAGTACCAGTACCAAAACACAAGCACACACAAGCACAAGCACACGCACACACAAGCACACGCACACACACACACACACACACACACACACACACACACACACACACACACACACACACACACACACACACACACGTTTTCTTTGTCCCCAAAGCACTATGGTTCTCTTTATGTGCTCCTGAAATCTACTTTGCTTTATTTTTCATTCGGTTGGTGATGTTTCCACAGGGAGAGCAAAGAAATGGCTGTTACCTGAGTCTTGGCTGTCTGTGCTTTTGCTGGGATGACTGAGGTCTGCCTTATTGAGCATTGAGTCCCAGAGAAAACTCCATGAAGCACATGGAGGGAAATATATGAGAAGACATTCATTCAGGTAATTCTTCAGTCTATCTTTCTCCTGCCAAGGGTTTTTCTCTCTCTGTAGGGTGAGTTCCTTTTCTTTCCACCTAAAGCTGAACATTGTATAGCTTTCTGTGTGTGCCCACATGCAAATAAGGCTTTTGTAAAATATCAGCCATTGAAAACTTGCTCTTTTTTCTCCTCTCACCATTACTGAGTTTCTTGCCAGCCTTCATTGTTCTGAGAAAAATGGAATGATCTAGAAATTGTCATAGGATGTTTATAGATGTAAGTCAGAATTTATAGTTCTTTTGCTCTAGTGAATTGAGCATCATCTATGTGAATTTATAGACAGCCTTTAGGGAACTTATTTATATGGTATAGATGAAGTTTTGGATATGATATCTCTATGGAAGTCCAAAGATATCTTTAAGTACTTTGTCCAAATTAAACAGAAACTGAAAACACTTTAAAGTTTTTTGTTTTAATCAGAGTCTTCTATTAATTTGGGATGTAGGATTTTTAAGTGCTGGAATCAATTAATTTTCATTTGTAGGAAAAGTGGCAGAAAGGAATATACCTGAAGATACAGTATATGTTTTCCCTTTTGATGAGTTATGAAGTTTAAGTTTGATTTCAGAAAAACTATTGTGAGAAGTATCAATATACAAATCCAGTTTCTGAGATTAATTAGATTAAATTAGTAGGAAAGGTATTTTGTTTGCAGTAACAATTACAATATGCTACATTGAAAAGTGTGTGACATGTTTGTGTAGTTGTGTAGTTAGATAACATTAAGGTGGTGTTATAGATTTTAATAAATTTCTGTAAGCACAAGAAAAAGTGTGAGAGATGTTAGAGTTTTACACAGAGCAGAGAAAATACCAGATGGTCTTCAATAAATGCTCTCATTTTTCCATTCTTTTTTGTGTATGTGCTGGTATTGGAGTTTCAACTTAGGGTCTTGTGTTTTAATTAGCTTTTCCCTTAAGGCTGGTGCCATACTACTTAATCCATACTACCATTTCCAGTATTTTTGCTATTTATTGGCAATATGAATATCACAGATATTGCTGCTTGCTGCTTGAGATCTCTTCGAATCTGGATCCTCAGATCTCTGCCTCCTATGTAGCTGGGATTACAGGTGTGAGGCACCAGTACTCTGAGAGATGCATTCATTTAGTCATGTTATGTGGCAAATTACCACAAATATATTTGTTTGTCCATTAAATACCAACAATAGTAGGATATAAGTTTGGTAGTTTGGGTGTAATTTGTCTCTAGCAGCTGCTCACTTTCTACCAGGGGCCACCAGGCTATAGTCTCTCATGGAATGTAGGGATCTCTTCCAAGCTTAAGGGATGCCTGGTATGCTTTAGGTTCTGTGGTTGTGAGACTGTGTTTCTGGTCCCCTATCATACAACCACTTTTGTCAGCTCCTAGCCACCTCCGTACATTATTGACAAACATATTCTCCTTACTGTTTGATTCATTCTGTTGGCATCACTGACTTCTAGAAAGGCCTTATTTTGCACTCACTCCTTGGAAGTAACTCACACCCAAATTTTGTGGGAACTAATTACATTTGTAGAATCTCTTTAATTTTGTTGTCTAGCAGGGCATATTGTGGGGTTAGATCCTTCCCAGACTGGAAGATACAAGATATCTCAAGGTTCTGATTTGTTGTGTATCACCTGATACACATAAAAAGCTATTTATTAGCTGGAGGGCGGTGGCTCATTCCTGTTATCCTAGCTATTCTGGAGGATGTGATCTGAGGCTCCCGGTTCAAAGCCAGCCATGGCAGGAAAGGCTGAGAGACTATTATCTCCCATAAACCACTTAGAAAACTGGAAATGGCACTGTGACTCAAGTGGTGGAGCACTCGTCTTGAGCTGAAGAGCTGATGGACAGCGCCCAGGCCCAGAGTTGAAGCCCCGCAGCTTAAAACCTAAGTAGAAAAAGCTATTTACTCTTCTAAGTGTCCTCAATTTCAGACACTGGTAATGTTTTGTTATTCTTTGATTTTTAGCCAATGAAGTGTGAAATTTAAGAAAAGGAAAGATACTTCCTTTGGTGGAGTAGAAAACAATTCAGCAGTTATAGGGAATGAAAGGCAGTTAGGAGTAAAACTGAGGATAGATTCAAGAGCAGTGGCAGTGGTTTCAGAGATGGGACAGAGGTAAACATGACAGATATATTTTAAAAAGAGATTATGTGGCTGAGAATGTGGTTTAGTGGTAGAGTGTTTGTCCAGAATGCATGAAGCTCTGGGTTTAATTACTCAGTACCACATAAAAAGAAAAAGCCATAAGTGGCAATGTGGCTCAAGTCAAAGGGCGCTAGCCTTGTGCAAAAAAGAAGCTCAGTGACAGTGCCCAGGCCCTGAGTTCCTGCCCCAGGATTGTCAAAAAATAAAAAGAGAGAACATGTTAATAATGGATGAGTGAGGGATGCAGAGAACAAATTCATCACTGAATGTTTCCTCTATTTCAAAATCAAGACATCATTGCAGAGACAAAAATGGGGCATAAAGATGGTCCAGAGAGAACATATCTTATGAAGAAATACAAGAATTTTACTGCAACTGTCCTGTACAGATAATCCATTAGACATAATTGTGACTTTAAATAGCACAAGAGCTCATTTTAATAGCATAAGTGTTATCTGTAGATTTTGTATGGGTGCTGGTCCTCAAACTTGATAATACCCTAGGTGCTATTCCTATTTTTTCCTCGAGAATATTACTCTATTACTTAAGCCACAGATCCACTTCTGACATATTTGGTGATTAAGTGGACATAAGCGTGTCATGGACTTTTCTTGACTCACCTGACTTAACAGTGTTATCTCAAAATCTCAGCATTCTGAAGAGCTAGGATTACAGTTGTGAGCCACTAGCACGCAGAGAAGCATTTCTTTTTCTGTGAAAGGAATTAAAATGTAGAATCATCAGGAAGATTCACCCTCAGTACAAAATAAATCATCAAGACCAGTTCACGAATACACACACACACACAAGCACACAAACAATCACACATAAGCTTCTCAGGTGTCTGTATCTCTTTCCCCAAAGGAATAGTATATTCTAAGAGGTAAATTGTGGTGTCACAGGCTCTAATCCCAGATATTGAGAGTTAGAGGTATAGAAGGATGGAGTAATGAGGGTGGCTTGAGTGAAGTTAACACAAGACTGTATGAAAAGCCAACTGAAAAAGAAAAAAAAATGGTTGAGGGAATGCAGGCACAAATGGTAACGTATTTGCCTAGTAAGTGTAAGGCTTTCAGTTTATTCCTCAGTTCCATGAAAAAGACAAAAAGAATAGCATCTCAGTCCATTTTGTCATGGTTTAACAAAATCCTTGAAGCTGTATACTTCATACGGAAAAAAAGGTCTATTTCAATCACAATAATAGTGGATGCAATGTCTAAATAGCAGGCTAGCACATGGGCTATGGCCCCCTAGGTGCATCATATCACAGAGGATCTTGGCATCATGGCATGTGCTAGAATGACGATGATGTTAGTCCCTTCAGAGTTGATGAGATGGCATTAATCTATTTATGACTGAAACCTCTCTTAAAGGTTCCACCTCCTGACACTGCTACATTGAGAAGTTAAGCTTCAGTGTGAGCTTTGATGGTGACAGACCATCAACAGGCTTCTGACAGAAGCAGGTGTGACCATTGGAAGCCGAAGTCATTCATAAACTAGGCACCTTGGACAACTGCTTCAATCTCTTTGATTCTGATATTTTCTGTATTTGGGGCCATCTCACAGCTAGGATCCATCGAGTTCATGTCTGTTCCATGTGCCAGCTTGTTATGCTGAGTGTGATATAAGCTGTTAAACAATAGGGAGAACAAGGACGGAGATGGACACAAAAATGGAGGTTTGTCATTCTTCATGACACTTAATTAACATTAATAGATTTTATAGGTAAGTCATTAGAAAGCTCTATGTCATTATACAATACTTACATAGAGCCATGTAATACCTACTGTATGACATGGAAAGATACCTTGTAGAGCAGCCTGTTTACACATAATACAGAAAATCCTATGAACAAAAAGGATGGGGAAAAAATAAGTTCTGGCCTACAAAATTAATTGTCAACCTCAGAGTCAAAGCACACACCCTGAAAACATTACTGGAAGGAATAGGAGAAACCCTAGTTCTCCTTGGCAAAGGCTGAAATTTTCTTAATAGAGACCCAGAAACAGAACAAATCAAAGAAAGGTTGCACAAATGGGGATTACATGAAAGTGCAGAGCTTGTGCATGGCATAAGACATAGCTGGCAAAATCAATAGAAATCCTGTGGATTAGGAGAAAATCTTCACTAGCCATACAACAAACAAAGGTCCCATATCTAAAATATGCTTGGAACTCAAAAAATTAAATACCCCTACAACAAATCCTCAAATAAACAACTGCCTGATAAATAAGTGGGCTAAAGACTTAAAGAGAAAATTCCCAAATTTCCCACCCAGTGTGAGCCCAATTGAGTGACATACAAGCCAAGTACGGCTCTCTGATAAATTTCCTAAAACCATTAGACTCCATGCCAGCATGATGTCACTTGTCTTCTGGTGACAAAGCCTCGGGATCTTTCAAGAGAGAAGCTGTCAGGACCTTAACTCCACCTGCCATGGGCAGTTCAGAAGCTTTACTATTTTGCTCCCTCAGCGACTAGTTTAATTTTGGGATAATCTCACCAACACAGTCTCCTAATACCACTGTCCCCAAGGGGAGACCCTCCATCCAACCAAACAGTCAAACAAACTGGAGGTGTTCTCTTTGGGCAGGACAGACCAGCCTTTCCAGAGTCTATTTCCAGGGGCTCCCTTTCCCCCCAGATGCCTTGGAAGGGACATCTGCTCCCTCCAGCAGCAGGCCTGCCATTCCTCCCAGACCTGCACTGACCACAGCAGCTTCTAGACAGCTGGACACTGCATGTCCAAGTTAGGAGAAGTGTTGTCTCCAAGTTGTATGATTCAGGAGATGCTAGGCAGTTTTTTGTGCTGGCAGGTGTGCCAGGTTGAGGACTCTGCAAAGCCAACCAGCAAGGGTTCACCTACCAGCCTGCCCAGTGTGCAGCTGGCCAAGCCTGGTGTCTGCTTGGGCTCTTGTTTCTCTAGATCTGCAGAGTTAAGGAACCTTCAGATTCCCTCTGCCAGAGCCAGCACTGAATTGCCCACAAAGAGTGCCAACTGCTCCTGGTCCATCTACTGCTGTCTTTAGCAATTTCCCCCCACTAGCATGGAACTCTCTGGTGCAACCAGTCTTAGTGGGATATGTCTGGGTAGCAAGCACGCACCTGTTTTCATTTGTAAGCCAGCAGACTACTAATACAGGCTCATCATCTGCCTCGTGCCAACCTGGACAGCCCTGCCCCTCCCAGCTTCAAAGCCCACCCTGTGTTTAGGGGTCCCCTGAGCTCAGGTTCTGCTCCCGAACCTGCCCATATATTCTGAAAAAAGCCCAGAGAAATACTTGGACTTTTTTGTGCCCCAGAAGTCAGGCCACAGTGAGGCTTATTCAACCCCTGCCTTGCTCCAAGCATATCTTCCAACAGAAGAACACCCCCAGGCTCCACTGCAGACTTCTGATAGGTAAAACAAGAGGCTGTGCTTGTGCTGTCCACAGTCACTAGCCAGCAGTCCTGTCAAAGGGGCATCTGCTAAGGCCTCCCAAGTAGATACAGGGGCTCTGACATGAAGACAGAGGCAGGCAGGTGCATCCGTGCAGGCTGACTTTGGAGCAGCTCCTCTTCCAGGTGCAGACCTCGTGCCTTTGAATCAGATCATGACATTGCAAAGATCACAGCACACACTAGAAGAACCCAATAAGCAATGACCCTGTGCTCAAAAACCTGACAGAGGCGGGAAATCAGAGAGAGAGAGAGAGAGAGAGAGAGAGAGAGAGAGAGAGAGAGAGAGAGAGAGAGAGAGAGAGAGAGAGAGAGAGAGAGAGAAAGGCTAGCTGTGCTTTGATGCTGTTTCAATATCCTTGCCAAGAAAAGCATATTTTTATCTAGAAATAAAGAGGAAAACTTCGAACTCTAATATAGATCAATCTAAACTTCCTACCATAAACAATCACAAAAGTGGAAGCTGTTTGATAATAAATATATGTATATAAATGTACATGTAATATAAATATGTAGGTATGTATATGTATATTCAAATATACAATTTGAATATATATGTATAATGTATAGATGTTTAAAGTACAGAGGGAAAAAAGTAATACATACTATTTGAAGGAATAATAACAAATACCTTCCAAATTTTGATTGAAAGCATGAACCCTTCTATGCAGGAATCTAGCAGCTCAAAAAGTCAATTAACATAATTACCCAGGTCCACACTAAGACACATTCTAATTAAATAAAGACAGAAAACCTCCCAAAGCACAGAGACAACTCATCACACCCAAGTGATCTTCAATGTTATTATGAAAAATTTCTCATGAGAAAATAGGTTAACTATTGGACAGCAAGGGCAACAAATTTAAAGAGCTAAAAGGACATATCTAAAACCCACCTTTCTAACAAATATACTTCTTCCAAATGTAAGAGATGAGCTAAGTACCCACTGATGGCTAAGGCCTATAATCCTAACTACTCAGGAAGGTGAATTGTGAGGATTGTGGCTCAAATCCAGCCTGGAACTTGTCTCTCAGGAGGAAGTTGTAGCACACAGGTGTCCTTGAGAAGAAGGGAGGCCTTTGTGCAGGGCCATTGCTGGAACAAGACATAGGATAAGGTGGCCATCAAGAATGGAGGCTATTAGCTAGTGTCTCCACTGAAGCAATTTATAATATGCAGTAGTCCTCTAGAAAATCACAGGATTTTGACCTCTGTCCTAGTGGTTTCAGAAATGCCATGATAAAGACCAGAGCAACTTCAAACCCACCTGGAGTCCTTAGCAACAGTCTTTGAGTGTCAATTTTGGCAGGCTATGATTGCTCCACTATTTCTCTGACCTCACTGGCCCAGACTCTGATAGGTCCATTTACTCCATGATATCACTATGCCTGGTTGTGATTGCTCCAAGGTGTGAGGCCCTGTAGAATATATAGGAAGCCACCATGTTCCAACCTATGTCAGTTAACAGATCTGGGAGCTCTTGCTTGATGAACTGCTGGACTGACTCAAAGCTGATTGTTTTGGTTGTGGGGACTGGTTGTTGTTTGGATTTTGGTATTTCTTTTTACTTTTTCTGGGTTTTCCAATATTTTATTTAGTTTATTTTAGGTAGGATTGCTACCTAAATAGCAGAAGGATGGAAGAACACAAGAATCAAGCTCAAGCTCCTTGAAGAAAGAGATCACCAAACAATACCAGATGAAAGAGCTCATCCACAAAGGTACCTATGGACAAGTGAAGCTGGCACATCCCCAACTCACAGACAAGGATGTGGCATTTAAAATACTCTAGAAGTGAGAGTCCTCATCATTGGATAAAGAATGAGGTGGACATTTTTAAGAAGGTATGGCACAAACACATCATTAGGTTGTACTAAGTGAAGGAGAAGGAAGAGTATGTATATCTCATCATGGAACTGGCCATTAGGGGATACCTCTTGGGGTGGATCTGAAAATCCTGCCATCAATATGAGGATGAAACCAGGAGGCTCATCATACAAATTGTAAGTGTTGTTCACCACCTATACCAAAACAGAATCACACGGACCTTAAATCCAACAACATCCTATTGGACACCAAAGGCAATATCAAGGTCAGTGGTTTGAGTCTGAGCATCTGGCTCACCCCGGGGCAATTCCTAACACATGTATGTGGTGCTGTGCTATTCTATCCCCCTGAAATATTCCTGGAAGGAAGAAATGATGCCAGGTGCAAGGGAGACTGAGATCTGAGGATCAGGGTTCAAAGCCAGCTCAGGTTGGCTCTACCATCTGAACAGATTCATACTGATACCAAAGACTATTTTGAGGAGGAGAAGGCAGAGGACAGAGTTGGCTAGCAAAATAGCTGCCACTCTTCTCAGAACAAGCTGCTGAATTTGGGCCTAGGAACAGAGCAATTCCAGCCAAGAGATATCAAAGATAACCTCACTTGAAAGCCAGCAGGCTGTTATTGGGATGGAAGAGATTTGTAGGGGGTCTACTAAAAAAATATTTGTAAGTGGGACCCAAGAATGGAGATCAAAATATTGTTTGCCCAGCAATGCCCTCAGTCCATCCCAGAAGACAGGTGCACCAACTGCCTTAGGAGGGATTCCAGACAAGGGGCACCTTGTACTGCACTGATAAACTGACATTGTAGTTATTAAAGCATATAATTTTTGTGCATTATATCAGTTCCTTGCACATGCAAAATGATTTGAATTATATTTAAACTACACCTTAGTCTTTAAAAATGTAGTTTGATTTATTTTATTCTATGTTATTCAAGATGAGTCTCATTATGTAGCCAAGACTGTTCTCAACTTCATAATTCTACTGCCTAGGTACAGGTGTGTACCTCCATGTCATCCATCATACTATAATATGCACCTTTTCTTAAGTTTTAATATTTTATTTATCCCTTGGCAGTACTGGGGTTTTGATTCAGAGGCTACTAGGCAAGCAAGTGCTCTATTCCTGCCCCAGTCCTTGCTCTTCATTTTACTTTAGATAATCTCTTATTGTGTTATTTTGCCTGGGTCTTTATCAGACTGTGATTGTAATGTATTTTTCTGCTGGGAAGCTGACATCTACCTCAGATAGTTCAAACCCTTTTTGTCTTTTTATAGTTTTAGTAAATATATTTTTTCTTATAATAAAGGTGGTACACAGAGTCATTACAATATATGTCATTTTAAAATTCAAAACCTTATTTTAAAAGAGTTAACGTGCATATAATCACTAAAATTTATCTCTAGAAAAAATGACTACCAGAATAAATGTTTTTGGAGGCTGGGTCAGTGGCATTTGGTATTGTTCTCACTTCAGCTCTAGACAATGCTACATAGTTCCAGACCTGCATGGCCTAAATAAAACCAAGTAAAAAGTAAAAAAAAATTATCCTTGAGGGCACAGCTGTGGAAGATTTGAAATACTTTTGTACATTATATTGATCATTTGTACATTTCTGTGGTGATGAAAGTGATATAGCAATAATGTTAGAATTTGACACATTCTTCTAACAAAGCATAGCATTACCACATGTCCCAGCAATTCCGTTGCTCATTGTATACCCAAAAGAACTGAAAACAAAACCAATAGCTCACATGCCAACGATAACATCAGCAATGTTTACAATAGTCAGGAGTTGTAAACACCTGGAGTGTCTATCAGATGAATAGGTTTATAAAACGTGAGGTATGCATAAATGATGACTCATCCACAAAAGGCTGTAATTAATATATATCTGTCATGGAAGGACACAAAAATAATCTATTATGTGAAATATATTGACTAAACCATTTCATAAGAGAAAAATGGAAGATTAAAAGTTTCTGGGGCAGGTCATTGGGGGTGATTAATACTCAATGATTGTGTGGATTCCATCAGTATTGAAAAGAAAGTTCGCGAACAGAGGTAATGGTTACAAAGTAGTGTGGATATAATTAATATCACTGAATTGTATTCCTTCCTAGCAATCATAAGGCCCTATTTTCAACCCCCTGCACATCCTAAAAAAGAAATGCTAAATCTTCCTTCTGTTACCTGCCTTGAATGGTCGGTGCTCTTCTACTGTTATGATTGTATTCCTCAGAGGATCTCTGGTGGATCTCTGATGTTTATTCGTACATTTACATATGATCCATCATTTGAATATTGAGTTTGAATTTTAAAGGATTTGTGAATTAAAATGAGGGCAGTGGCTGTAGTTTAACTCGAGGCTAAAGAAGGAAGATCCCTATTCAGACAAGGCTGCATAGAAAGATCATTTCCAAATCACCATACTAGTGCTGAAATTGGAGGGACAATTGCTTGTAAGTAATTACAAGTGAGAGAAAAGTAAGAGATAAGTTTCTGATCACATTAGATTTTGGTCATGTCAGTTTAGATTTAATATTTGCATGAATTTTAAAAATTTTCCTTTCCCCTTACTTTCAGTATGTTATTTTGAAATTTTGTAGTGTGTTCTTGTTTGCTGCATTTAAAAGAAACATAGTTTTCCTTTGCATTATATTAACATTTTTTGTACTACATTGTGTTTTTACTTTTGAAAGATTTTATGGTTTTTTTTCTCAATCTAGAGAATGGCCACTGCCTCAGAGATTTTGCTCAGTTCTGCCAACTGAGTCACAGCGCAACTTCCAGCTTCTTCCTTTTTGAAAAGTCTCAGGCAAAGCCCAGCATGACTAAGGAAGTTGAAATCTGAGGCTCTTGGTTTGAAGCCAGTCTGAGCAGCAAAGTCTGAGGTTCTTTTATTTTCCATTGGTTGTGGGGCCTGAACTCTAGGCCTAGGCGCTGTCCCTCAGCATTCCAGCTTAAGGTTAGCGCTCTATCAATTGAGCTGCAGCACCATTTCCGGCTTTTTTTTTTATATGTGGTTCTGAGGAAACAAATCCAGGGTCTCATGCATGCAAGGCAAGCACTCAACCACTGAGCCAACTTCCCAGCCGGAGTCTGAGATTCTTAACTCCAATTAATCACCAAGAAGCTGGAGTGGTAGGACTTTAGCCTTGAGTAAAACAGGGCAAGTTCAATTCTTCGTACTGGTAATTACATGCACAAGTCTCATGGACGTTTTTGGTAGGTCTGGCTTTGAACTGCAGCCCTTAGATTTCAGCATCCTGGGTAGCTAGGATTTACAGGCATAAGTAACCATCCTCTGTCTTATTTTACTATTTTTATCCAGCTCTTCCCTTCAACCTCAATGTTTTTTTATTGCGGTCAATAGACCTAATCTCTGGGCCTCATTGCTGTTTCTTAACTATTTTTACGGAGGGTAGGGTTTGAACTCTAGGCCTGAGTGCTGTCTTTGAGCTCTTCAGCTTAAGGTGAATGCTCGAGTTATTCACCCACAGTGTCACTTAGGGTTTTCTGGTGGTTAATTGGACATAAGAGTCTCATGAACTTTCCTTCCCAGGAAGGCTTTGAACCGTGATTTTCATACCTCAGCCTCCTGAGTAGCTAGGAATACAAGACAGAACCACCAGTGTCCTTGTGTTTCTTAGCTTTTTGGCTCAAGGATGATGTTTTACAACTTCCACAGCTCAGCTTTTAGCTTTTTTCTGGCTTATGGACATAAGATTCTAATGTACTTTTCTGTGTAGTCTGGCTACAAACTGATCCTCAGATTTCAGATTCCTGAGGTGCTCCAATTATACACATGAAACACATAACCATTGCCCATTTTAAAATATTAATATGTTCTTTTTTCCACTTAAAAATTTTTTTCATTTTTTAAAAATTTTTTATTGTATATGTGCTAGTCCTGGGGCTACAAATCAGAGACTGGATACAATGCCAGAACTTTTCCTTCAAGACTAGTGGCTTACTAAATGAGCCAAAGGAAAGCTTGTAGATATACTTGTTTTGTCTTGGTGCTTGAACTAAGGCCCCAGGTGCTGTCCTAAAAAGTGATTAAAAAGTGATTGCCTAGTTTGCCATTTAAGTCACAGCTCAACTCTTTTTTTAATTCTTGGTAGCTAATAGGAGATGAGCCTTATGAAAAGCCCCGCATGAATCAGTTGCCTGAAATCTGAGGATCATGGTTCAAAGCCACCCAGGGCAGGAAAGTCCATGGGACTTTTAGCTCCAATTTATCAATGAAAAGTTGGGAGTGGTGGAGCTCTATCCTTGAACAAAACATTCTCAAGCCATAGGATAGCACACAGATGCACACAGAGAGAAAGCCTTATGGACTTTCTTGTATGGGCTAACTTTGACCCATGCTCCTCAGATTTCATCCTCTCTTCATCCTCTCTCCGTTTAAAATGTTATTGGTCCTGCGGCTTCACCTCTGACTCTGGGACCTATATCTTAGCTTTCACAATCAATGCTGGTGTTTTTAACATCTCTGCCACAGCTCAAGGTTTTGTGCTGTGTAACTGGAGATAAGAGTCAAAAGCAGGTTCCTGCCCTGGCTGACTTGACACTGCAATCCTCAGATGTCAGCCTCTTGTGTAGTAAGGATTACACACATGACCAGCAACATTTGGGTCATTTTAAAACTTTAATATGTGCTTGCTTCCACCTCCTTTTATTTTTATTATTTTTTTTTATTTTTGCTTGTCCTGGGAGTAGAAATTGAATTTCAGATGCTCTCTCAGTGCATACATGGGACTAACCATAACATTTGGCATTTGTGGGGAAGTTAATTGGAGAGAAGAGCTATGCCAGATTCAGGAGGCTGAAAATTGAAGAAAGTCCTTAATGCTCTCTTCTATAATTAACCACTAAAGGCTAACTTGGACTTCCTATCACTCTACTATCCCTCATGACGGACCTGGTCATCTACAGACACTTTCTTGTAAATGTCATCCTTTGAAAACATGTACAATTCTATTTGTTCCTCATCTTAAGATCTAAACCTACATAGCGCTGATCTCAATTAGTCATGGAATACCAAATATGATAGGAAGACAAACCTGAGAGAGACACATGCAATACAAAAGCAGAGCTTGCTCAGTTCCTCAGCACTCAAAGAGGGGAGGATTTGGAAGGGGGAGGAGAACTTCATGAGCCTTTCTACTCTTTATTTTAGCAGTAGGTTGTGGGAAATGTGTGGTTTTATTTCAACATGAAAATATCTCAATGCATGGCGATCTTGCCTGATGGGTTTATATTTTCTGCATAAATGTTATGGAAACTCATACATAACTCTCTTTTCATCCTGCAGTAAAGGTCAAAGCAGCAGGAAATGGAGATGATAACAGATGATCGCCAGAGTCACAACTTAAGAAGGTTTCAGAGGATGGGGATTTTCCCTTGACTCCTTTTCCACTTTCTTCTTATAGCTTGTAACTGTAGGGTTGATGTTGACAGTTGTTTGTGGGAATTTTTGTTTTTCTCCATATCCAAGTCTTATCTCTGCTTAGTTTGCTTCTCTATGCAGTATTTGACTTGCTCAACTCCTGCCTGATTGCATCAACGAACTCCTCTTTCAGCTTGGTTAGTTCTTTTCTGATCTCATCTAAAATATCCTGCTTCAGTCTGTCACAGTCAAGGCTTTCTGTCTGGACCCCGTCGGCACTGGGCTGGGACAAGGGTGTGGACTTATAATGGCTCATAGGACCTGTAGTCAAAAACAATCTGATTTTTCCTTGGAGAATCTCATCTGGAGATGACGGGTGACTTGCTGCCATTCATTGTATTTGTTCTTTCCCAAGGTTTCCTGGTTGGTTCAGGTGTACTTGTTGATGAGACCTTAGAAGTTACAGGTTCTGATTCTTCATTTTTTGCTTCTATTATTGATCCCTTTTCGGCCATTCTCCTTCTGGCCATCAGGGGACTCATTTCCTCCATTAAGCTGCTACCTGCCAAGAGAACGGGTCCATTTCCACCACCCATGTCTGTTTTAGCTGACACGGAGTTCACATCTGTGAACATCGGGCAAAGAGACATCTTCCACCCATGACAATTTCCTAAGCTTGGCTCCAGCAATCGCAGCTGCAAGTCCAGTTAAAGGACGATTGTCTTCTGAAAAGGATCCCAGAAAAAAAAATACGGATGCTGGAAGGGAGGGGCAGGAGGTGGTACAGGAGAGGGGCTTGATTAGGAAGAGGGGGTGGGGGAAGAGGGCCAGAGGCTAGCAGTGGGGGTTAAGGAGGAGAGAATACAGAGGCCTGGGCTGGACCTGGTGGGAGTGGTGGAGGAGATGGAGATGCAGGTGGTCCCAAGATAACACCCTGCTGGGCTGGAGCCTCCGACAACTGAGAGGCTTCCTGAAAGCCTGGCTCAGAAGCAGAGGGTTCTCCCCGCTCAGAGTTTACAGGGGTCTCCACAAAGGCAGAGGTGGCAGTACTCGGCACTCTGCTCTCTTGATCCCATTCCTCTTGCTCCAGCTGCTCCATCTGCTCCCGCTCCAGCTGCTCCACCTCTCTCTTTCCAACTTCTCTCCAGCCTCTCTCTCTCTACATTTCTCTCTCTGGTCTTTCCCGCTCCATTTTTTCTCTCTCCAGCTTGTCCCTCTCCAGCTCCTTCTGACATTTCTGTTCTTGCAGTTGTCTTCTTTGGATGTCCAACTCTTCTTCGTATGGGCCATTTTGAATTTGATCAGGCAGTTGTGAATTTTGTCTAGGCAATGTTGGTCCTGCCTCCTGTGAATTCAGCACTTCTAAGGCAATGCATGCCTTAGATGCCTATGATGCACATAGCACTTGCGAAGACATTAGCATCCTCTTTGCTGCCATAGTTAAGACTGTACATCTGCTTGGCATCTCACCACTGGTGGAAGGTCTGTGTTGCTTGATTATACTTTAATCCTTTGGGGATGGCACAGTTGATCACCAATTGATGATCCTGGATCTTCCTGCCCAGCACTCTGAATGTGTTGTTGCCTGTATGATGATGGATATGAACTCTGCTGAACCACAGCTGGCATCCACTTTTATTGGCATCATCACAAGCCAATGCAGCAGCTCTTGCCTGACTCATTGAGCCAGCAGGCCTGATGCATGCGGCACGGGAGTGGGCTCCTCTGGGACCGCAGGGTTGGCTCATTCAGTGCTTCTCTGCTATACTGGTGGCCAGCTACTCCATCACCTGCTGTCGCGCCGGCCAGGCCTGGGTTGCAGGGTAGGTGGGCCGCTTTGGCTGCCTGCTGCTGCCGCTGCTGCTGCACAGGCCCCTGAGGACCGCGAGGACCAAGAGGACTGCAGCCGTCCCAGCCGTTGGAGGATAGTGGGGCATGCCAGGAGGCGCTGGTGCGGGGCGTGTGGAACACTCAGGCTCTTCCCTCGCCCCTGCCCTCCCCTACCGCTGTTGCCCTCCCCGTCTCTTCCCCCGTATAAGTAAACTTTTATATCTTACAAAAATAACTTTTACCTGGGGACTGGTGGTTCATGCCTGTAATCCTACTCAAGAGGCTGACATCGAGGATCACAGTTTGAAGCCAACATAGGTAGAAAAGTCTGTGAAATTCTTATCTCCACTACACTACCAAATATACTAGAAGTGTGGCTATGACTCAAGTAGTAAAGTGCTAGCCTTCATCAAATTATCTCAGAGCCCAGGCCACGAGTTCAAGCCCCTGTACTGGTAAAAAAAAGAAAAGTTTCATTAGTTTATATTATACTAGGATTATGGTGTGTGACACCAGTGCTGGGATTCAGAAACAACTTTTGTAGTAGCTGCCACTTTTGATCTTTTCCCTAGGAGTTTTTATGATTGTTTTTATCCATGCCTTACATTTACATTCCACTAATGGAATCATTTTTTTGGTTGGAGGCACATTTCAATAATTCAATAACATATCAAAAAGACATTTTTCGTTATTTTAAATAGAGAAGGAAAACATGCTGAGTCTGAGCCCAGCAGAGAATGAATGATGGTTTGATTGCAGATATGTGGAATGTATTCCAAGATGTGGGAACCTACCAATTTGGGTGCCTCAGTTATCAGGTCTTCCTGAAGCTTCACAATAAACTTCTATGATGTCATAGCCACCTTTGCTATCACAACCGATAGATGTCAGGCACTGATCTCACCCTTAGGTGGACTTAGATACAGAGGGAGGAAAAAATAATATTTAGAAGAAATGACGATTGACCACAAGACCACAGTTTGATGAGCTTTCCTGATTGAACTTTGAGATTTCATGAGCAGAACAGGCTCATCTCCACACAAGACTACTAAGCACTGAGGACCAGGCATTATTGTAGGCAACTAGAGAGACAGATGTGAATACAGATGTGAATGGCCTGCCTCCATGCACATGTCAAGCTGTTGGAGAAAACCATAAATCAAAATGATAATGTCAATAAATCAGAAGGATGGCCATGCGGGGAGACAGCTTCACTTTGAGGATTGGAGAACAAGACATGATATAATAGTAGGAGGCATCATCCATGCAATGATTGCTTTTCCAGGCTGGCTCCAATCTCAATCACAGATCTCGTCCTCCTGAGTTGCACACTATAGGTGTCAGGCACCTGCAGTGGGCTCTTTAATATAAATATCTATAACCAATGTGTGTTAAGTTTCTTGGAAGTTTTTTGTGAGAAAGGTTAAAAATTAAACATATCATGCACCCTAAACTTTCTTTTCACTATCTTCTAACTATTTCAATATGAACCGTCTTACTCACTTTTTGGAAAAGTCAAGACTTTTTTTTTTCATTGTTCAAATCCTAGGGAGGGAATAAAAATGACAGCTTCTTTGCCAAAGTACTAGAATGTACTAGTCATTTTAACTGACCAGTTTTGCCAAATAATATGTCTTGCCCTTCATGGATTTTTCATCTTCAATAATGTTAGATGAATAAAACTATAAATAGGAGAAAACCAACCACATAGTAGCAAATTTATCACAATTACATATATAAGCTGTCCACTTTTTACCCAATGAAAACAGTTGCCACAAGCATTAAAAATTTGAATAAAAACTTGGAGATTCTTCCTCTTCATAAAGTTTTTTTTTTCTTTTTTTCTTCTTGCTTTGTTTGTTTTCGTTGGTTGTTGGCCTTGACCTTTTGGTCTGGGGGCAGTCCCTCAGCTATTCAGCTCAAGGAGAGTGCTCTACCACTTGAACCACAGCACCACTTCTGGTTTTCTGGTGGTTTTCTGGAAGTAGGTCTCACAGAGTTTCCTGACCAGACTGTCTTTGAACTGCAATCCTCAGATCTCAGCTTCCTCAGTAGTAGGATTGCAGATGTTAACCACCAGCAAATGGTCAAAATAGTATTTTTTTCAATTTGGCTAGCTTGAATGATTGCCACGGAAATAAATAGAATGTAAAATTGTTAACTTGTGCTAAAATTTGCAATAGTTTTACCTTGAAGAATAGTGAAACATTTAGAATTACATATTTTGAGAAAATGTAGCTGATTAACTTTTATTGATTTAAAATACTAATATACGTCTCTTTTTATTTAAAATACTAAAATATATCTCTCTTTGAGGACACTGAAGTCTGAGTTCAAAACTTGTACTTGTTGGCAGTCACTCAGAGTTAATTCTGTAAGCTCATTTTTAAATCAATCATAGATTAAATAACTTGAAGCTTACAAGGTGTCTTTTGTTAAGAATAAGTGAAATAAACCTAAACTCCTGCCTTTCAAGTAACAGAAGGAATCTTAACGTCTAGAATGTATAGACTCAAAATATGAAACACACAAAGAACATTAAGGGAAAAGAACAAATAATCTTATCAATAAATAGGTAAGTGAATTGACTAGATAGGTCCCAAATCAAATATAGATGTCTACGGAATACACGAAAAATATTCAATGTCTTTAGCAATCAAGGAAACACAAATCAAATCTATGTTCAAGTTCCATCTCTGCCTAATGAGAATGCCTATTATCAAAGAAAACACAAATACTGGCAAAGAGGTGGGGAAAGACACTCTACACAGTGTTGACAATTAAATGAATCAATGTATCCACAACAGAAATCAGTGTGGAAATTCCACCCAGGAAATCCTACATATACACCTGAAGAAATTTAAGTCAGCGTTATAGTAGAGCTGTGTGCACACACATTTTTTACAGCAGGATTCAAAATAGTCATGTTTTAGAATAAGCCACCACAGGCAGGAAAGTATGTACTACTGTAATCTCCAATTAACAATACAAACAAATCTTGGAATAGAGCTGTAGATCAAGTGGCAGAATACCAGCCTTGATGTATAAAAAGCCAAGCAAGAGATGAAGACCCTAGGGTCAAGCCTCAGGACTGCCAAATGTGCATGTACGCACGCATTGCCCCCCACCCCCGCACAATGCTGCTTATATTTTTTAGCCAAGCTTCTTATTCCCCTATGATTCATGCATCTATGACAGAGCTAAATATAATGGGAAAGTGATATTTAAAATGGTAAACTTATACTGAATACCCAGGTATATTTCTCATTTTTTTTTTGTGGTCACTGGGCTTGATCTCACAACCTGAGTGCTTTCCTTGAGCTTTTTCACTGAAGGTTGGCTCTCTACAACTTGGAGCTACAGTTCAACTTCCGGTTTTGTGATGGTTCATTATAGATAAAGAGTCTTAAGGACTCAGTCCTCCACACACTTTCTAATGGCATTTCTCAGATTTCAGTTTCTTGAATTGATAGAATTACAGGCTTGATTCACCAACACTGGGCTAGAACCTGAGTATTTTCACCACTGTTCATTGGAAGAATTCAATTCTTTTTCCTCCGGAATGCTTGCCATGCACATTTCTCTCTGGAAAGCAATTGAGCAAAGAGAGAGTTTCCAGTAGCTCTCACCTATACATCCTATCTATGGAACAGTCTGATATCTGAGGATAGTCGTTCAAAGCCAGCCCAGACAGCAAAATCTGGGAGACTTTTCATCCCAATTAACCACAAAAAAGCTGTATGCTGAGCTGTGCCTCAATCAGTAGAGCTCTATGTTGAACAAATACCTCAGGGATAGACCTCAGGCACTGAGTTCAAACCCCAAGATCAGTGAACACGGGTACACACATGATGTGCATACACACACATACACACACACACACACACACACACACACACACACACAATTTTATAACAGAGTTCTCAAACCTAAGAAAGTGCCATTCTAATCCCTTAATGTCATGCTTTGCCTGGGCTGCAATCCATGCTGGTAAACAGCATCTACAGGGATTAACAAGCTCAGAGCCAATCTGGACCCACCCAGACGGAAAGCAGGAGTGAGGTAGCACAAGCATGAGGCCCCCACTCACTCACACTGAAAGGAGGAGTGAGGTGACACAGGCATGCAGCCCCCACTCATCCAGAGTGGACATAGGAGTAAGGTGACACAGACAATGGCAACTACCCAGCCAGACCAGAAGCAGGAGTGTTGTGGTGAAAGCCCACAGCCCCCACTCTCCCAGACCAGAAGCAGGAGTGAGGTGGTGCTGTCAAATGGCCTTACCCACCCAGACAGGAAGTGGGAGTGAAGTGACACAGGCATGTGGTCAGACTTATCCTGCCAGGAAGCAGAAGTGAGGTGACGGTAGCATGCCACACCAAAGGAGCCTCACGAACCATGGTGGCCCCCTGAGAAGGAAGGTATGCTTCTATGTCAATCCAGCCTTTTCTCCTGGCCTTTTGTGAAGGGCTGCTGGGTTCAGTGGTGCACTCAGTAGGTCATAGGGCTCAAGCTATGGACCCTACTGTCCTCTCCCAACTGGTACTGCACCTGCTGAAGCTTTGGCAGCAAACTTAATAAGTTGTAATTCACAGAATGTATACCATGAACCATTAGTGTCTTTAGGTACCATGTGACACTTGCTAGTCACTTAATATTACAGTTGCCAATGTCTTAAGTGCTTTCTGAAGAGAAGGGGAAGGGGTCATAGATCCAACTGTTCAAAAATGCCTTTGGATGACACTGTATTGGCCCAAGAATGAGTCGACACAGCTGGTATCCAGGTATTTTGGGAAAGTCTTTTTGGCCATGCTTTCTGTTTGGCCTTGGAGAGTCTCAGAATATTCTTTGTTGACACAGAAGATGGGAAAGTAATTGCTAAGGCTTATATAGTCAGGAGCCATTTCCTTTCTGCCCTTCTGAGATGGCATCTCACTACATAGCCAAGACAGCCTTGAACTTAATGTGTTTTTTGCCTCAGCCTCCCAAGTGATGGAATTACAGGCTTACACCACCATGCCCAACTATCTGTCATGGGCCATTTGAAATAGAAAAATCATGACATGTGTTCTATATCTACTAACAATCTTGTGCAAAGATCAAATAAATTACAGGCTGGTTGTTAAGAATAGAGACTCAGATTCAACTGAATTTCAAATAAAATTCTGGTTTCTTACCTGCTTTTGGTTAAAGAGGAAAACACTATATCACTGAGCTTTATTCACTTGTATACAAATGTGAATGGAGCCAAGAACAGGTGGCTCATGCCTACAATCTTACTCAGGAAGCTGAGATGGAAGCATTGTGTTTCAAAGCCAGCCCAGGCAGAAAAGGCCATATGAGATTCTTAGTTCCAATTAATCCTTCAAAAACCATAAGTGGGCTGAGAAGGTGGCTCAGTAGAAGCGTGCTTTCCTTGCATGCATGAGGCCCTCGGTTGGAATCCTCAGAATCACATAAGAAGAAAAAGCTGGAAGTACACTATGGCTCAAATGGTAGAATGCTAGCCTTAACCTGAAGAGATGAGACACAGAACCCAGTCCCAGAGTTCAGGCCCCATGACTAGCAAGAATAACAACAACAACAAAATAAAACAGAAATGGAGCTGTGGCTCAAGTGGTAGAGTGCTAGAAAGTGGATCAGGGAGAGCACACAGGCCCTGAGTTCAAGCTCCATGACCAACTAAACAAAAACAAAAACAGAAATGGAGCTGTGGTTCAAGAAGTAGAGTTCTAGAAAGTGAATCAGGAACAGGCCCTGAGTTCAAGCACCACAATATACAATTGGATACTGGTATTTCCCATCTCCTAAGGTTGTCATGTTTATTCAATGAACAGAATTTTTTGAGCATTTCCTATTGAAAAGAGGGATTTTTAATGACCAGCAAGTGATTTATGATGCTGCAGAGCATTCAATGTATAACCTCTACTTGAATGTTAATTTTGTGAGTCCAGAAGCCAAACTGATGAGCCAGATACTCTTTTGGAAAATGGTTTCATATGGTAGATTCAGTTTCCCACATGTCAGTTTGCTCTTCTGCTTCTAGTCAGAAGATCTCTAAGACTCAGGAAAGGATTCAAGCTCTCTGTTAAACCATGCTGTAGCCATTTTACTTTTATTAAAGGAATAAGTAATCTAGATATTGGTGGCTCATGCCTATTATCCTCGCTGCTTAGGAACCTGAGATCTGAGGATCATGATTTCAGACCAGCCCACACAACAAAGTCCATGAGACTTGTCTCCAATTAAGCAGAAGAAGAGGTATGGCTGAATAGAGTATCTTTACTAAGAAAACGCTCTATTTAAGCTGTCCCATATGTTGGGACATTGCCACCTACAATACTTCTGGACCATTTCTTCCTTTGGTGTATTGGCCTATGGCCTGGCTTTCACTCCTGTGGATATAGGCTGGTTGGCCATCCACCTTGGGGGTGGAATGATCCGTTTATCGAAAATACTGCCCAGAAAAAACAACTATGATGTAAACAATGTTTGATAAGTTGTTAAGTCCAAAGTTAAAGTGGTAAGGATGATTATTGTTTAGCTTTTTTTCATTAAATAGTAATTACTTTTTAAAGTTTATCTGCTTATTTAATGTGATGTAGGAAACCAAAAGTTAATATTTGGGTTTTTTGGTGAAATTTGAAACTAGGCAAGTAAAAGCACTCATTGTCCCCAAACTCAACATTTAAAAATATTAAAACATTGTTCATATGTTTTAGTCACCAGAAATTTGGGACAGGCATGGTAGCTCACACTTGAATTGCTAGATACAGAGAGGATTATTAGGATTTGAGGCTAGCCCAGGCAAACATTCACTTTATTGGATCTCAATCAATATCTGAACCAAATTCATTGTGCTTTTAATTTCATCTACTCACAAAGGGTAAAGAGAAGGATTGTGATCCATTCTGTCCTGCTCATAAACAGAAAACCCTGCCATAAAAATGGCTAAAGCAGAGCTGGGCACAGGTGATTAATGCCTATACTTTTATTTACTCAGGAGGCTGAGGTCTGAAGATCACAGCTCAAAGCCAGTCTAGGCAGGAAAGTTTGTGAGACTCCTGCCTCCAATAAACCAATAGAAAACTAGAAGTGGAATTGTGGCTCAAACAGTATTGCACTCGCCTTTAGCTGAAGAGTGCAGGTACAGTGTCCTGGCCCAGAGTTCAAGCCACATGACTAACAAAACAGAAGTAACTAAAGCAAAAAGCGCAGGTGTATGGTTCACCTTGTAGAGCACCTACCTAAAATGCATGAAGCCCTGAGTTTAATTGCTAAGATAGAAAGGAGGAAAGCATGTGAAGGAATGGAATGAAGAAAAGAAAGAAGGGAGGAGTTATGATATAATCAAATACTAGAATGATGTGAAGTATTAAAGGGATTACAAGTATTTTATATAAAAATATACTGATTGTTTACAAAAAAGCAAATTTTAAAATGTGGAATTCAGGTTAAAATACATGTACAACTTTTGTTTTTCTATAAAATGATACTTATGTGCTCCTTTAGTTTAAAAGTAGTAAATGAGTTTAAAACAATACAAGAGTGGTTAGAATGAATAATTATTTCTTATCACTTTTTCTGCTATATCCACCACTTACAAAATCAAAACAATGTTGATCATTTTAATTATTAATTCATTCGTATAATCTTTCATCTTTAGTGTATAGTCTATTGTACACATCATTTAAATGTTTGAACTCTTTTTGTTGTTTGTTTGTTTTTGTGGGTCATGGCTCCTAAACTCTTGGCTTGGGCACTGTCCCTCAGCTCTTCAGCTCAAAGCTAGCACTCTACCACTTAAGCCACAGTGCCACTTCTGGCTTTTTCTGCTCATGTGGTACTGAGGAATCAAACCCAAAGGCTCATACATGCAAGTCAAGAACTTTACCACTGAGCCACCTTCCCAGCACTGAACTCTTTTTTTTTTTTCCTTCAGATATGGGACTTGAATACAGGGCATGGGTGCTGTCCCAGAGCTACTTTGCTCAAGGTTAGCAGTATAGCATACCAGTTTAAACCACAGTGCCATTTCTTGTTTTTTTAGGGGTTAATTGGTAATAGGAGTCTCATGGGAACTTTTCTGCCCAGGCTGGCTTTGAACCACCATCCTCATTTCTCAGCCTCCTAAGAAGGTAGGATTACAGGCATGAGCCTCCTGCACACAGCTGCTCATTTTTTTCTTTTAACAGTTATACAAGTTTAGTTCCACCCCAAATACATGCAAACTGAGATGCAAATTGGCTTTAAATAAACCACGAATTGAGGATGTTGAGATCACAAGTGATTGCAAATTCGTTTTTACTTTTTTTTTATGTGGAGCTTGAACTCAGGGCCTGGTTGCAGTCCCTGTTCTTTTGTGCTCAAGGCTATCACTCCACCAGTTTGAATCACAGTGCCCCCTCTGGTTTCTTGCTAACCAGTTAATGAGATAATAGTCTCACAGACTTTCTTTTTTTTTTTTTTTCTTTTTGTCGGCCGTGGGGCTTGAACTCTGGCCCTGGGCGCTGTCCCTCAGCTCTTCAGCTCAAGGCGAGCGCTCTACCACTTGAGCTACAGTGCCACTTCCTCACAGACTTTCTTAACCAGGTTGTCTTTAAACCTAGATTATCAGATCTCAGCCACCTGAGTTGCTAAGATTACAGGCATGAGCCACTGGCACCAACTTGTTAAAAAAAGAACGACAATTCATAAGCCAGGTACCTTGGCTCATGTCTGTAATCCCAGAGGCTGAGATCTGAAGATAATGATTTGAATCTAATGATGATAAAACATCTCTGTGATTCTTTTATCTCCAATAAACTCCACAAGAAAATCCAGAAGTGAAGATTTGGCTCAAGTGGTAGAGTGCACTCGAGCAAAAATAAAGCTCAGGAACAGCACTTAGATCCTGAGTTCAAGCTCCATTTCTGGCACACACACACAAACACACACACACACACAAAACAAAAAGTAAATAGAAAATGTGAAGAAATCAAGGGAAAAATTTGAATATTGTAAGGACTTTTGGGTTTAGAGGTAGGAAAAAAGCTAATGATTGAAACTATCAGGTACCAAGGACTTACAAAAACATAATTATCTTCTCTTTATTTCACTTTTCTCATATGTTCTCATTTGGGAGCTCTCTTCTTTTTGAAAAAATAGTGTTGTTTTAGCGGTGATATACAGCAATGTTATCTTTCTGTATGTCAGGTAACTAGTATATTTCCTTCCTTTTACATAGTCTAATCTGTTCCCCCATTCTGTTCCATTCCCTCCCTCCCATGTCGATCCGCAAGTCGCATGGTTCACTTTCATCAATATCCAGTACAGCCAGTGGGCTCTGCGGCTGGAATTTTTCTTCCAGTTTCCACTGATTCTGTGCCCTTTTCCCATCTTACGTCAGATATGCATGCATATATAGTGTATATTGGGTAAATAATACAGAGTCATCAGAAAATGAAAAGAGCAATTAAGAAAAGTTCCTTGTTTCTTTATCTTTACAATTCAATTCAGTATATATATATATATATATATATGTATATATATATGCATATGCATATATATATGTATATATAGTTTTATATACATAAGAAGAGATGCTTGTGTATTATAACTTGGTGATTTTCTACAAAGGCTTTTCCCTACTGTATTCACGGTACATGATGCCTAGAATCCTGTACAGTTTTCATATCCCATTGTGTTTTAAATCTAACTTCCACATATCAGGAAGAAAATGTGCCATTTGTCTCTTTAATCTTGGCTTAACTTTATTAACATGGTTTATTCTAGTTCCTTCCATTTCCCTGCAAATGACATTATTTTATTCTTTCTAATGGACCTGTCTGTAAAATTTCATTGTATATAGATAGCATAATTATTGGATCCATTCATTTATTGTGGGGCATCTGGGTGTGTACATATCTTGTCACTGTGAATTGAGCAGCAAGGAACATGGTTGTGCAAGTGTCCTTGCCATATTCTGGTTCATGATGCTCAGGGTAGATGCCTAGAAGTGGTATGGCTGTAGGGAGGGTATTAGGGAAGGTCTGTGTTGCGATTTTTGAGCAACTTTCAGATTGCTTTCCAGAGTTGCTGTATTAGTATACATTCCCACCAGCAGTGCAGTAGGATTCCTTTTTTCTCCACTTTCTGATCAGCATTTGTTGTCAGAATTCAGAATATTTGGGTAAGATTGTATCTCAGTATTGCTTTGATTTACATTTTCTTTATGGCGAGGGATAATGAAACTTTCCTAATATGTTTCTTTCCCATTCTTTACTTTTTCTTCTGAGAAGTCTCTTCTTGGATCCCCTGCCCATTTAGTAATTGGTTTATGAGGTTTTGGAGGGGTACTTTCCAGAGGTCCATTTATACATTGAATATTAGCCCTATGTCTGATGTGTTGCAGGTAAATATCTTTTGCCAATTCCTTGGCTGTCTTTTTAGTTTAGTGGCTATATCCTAGCCTGTGCAGAATTTTTTTCCCTTTGATGTAGTCCCATTTGTTGGATCTATCTCCTATCTGTTCTGCCCCAGGAACTATATTCAGGAAGTTCCTGACTGTACCTATAAGTTTTAATATCATTCCTATTATGTCTTACAGTAGTTTGGCTGATTTTAAGGTAGTTAATCCATTTTGAGTTGATGTTAGTGAAAGCACAGATCCACTTCTAGTTTTCTGCATATGGCTGCCAAGTTGTCCCAACAGGAATATTTGAAGAAGCTGTGATTTGTGTGTGTGTGTGTGTGTGTGTGTGTGTGTGTGTGTGTGTGTGTGTGTGTGTGTGGTCGGTCATGGGGCTTGAACTCTGGGTCTCGGCGCTGTCCCTCAGCTATTCAGCTGAAGGCTAGTGCTTGCGCCAAAGTTCCGGTTTCCATTTTCTTGTGGTTTATTGCAGATAAGAGTCTCATGGACTTCCCTGTCCCTGCTGGCTTTGAACAATTATCCTCAGATCTCAGCAGTTTCATAAGCTAGGTAATGAGTATATTTCTTATCATCATTGTTACTTCCTCCTTTGTTTTTCCCTACCATCCCTTTCCTCCCCTAACCAAAACTACACTCTCACCCCACCCCCGGCCTAAATTGTAAAGCTCATTTTTCTGCATAGTGTATTGTGCATCTCATTATTACAATGGGTCAACCTATATCTCTATTTAAGCATTTTGTTTTTCCCTTCCCATCCCCAAATTAGAAAAGTGTATATAAAAGTTGCAAGGCACCAATATCAAATACAGTGAAAACAGGGGTTTTACGATGGGGGAGGAACATACAAAGAAAAAAAAATTACGTGGTATATTGTGAATACGTTAGAATACGTTAGAAACAATAGATAGAAAGAAAAAAAAACACTTCTGTCCCTAGCTTGAGGTTCATTTCTCTTAACATCATCTTATTGGGTCATATGTACATAGCTTTTGAACTTTTCTGCTTGTCCCTCAGATCTCTGATTGATGTATACTAGTTATTACAAATGAGGGACACCATGAAACCTATGTTTCTTTAGGCCTGACTCACTTCACTTAATATAATCTTTTCCATTGGTCTTCGGATTTTTTTTGTATTTTTCTTTTTTTATTGTGAAAATACCGTAAAGAGGAGTTACAATTACATGGACAAGATAATGAATACATTTATTAACAAGCATTGTTGCCTGTTCTTTGTATCCCCTTCCCATTCCTTCCCATTCTCCATCCCACCCACAACTACCCCCCCACCAAAGTTGTAAAGTTTGTTTTTCGACATAACTACGTGTACAGCTCATTGTTGCAATGGTTATGCCTGTATCCCTAGTTAAATGATTTGTTTTTGCCCTTCCCCTCCACAAATTATAGCACCATCAAATACAGTGAAAGCAGGAGTTTTATCATTGGGGAAGGACATACAAAGCAACATAGAAATCATCTTATAAATATGTTAGAAACAATTTTTATACCAATAACAAGCTGTTTTTGTTATTGTGGCTCTTTAGTAGAACTTGAAGTCTCCTATAGTGGTACTGCCTGAATGGCTTATTTTGCCAAGAATTGCTTTGTCTCTTCTTGGTCTGTTTTTTTTTTTTTTTTCCATATGAACTTTTGGATTCTTTCATTTATCTGAGTAAAGTACATCATTGGGATTTTGATGCAGATTGCCTTGAATTTTATATCATTTTTTTGCATTATGGCCATTTTCACAATATTCTACCTATACATGAACATGGAAGGTCTTTGCATATTCTGATATACTCTTTGATTTTTTTCTTTAGATTTTTGCAATTTTTACATCTTTGGTTAGGTTAATTACTATTTTTTGAAGCTTTTGCAAATGGTGTCAGTTTCATTATTTTCCTTTCTGCTTGTATATTCTTTGCCCAACAAATGGTTCAGTAACCATTTGTTGTTGTTTTGGGTCGTAGTGCTTGAACTTTGAGCTGGGCGCTGTGGGCGCTGTCCTTCATCTCTTCACCTCAAGGCGAGCAAAAGCGCCACTTCCAGTTTTTTGGTGGTTAATTGGAGACTCATGGACTTCCCTGCCTGGACTGGCTTTGAACAACGATCCTCAGATATCAGCCTCCTGATTAGCTAGAATTACAGGCATGAGCCACTGGTGCCTGGCCAAGGCTACTGAATTTTATGGATTGATTTTGCATTCTGATACTTTGCTAAAAGGATTAATTAGCTGTAGGAGTTTTGGAGTTGAGCTTTTGGGTCCTCAAGTATAAGAAATGGTCATCAGCAAATACCGTTAGTTTAATTTTTGCGTACTCTGTGTGGCTCCTTTAATGTCCTTTTCTTTCCTTATTGGTCTGGCTAAAAATTCCAGTATAGATTGAAGAGGAGGGGAGTGAAGGGGCATCTTTGCCTTGTTCCTTATTTTAAGGAAAATAGTTTTAGTTTTTCCCCATTTAGTATGGCCTGTTGTCTATGGCTCTTATTGTTTTAAGGAATGTTCCTTCTATTCCTTGTTTCTCCAGAGCTTTTAATGTCAATGCGTGGTCTTTTGTCGAAGGTTTGTTCTGCATCTACTGAGATGAGTTTGTGGTTCTTGATATTGGCTCTACTGATGTGAATTATTGATTTGTATATATTAAATCAACTTTGCATCTGTGGGATGAAGCCTACTTGATCATATTTTTATGACTTGTATTTGTTTCTGGGTTCTGTTGGCTAATATTTTATTGAGGAGTTTTGCATCTATGTTCATCAGAGAAATTGATCATTCATTCACATGTTTTGTTGGATCCTTACCTAGTTTTGGGATGAGTGTAATATTGGATTCATAGAATGAGTTTGGGTTTGCTCCATACTGTGTCTATTTCACAGAAAAGCTTGAGGAGGATTAGTATTACTTCATCTTTAAAAGCCTTATAGTGGGCTTAGAAGATGGGTTAGTGGTAGAATGCTTGCCTAGTATACATGAAGCTGTGTGTTCCATTCCTCAATGCCACATACACAGAAAAGCCAGAAGTGGCATGGTTGCTCAAGTGATATAGCACTAGTACTAAAACTAGCCTTGAGCAAAAACAGCTCTGGGACAGGTTCAGAACCTGAGTTCAAGCCCTAAGACTGGACAAAATAAAATGTCTTATAGAATTGAGTAATGAATCCATCTGGGCTTGGACTTTTTCTTGTTGGAAGACTTCTGATTACTTGTATGTTATTCCTTTGTTTAGTTTGTTGATATTTTCTTGGTTCAGTATAGGAAGTTTGTATGGGAAACTCTATTTATGGTCATGGGTCACTGTCCCTCAGCTCTTCAGCTCAAGGCTAGTGCTCTACCACTTGAGCCATAGTGCCACTTCCAGCTTTTTCTGCTTATGTGGTGCTGAGGAAGCGAACCCAGGGGCTCATGCGTGCAAGGCAAACACGCTTCCACTGAGCCACCTTCCCAGCCCAGAAATTCCATTCTAGGTGCTGACACCCAGACAAAGAGGCTTGTTGGGCTTTTTGAACTGATGATGGAAAAGGGGATTGTATGACAACTATTTCAACAAGTAAGAACTTGATAATGCTTACTTATTACTCAAATGACTGAGGAAAATATCAGCATGAATTCAATTTTGAGTTAATAAATGTATATGCACATCATTATTATCTGAAAGACTTTCAAAAAATCTACCATGCTGACTAAGATTCAAAACTCAAAAATAAATAAATTTACTTATTTATTTTGGTGCCAATCCTACGACTGGAACTGAGGGTACAATGGTAAGCACTTACTACTTGAGCAACCACTCCCATTCCAGGTTTTCCTGGATAATTGGAAATAAAGATTATTAACAAATGTTCTGGCCCAGGATGATTTTGAAAATCTGCGCCCAGGTCTTAGCCTCCTAAGTAGCTAGGGTTATAGGTAACTGGTCAGAGATATTTATTTATTTATTTATTTATTTATTTATTTATTTATTTATTTATTTATTTATTTATTCAACCAGACTTGGGACTTGAACTCATGTTCTGGGTCATTACCTGGACTTTTGTGCTCTAATACTTGAGACAGAGCTACAATTCCTGTTTTTTTTTAAAATAATTAATTGGATATAATTGTCTCCCTGAGTTTTCTTCTGGGTCTGGTTTTAAACCTAGATTATATGATCTCAGCCTTCTTGATAGCTAGTATCACAGGCCTTAGCCACTGCTGCCTTGCTCAGAAATTTATTTTTAAAATATCTTTTCACTGGGTTTTAGGGGGAAACAGAGAAATGTATACATTTCCTGAATTGTGAACACCTTACAGTACTTTAATAATAACAATAAATTATGTTTTTTTTTCCATTTTGTAGTAATTTGGCATTTGCAAACCACCAAAATGAACTCATTCTCTTTCAAAAACTATCATGTCTTTATGAAGTTGAAAATCACATATTAAGTTAGGTGATGGTGGCTCAAATCTGTTATCCTAGCTATTCAGGAGGCTGTGTTCAAAGCTAGCCCAAACAAGAAATTCTGTGAATTTGTAGGCAGGGGCTAGGTATTCCTCCTTTCTGATCATAGTGAGCACAGTCCTTCACGTACTTGGTTCTTAAAAATCATACTTAGGCCAGGCATTTGGTCACTCATGCTTGTAATTGTCACTGGCCAGGATACTGAGATCTGAAGATAAAGTTTCAAAGCCAGTCCCGGCAAGAGTGAGAGTCTTATATTGAGCTAAGCATAAAAAGTTTGAAACAGAGTTGTGTTTCAGATAATAGAGTGCTATCCTTGAGTGACAAAACCAAGCAGGAGCAAGAAGACCTGAATTCAAGACCCAATACTGGTAAAAAATATATATAAATATATATAATAAAATAAAATAAAACCACCAAAAAAGTGCCTTTGTTCTTTTTAAAATTTTTGACATTTTTTTCCTTACTTGTTTATCTGTATGTTACTATATAAACACACAGAAAGTTATGGAACAAAGTTAAATTTTAAGAATATTCTTCCATTATCGACCATTATACCTTCATTATACTTAAGAAAATTAATGATATTTTCATAATACTCTTATTATATCAAATACAGTTACACATTTCCTTGTTTGAGACAGATATTATTCTTGCTATTTTTCAAATTAAAATTTCAAATTAATTTTTCAAATTAATTTTTCAAATTAATTTTTCATTAGGGTTCATTTCATGTTGTTATGTCTCTTTTGTTTTTAGTTCTCTAAAATATCATCCCAGCCAGGCATTGGTGGCTCATGCCTATAATCCTAGCTACTCAGGAGCTTACATTGAGGATCGTGATTCAAAGCCAGCCCAGGTAGGAAAGTTCGTAAGACTTTTTTCTCCAATAAACCACCAGAAAAGCAGAAGTGGGGTTTGGGTCAAGTGGTCGAGCACTAGACTTGAGCATAATAGCTGAGGCACAGTGCCCAGCCCAGATTTCAAGCCCTATTCTACTCCCAAAATAAATAAGTAAAATAAAATAAAATAACATGCAACCCCAGTCTTTCCTTTTCATGATACTGCCCTTTAAGTCAAAATATTCTAAATTAGTTTTTTAAATAAGATATTCTTTATATTTTACTCGCCTAGCTATTTCGTTAAGGTGGATTCTCATTCGTTTTCCTTTTTTGTTGGTTGTGGGGTTTGTACTCAGGTCCTGGATCCTGTCCCTGAACTTTTGTGCTCAAGGCTAGTGCTCTACCACTTTGAGTTACATTGCCACTTATGGTTTTCAGTGGTTAATTGGAAATAAGAATCTCATAGATTTTCTACCCAGTCTGGTATTGAACCTTGATCCTCAGATCTCAGACTTCTGACAAGCTAGAATTACAGATGTAAGCCATTGGCTATGGGCGCCGATTTGTTTTTCTTTTATTTAATTTTTTGTCAGTCTTAGTGCTGTCCCTGAGCTCTTCAGCTCAAATCAAGTGCTCTATCATTTGAACCAATGCCCACTTTTGGTTTTCTGGTGGTTAATTGGAGATAAGAATCTCATTAGCTTTCCTACCTGGGGTAGCTCTGAACTGCAATCCTCAGATATCAGCCTCACTAGTAGCTAGGATTACATGTGTGAGCCACCTGTACCCAGCTTCCTCATTTATTGTCTTATGTTGAGTTTTATCTGATTTCTCTACTTCTTGTATTTCCTAGCAACTACAAAGTAGGCCTAGAGTTCCTCATTCATTACAGTAGTTCTTAGGTCCAAGTGATGGCTGACTGCAGGAATGGAGATGAGTCCAATATAAAATAAAATGCTGTCTTGGTATTGAAGAAAACTAACAATCACATGCTAGTGGTTCACATCTGTAATCCTAGCTACTCAGAATGCTGATCTGAGGATTATGGTTTAAATACAAGATAATTTATGCTGAATTTCGATAAAAGCTCCCTTGGTGTTTTTAAATGTAGGCTTTTATTTATTTCTTATTTTAGTTTTTCTTATTGTGACTACCAAAAAGGTGAGTGACTTCAATGGCTTCTATTGATGGCTGACTTTTGAGGTGCTTTAGAGACTTCATTAGAAGCCAGACATGTTGTAATCAATTGAGTAGCCAGCCACAAAGCTGTGACAATACTTAAAGTAAGCAAAATTACATAAAACCAAACATTCACTCAGTTTCAATAGCCATATTTCAAATAAAAATAAAATTCAAGTTTCAGGGAATGTTAGTAATGTTTTAATGCATTCATTCTATCTGTGTCCTCTGTCATACTGCTACAGCAGAATGAAATACTGACAGCATACCATGTGGCTCCCAAAGTCTGGACATACTTACTCTGATCTTTACAGAAAATGTTTGCCTGACCTTTTTCCCTAGTAAACATCATTTATTATGCAGAGCTACCCTCTTTTCTATATGCAGTTATCTCTCTCCTTTCCTCCCTCCTTCTCTATTCCCTCCCCCAATCACTTCCACAATCCCTCCCTTCCCTTGTTTTAGGGATCAAAACTCATGCATGTTAAGCTGCTAAGCTGAATCCCAGCCCTGTGTATGATTTTGTTTTTGGTGAGGGTATAGCTTTCCAGGGGCTTAAACTTTGGTCCTGGACACTTTCTTTGACCTATTGTCCTCAAGGTTAGTGCTCTGCCACTTCAACCACAGCTTCACTTTTGTGTTTTTGATGGTTAATTGGAGATAAGAGTCTCACTGGCTTTCCTTCTTGGGCTGTGTTGGAACCACGATATTATAAGCTTGTGATTACAGGAATGAGAATTGGCATCCACCTTACATCTTTTTAAGTTTTCAAGTAGAACGTATATCCAAACAAATTCTATATCTTCTTTTAATTTAAAAAAGGACAAGTGTGGGAACCATTCCAGAGAAGTAAACAACTTTAACCTGTGTAAATTTAAATAATTCTGTAAATATGTTAGAAAGAATGGCAAGAAAGAAAAAAAATTTGAATACTTATCTTGGGGTTCATTTCACCTAACATCAACTTATCTGACGTTTTCTTCATATGTCTCAGACATATCTTCGTTATGGCAAATAAGGGAAACCATGGGACCTATGTTTCTTTGCACCTGGACTACTTCACTTAATATAATTTTTTCAAAGTCTTTCCATTTCCTAACAAATGGGGCAATGTCATTGTTTCTGATGCAGGCATAGAACTCCATTGTGTATATACACCACATTTTTTTGATCCATTCATCAAATAATTCTGTATCATCACAAAATTGCTAAATAATTTTATTACTAACATATTATAAGGTGAATTTTCAGGACTAACACTAATAAAGGTATGTAAATGGGGAAATGATATTGATTTATTTTTAGGCATCCAATCCAGATACTTTATTCTATGTCTTAGCTGAAGAAAATCTGAGTCATTGTATACAATGATTCCTAGCAATTTTGTGAGGTACATAAAAATAATGACAGAGCTAGTTTAGTCATTGATTTTAGAGTTCTAAAATGATACCTACAAGATACTCTGTATTTTAAGTCATATAGTATAGCGATTTTGTCTAAAGCATGCTTTACTGACACACATCACTAGAAAAAATTTCCTTAAAAAGATAGTCAATTTGGAAAATCAGTCTATACACAAATCTTGTCAAATTAAGAATATATTTGAATAGTGATGATATATGGCTAAGCAATAACTTAAAATAATTATCACTGTCCTGACAGGTAGGATTAGTAGCTTCTTAAATTTCTAGTTGTCATAGTATTTATACTTCAGTAATGCTACAGCTGTATTAGAATACTTGACAATTTTGAAATAGGCTGCCTCCAGGGACAGATAAGCCAGACACCAGTGGCTCACACCTATAATCCTAGCTACTCAGGAGGCTGAGATGTGAGGATCCCCATTCAAATCCAGCTCAGGCAGGGAAGTTTGTGAGACTGTTATCTCCAACAGACCACTAAGAAAATAAGAAGTAAACCAGAAGTGGTGTTGTGGTTCAAGTGGTAGAGCATTAGCCTTAAGCTGAAGAGCTGAGGGACAGCACCCAGGCCTAGAGTCCAAGTCCCTTGACCGATAAAACAAACCAAAACAATACAAAACAAAACAAGCCCACACAGGTTGAGAACTATGTTTTCTAGATAAGGTATATTTAGGGCTAGTTTTTCTATATTTTGGCTTATTTCATATATTAAATATTTTTTCCAATCAACTGAAGAAGGTTCTGAAATGATTTTTAAATGAATAACTGAGTTTGTAGTAAAATCATTTTCGTAAAACATTGTTTATTTTCACTATTGCTTTTTAACTTTTAAATCTTCCTCTCTTCTGCACCACCTTCCACTCCAAAGACATCCACAGATTTCCAGGGTGTACCATAAGAAGTCTGTGTACACTTTAGCCTGGGGTTCACCAGTGCCTTACACTTCATTTGGTAAGGCTATGCAACATTCTTTAACAAATATGTAGGGTGTTTCTTTCCCTTTAATCCGAATGCATTTAAATTAGAAGTTAAAAAAGTTCTAAATCAGTGACTGCACTTGTGTTTTGCTGTGTACCCAGAGATCGATGTAAGCAGTAGTAGCATGTGATAATGGAGCATCTAGGAGTTACTATTTACCTGTAAGCTCCACTAACCTCTAAAGCACTGATAGTGCAGATATTTTTCATTTTACACATGTTTCTTTTCAGTGTCCTAACCTTTGATTAATACATTTGGTTGCTTTTTCTCTTCTAGCCAGTGTAAACATTGTCTTTGTTATTTTTTTATTGTGAAAATACTGTACAGAGGATTTACAATTGTATAGGCAAGGTAATGAGTACATATCAAGCATTGTTACCTCTTCCTTTGTTTTCCCCTTCCCATTCCTTCCCATCTCCCCATTCCGCCCTACACTCCCGCATTCACCCCTTCTCCCGCCAAAGTTGTAAAGTTCGGTTTTTGACATAACGTCTTGTACATATCCCAGAAATAAGTCAAACAGAGCATCAGTAGCTCATGCCTATAATCCTACCAACTCAGGAAGCTAAGATCTGAGCATCATGGATCATGGTTTAAAACCAGCCTAGGTAAGAAAGTCTATGTGCTTCTTATTTCCAGTAAAATTATGGTATTTCTTTATTACAATGAAATATCTTAAACATCTATAGTTCTTTCCTTAGATAGAAGAGAAAGATTATTAAGTCATCAAAACTTAATCAGATTTTTCCAGCAATATAAGAATTGCTGTATATATGAGGGAAATACATGCTTTAGAAATGTTATAGTTGCTAGGCACTGGTGGCTCATGCCTCTAACGCTAGCCACTCAGGAGGGTGAAATCTGAGGATCATGCTTCAAAGCTAGCTTTGGCAGTAAAGTCCATGAGACTTTTATCTCTAGTTTACCACAAGATACCTGGAAGTGGTATTGTGGCTTACATAGTAGAGCACTAGTCTTGGGCTGAAGAGCTGAGGGACAACGCCTAGGCCCAGAGGTGAAGTCCTATAACCAACAAAAAAATCTTATTGTTTAGTCATAGCAATTCTCGCAGTTCTGTAAATTAAAATACCCAAAAGGTAGAATACTTATTTGTGTGTGTGTGTGTGTGTGTGTGTGTGTGTGTGTGTGTGTGTGTGTGTGTGTGTGTGTGTGTGGCCTTAGCGGAACTTGACCTCAGTGGGCTCCCTAATTTTTTTCCAACCAAACCTGGTACTCTACCCCTAGAGCTACACTTCCACTTCTGGTGTTTTTGTTGCTTAATTGGAGATGAGTCTCAGGATTGAGTTTCCTGCCCATGCTAGCTTTAAACTTCTATCCTCAGATGTCAGCCTTCTGAGTAGTAAGGATCACAGGCATGGATGTCTGGTTCTCAGCTTAGAATGCTGATTGGTTTACTTGTAAATTAGAAAATTAAAGATTGGTTTGCTAAAATTTTAGATTTTTTATGAAAATTGAAATAACTATTTTAGAAAGTCTTAAAAGTTTTAAAACATACTTTTAAATAAAGGGAGTGCGCAAAGACTGGTTAATTTATGAGCAATTAATTTTATTTGGCTTAAGGTATTAGAAATTTCAAGAGCATGGTGTTCACATATGTGACTGAGGTATTTTTTCTGTCTCTCCCCATGAAGGAAGGTAGAAAGAAAAAAGAGCATAAATGAGAGGCTGAGAGGATAAGATGGAACTGATTTTGCAACAGGATCATTTTCATAATGAAGTCATCTGTCTATGAGGGCAGCATTCTCCTTCATGATCATCTCTTAAAGATTCTACCCCTTTTTTTCTGTTCTTTTCTTTTTTCTAGATATAGGGCGAGAATTCAGGGCCTGGATGTTGTCCCTGAGCTCTTTTGCTCAAAGCTAGTACTCTACAACTTAGAGCCACAGTCCACTTCTGAGAATGCCTGGGTACCCATGTCTCACACCTATAATCCTCGAGACTCTTATCTCCAATTAATCACAGAAAAATCTGGAAGTGGCACTGTGATTCAAGTGGTAGAGGACAAACTTTGAATAAAAGCAGCTCAAAACCCAGGACCAGAAAAAAAGAAGAGAATGCTAGACAGATACCTTGAAGGAAAATATAGGAATGTCTAGAAATAAAGCAAGGCTTTCCAAAAGCAGTGATGATTAGGCTACAACCTAATATATTAGATAAGAATTATCTGACTTAATACTGAAGCTGTCTAAAATCCTAGACTCTTTTCCCAAAATAACAAACAAAATTGAAATAAAAAAGGTTTTGATATCAAATATGATATGATTTTAAAAGTATGAGTCTTTATATATTGGCTGATAAACCTGCATGACCAAAATAATTAATTTCAGGGGATGTGGAGTATGGGTTACAATTCACAATTTTTGCTTTAGGAACAATGTCTTTTCAGATTCCAGCTTTGATGTCCCAGAAAAGATGTTTAAAGTAATCATTTTCTGTCATAGAAATTATCACTGAATTAAGAATATCTCTTTTAATCTCCCTCCAACTGTGCACAGCATCGTAAGGATAGTTTATTCCAGTGTATTAGATTACTTCAGATTTTTATTTTTTGATTTTCCTAGTGTTATAGTTATACTCTAAAATCAAATCGTTAAGATGTTGTAAGCATTTCTTGTGCTACAGGAGTAGGAGACAGAATTTGCTTCACTTTATACAGCTGTGGAGGGGAAGGGATTGTCCTACAGCATAACTTTGAAAGCTTAGTGGTGAGGTCTTTGACATCAACATTCACATCAGGGACACCAATTCAACCAAAGTGAGTTGCTGTGATCTGAAATCTCCCCTCCCCTTTCTCTGTTGCCATTTTGCAAGCTACATTTCCCCATGTGATACCCCCCATCCTAGCCAGACTACTTAAGTTTTGTTGAAAGGCTATGAGTGAATGAAGGTGTTATCTTATGGTACTTTATCATTGAGTGACATGAACAAATTAAACACAATAGAAATCAGTCCTCAACTGCAGTGATTTATGAAGAGATTTCGTATCTTAAAAATAAAGGTTTCTTTTATGCCAAGTACTTTAACTTGAGCCAAAATGATGTCATGGCAAGTAGAAACTATAACAGGGTTTTCAAATCCAACCAATAAGTTTCTGCACATGAAAACATACAGTGAGCTAGCCTCATTTCCAGATTTAATAAATGATTGACCATATGAAAATTCTTCATTATGACTAAAATTTTAATCTATTTTTAAAAATAAAAAATATTTTAAATTCCCATATTTGCATCCCATTGGGAAGTTGAGGTGAGGCCCAGAAACACTCAGAACTGAAATTATGTCACTTAGATTTCTTTATGTGTGCTAGTCTTCTTTTTGTTGGTTTTGTTTTGGTTTTACTTTAGGCTAGTGCTCTACCACTTGCCATAGATCTATATTCAAATATCATTTTTTCTAGTGGAGGTATAGAATTCCATTGTGGATATATACCACATTTTCGTCATCCATTCATCTACTGAGGGGCACCTGGGTTGGTTCCATATCTTAGCTATGGTAAATAATGCTGCAATAAACACAGTTGTCCTGGTAGCTTTAGTATGGTCTTGTTTGTTTTAATTTGGTTAAATGCCCCAAAGTGGGATTGCTGGGTCATAGGGGAGCTCTATGTGGAGTCTCTTGAGGAACTTCCATACTACTTCCCAAAGTGATTGAACAAGTTTATACTCCGACCAACAATGCAGTAGGGTTCCCTCCTGGTCACATCCCCTCCAGCATTTGTTGCTATTAGAGTTCTTGATTATAGCCATTCTAACTTAGGTGATGTGGTATCTAAATGTTATTCTGATTTGCATTTCTTTTTATGGCTAGAGAGGTTGAGCATATCTTCATGAGTCTATTGGCCATTTGTATTTCCTCTTCAGAGAAGTTTCTCTTTTTAAGTGTTTAGCCCACTAATTTATTGGGCAGTTGTTTCTTTGATGATTTGTTGTAAAATGAAACTTACTGTTATGAAATGGTAGCCATTCTATACAACACATTAACAATATCATAAAATTATTATTATTATTAGGAGGAGAAGTAGTAGTAGTTTGTATGGGGCTTAAACTCTGGGCCTGGACATTGTCCCTGCACTCAAGGCAAGTGGTCTTCCATTTGAGTCACAGCGTCACTTCTGGTTTTCCAATGGTTAATTGGAGATAAGGATCTCATGTAGTTATGGGAAGTTGGCACAGTGGTAGTGTTTGCCTGGCATGCATAAGGCCCTGGGTTCGAGTTCTCAGCACCACATAAGCAGAAAAAGCCGGAAGCGGCACTATGGCTCAAGTGGTAGGTCTGTAGCCTTGAGTTGAGGAGCTGAGGGACAGAGCCCAGGCCCCGGAATTCAAGCCCAGGTCTGGCAAAAAATAGTTTCATGGACTTTCTTGCCAGTTCTGGCTTTGAACTATGATCTTTAGATCTTACCTTCTTAGTAGCTTTGATTACAGCCATGAGAGACCAGTGCCAAGCTAAAATTATTTTTAAACTATAATTAAAATTTCTTTTATCATAATGTGGAAATTGCTGTCTATAATGCTTGTTGTGGAGCCTGATGGATGGCCTCTTGTTCCAAAAAAGCAGTTGTTTCTGTGCCCAATCTAAAAACTTTCTTTCATCCTGGATTCAGTCACTTCCCATTCTGAGATTTGGTTTTTAGTTCTTTTAGGCATTATTATTTCAAAAATTCCATTTGTTTTACTTTAAAATTCACGCATGCCAAAATGGATAATGTAGAAACTAGTTTCTAGTCACCAGTGGCTCATGTTTTTTATCCTAGCTGCAAGGGATACTGAAATTTGTAGGTTCTCATTTAAAGCTTGCTGGTCAAAAATTTTGAGACACAATTATATCTGAATAACCAACCAAAATCTAAAAATAGAGATGTGACTCAAGGGGTAGAGTAATAACCTTGAACAAAAACACTAAAATTACTGAGAGGACTAGTTCAATCTCCATTTCTCACTTATGGCAAAGTGCATGCACACACACACACACACACACAACACATTTCTCTTATAATCTCATCCTTTAGTAGTAATCAATGGTATAAACAACACCAATTTTCTGCAACTTTTTCAGATATTAACCTAAATATATATATATATATATATATATATATATATATATATATATATATATATATGATAATATGTAGTTTTGCATTTCTGTGTACTAATGTAAGAGAACATTCTGCTTCATTTGATGTTGAAGTCAAGGAATTGTTTTGACTTAACCTGTCCTTAACCCTGAGGGTTCTCTCCTATACATTCAAACCTAAAAACTAAGGAAACATCAAATTCTATCTCCCTTTGGCCAGTTATGAACATGTTCTCCCTCCCTTCATGTCATCAGGTCTGAGCTCTAGAAGCCATTTTGCTTCTTCTGGATTTTATACTTAGAAAAAAAAGAAAGGTTGTGATAACTATAGCATCCCTGTAAATCATCTTAAAATAAAAAAAAATTAAAAAGGATGCCAGAGCTGGAATTTCAATAAAAATCTGATAACTGCTAAAGCTAAGAGGATAAACATTGTAATTTATGGCTATTCAATATGGACGCAGAGGACTTTTATTCATCTACAAGGAGATATCAATCAATTTTTCAGTATGTTGATAATATTGTATAGGTTCACACACCACTATTGGGTATGCATGCTCCAAATCACTTGGATATATAAACTTTAATTGTTTCTTTTTTCATCTTCTCATAAAAAAGAAACATAGTGATAAAATATTTTTACATATTTCATTCTGATTTTCTTTTTTGCCAGTGTAGGGGCTTGAAGTTAAGGTCTGCGTACTGTCCTTGAGCTTCTTTCGCTGAAGGCTACCACTCTATGACTTGAGCCCCAGCTTGGTTTCCAGCTTTTTTAGTTTATGTGTTACTGAGGAATCATACCCATGACTTCAGGGTAGAGCCCCAGTGGGAGCAAAGCAGGAATGGAAAACAAAAGCTACATCCAAGAGATGCTGGAAGCAATGACTCAAGAATTAAAGCGAGAAATAGACCAGAAATGTAAAGAACGCATGGTCAAAATATTGAAAGAGATGCAGGATATCAAACAGGAGATGCATGCAAAAATAGAGGCATCACTCACCTCACTAAGAGGTGAGATTAGTGTAAAAATAGAGGCAGTACACACCTCATTAAGAGGGGAGATTAGTAGTTTGAGACCAAACATCGAATGCATAAATGAGTCCATTTCCTCCATGTAAACCACAATGGAAGCCATAGATAACAGAGTGAACGAATTGGAATTTAGTGTCAGATACAAAAGACAGAATACACCAACTAGACCAAAAAATGACAGATATGGAAAAATCACTTAAATTATGCCAAAGGAAATCCAAGAGCAAGTGGATAGTGCCAAGAAATTTAACCTTTGTATAATTGGAGTGGACAAAGGTGGGGAATATCAAAGCAAGGGACTGCAACAAATATTCACCAAGATAATCGGTGAAAATTTCCACCATCTCAAAAAAGAATATCATACCAACATAACAGAAGCATATAGAACACCAAAGATGCAAGATCCCAGGAGAAACACTCCTAGACATATTATAGTAAAAATGATAGATCTGAATAATAAGAAAACAATTTTGCATGCAGCAAAAATGTAGAAGGAGCTATACTAGAATGGGGAAAAATTAGAATCACTGTAGATCTCTCCACAAAGACACTGAATGAAAGAAAGGCCTGGCAAAATACCATGGGCCCTGAAAGCCAATAACTGCCAACCCAGGCTGATATACCCGGCAAAGCTATCATTCACATTTGATGGAGAACAGAAAAATGTTAATAGCAAAGAAAAACTAAATGAATACATAAACATTAAGCCAGCATTACAAAGAATACTAATGAAGGGAAACACAACCTAAAGAAAGCAACCAGGAACAGGTACCCGCACCCAGACAGGCATTAATAGAAGTCTAACTGAGCAAGCACAGGAGGAAAGGTAAGAAGAAAAACTGAGGAAAACAGGAATGACAGGGACCACAGTGCATCTCTCCAAACTATCTCTTAATATTAACGGTCTTAATTCACCAATCAAAAGAAAAAGAACTGCAGATTGGATAAAAAAAAAATGACCCATACACCTTTTGCCTTCAGGAGACCCACTTCTCAGCCAAACATACAAAGAAACTCAGAGTGAAGGGTTGGAAAAGGATCTACCAATCAAATGCCCCCAGTAAGAAAGCAGGTGTAGCAATCCTGATATCGGACAAAATAAACTTTTCACTAAAATCAATAGAAAAAGACAAGGAAGGACACTACATATTAAAACAGGGAACAATCCAAGAGGAGGATATTACCATTATTAACTTATATTCCCCAAACATTGGCACACCCAAATATGTTAAGCAAATACTCTCAAATTTACAGAATAAAGTAGATCCTAACACGATAATACTAGGAGACTTTAACACCCCATTTTCACCAAAGGACAAGTCTACCAACCAGAGGATTGGCATAGAAGCTACCGAATTAAATGTGGCCATATTTCAAGCAGAACTGACATCTATCGAGTATTTCCCCTAAAACAAGAGAGTACACATTCTTCTCAGCAGCTCTGGGAACTTTATCCAAAATAGACCATAACATAATTCATGCAAGGAACTCAAGCAAATACAAGGGGATTGAAATAATCCCCTGTATCATATCTGACCACAGTGGAATCAATCTAGTTCCTAAAAACAAAGCATACCACAGAAATTACTCAAATACATGGAAATTGAACAGCACACTTCTAAGCAATACCTGGGTAACAGTAGAGATTAAAGAAATAATTAAAACATTCTTACAACTCAGTGACAATGAAAACACATCACAAAGAAACTTGTGGGACACAGCAAAAGCAGTCCTGAGGGCAAATTTATTACCCTCAGCACCCCCATCAAGAAAATACAGTCAGACCAAGTATATAATCTCATGTTGCAATTAAAACAGCTAGAAAAACTTGAAAAAAATGGAATCTAAAGTTACGAGACAGAGCCATGTGGAGCACATGGGCAGCAAAGATGGCGCTGGGAGGGGGTTGAGTGGGCAGAGCCTAATTTACTGTAGAGCACATGGCCAGCCAAGATGGCTCTGGGAGAGAGTAGAGTGGGAAGACCCCAATTGATCTTCTGATCAGTACCTAACCAGCCCATGAAGGTTCAGGTGAATTATACGGTGTGACCTTGACAGTGATTGGTTCGTCTTCCTCCCTTACCATACCACCCACCCTTTTTATTTTTAAAAGGGGCTACTCTCTGTTAATAAACGAGTTTTTTGTTTTTTTTTTGCCAGTCATGGTGCCTGAACTCTGGGCCTGGGCACTGTCCCTCAGCTCTTCAGCTCAAGGCTAGTGCTTTACCACTTGAGCCACAGCACCACTTCCAGCTTTTTCTGCTTATGTGGTGCTGAGGAATCGCACCCAGGGCCTCATGCATGCAAGGCAAGCACTCTACCACTGAGCCACCTTCCCAGCCCCAAATTGGATTTGGCTCCCCGCTGTGTCTGATTGTCTCCTGGGCTGAGGGAGGCTGGGGAATGGGTGAGCGCCGCACTTACCTTTCCTCGGACCCCGTCCATCTTTCGTGGGATGGACGAAGACCCAACATCTGGCACCCAACGTAGGGCATGAAAGGAAAAGATACCGGCCGAGGCTAAGCGGTCTTTTGGGGTAAGTGAAACCCTAAATATGGGTAATGCTATATCACAGAAGAAGGAGGAAGAGGCAACATTAGGCCTAAAAGGAGTACAGGAGGACTTGGGAAATGAGAAGGAAAAGGAAAGGGTCAAATCAGATCGAGAATGCACTGAGACCTGCATAGTAGAAGTCAAAACGAGGGTAAAAATTACCCCCTCTGACCCAGCTGATACTGACGGTCCTAGGACCCCTCCCTATTCCCCCAATTGGAGGGGAGGTACGGCTCCCTACAAGACCTGTGAGAGGGACTTGCCAGACCCAGACCCCTACCAACCTTCATTGGAGGGGCCGAGGGTCAGGAAAGTAACCTACTCAGAGACCTCCTCCGGAAAGGAAGGGCCACTCGTGACTCTAGGCCACAGGATTTGCTTCCCCAAGCATATCTGGTCAATCTGGCTCCAGGAGCTAACAGGCCCTTGGAATGGTATCCATGGGAAGCTGAGGATCTTAAAGAGCTCCACAAGGTGGTGGTGGAGGATGGCCCAAGCTCTCCCTGGGCCCAGACCGTATTACAAGACATTGCCTATCACCCGTGTGCCCCTAAGGACTGGATGGATGTGGCCAAAGCCATTCTTACTAGTTCTCAGTTTATTAAATGGTGTGCTTTCTTTAAGGAGGAATGCAGAGTGTGAGCAGAGAGTAACCGGCAGGCTCAACCCACGATATCTATTACTTATGCCATGCTAACAGGGACGGGGGAAGGGTACTCCACTGGCGTCCAACAGGCTGCAATACCTGGCCCGTACCATGACCAGGTGAGGCAGGCAGGACTTGCCGCATGGTACAAACTGGATGATGGGCCTACTGAGTCCCCCATAGCAGGAGTGAGACAAAAACCAGGTGAGCCTCTACCTGATTTCATAGACCGAGTTCAACAGAGTGTTCACGGCAAGCTGCTGACAGGGAACCTCCGAGATCAGTTTGTGAATGCAGACCACCACATGGCCTGGGTGGGATTGAGAGAGAGTTCCCTGAGCAGATGGGTGGTGGCCTCACAGGATGTGGGAACGCAACAGCAGCAGTCCCAATCACTAGCTTTAGCTTTACAGGCTCAGGCATCTGCAATGACTGAGGCTATTACTCAGGCGCTGGCATCCCAGGACCAAGGAACCCCAAGACTATCGGGAAGAGGGACTTGTTTTAAATGCAGGCAGGAGGGGCACTTTAAGAGGGACTGTATACAACAATCACCCGCCAACTGGCCTGAGGGCAAACCGCCCCCTACATCCTGCCCCAGGGGCATGGAGGGATACAAGTTTGATTTAGAGGGGAAGTCTTTAAACTTGGTGAGGGGCATCCCCTAGCCCCTTTAACTCAAGGAGGAACCCCCTCTGCCGTGAGGCCCAGGCAGCCTCATGGCAGGGCAGCCCAGGTCCATTGGACCATCCCCCAGGTGAATGGACTCCACCCTAAAATGAGTATTCTCATAGGCAGAAAGAGGTTTCACTGCTTAATTGACACTGGGGCAGACCGAACCATACTCAGGGAGGAGGAAGTGCCTTGGACTGGAAGCTTGCACCTGGTCCCCCGATATTGGGGGTAGGGGGCAATTCCCAGACCAAAGAGATGGTTGCCCTTATGACATGGACTAGCCCAGATGGAGAACAGGGAAAGATACGCCCTTTAGTGGCAAAGAACCTCACTGCCAATTTACTAGGGCAAGATATGCTAAGACAAATGGATGCCGTGGTCACTACAGACCATCGAGCATCATATGATGATATTCTGGATGGGGAAGAAGCACAAAGTCTTAAACAGGATCGAGAGGGAGTTAAGGAAAGGGATTTTTTTAACTTTCATAAGAAGAAGAACATAGGGGACCCACTCGGGGCCACTGCCCCCCCAGTACCTCCCATTAGGTGGAAGCCAGGAAGCCCAATCTGGGTGGAGCAGTGGCCATTGACCAAAGCTAAACTTGAAGCCCTCCACCTTCTGGTGGAGGAACAGATAAGCCTCGGGCATATCCACCCTTCTGTAAGTCCTTGGAACACTCCCTTATTTGTTATTCAAAAAGCCTCGGGGGCTTGGCCGATGCTCCAAGACCCACGTAAGGTAAATGAAAGGATGGAGCTGGTAGGAACGCCCCTAAGAGGCATGCCCTGGACTCCTGCTAAGTCTTCAGACTATACTTTGGTTGTGATTGATATTAAAGATTGTTGTTTTTCTATTCCTCTGCATCCAGATGACTGCGAGAAGTTTGCTTTCTCTATACTTTCTCTTAATTTTTCCCAGCCTGATCGGAGGTTTGAATGGATGATGCTGCCACAGGGTATGGCCAATAGTCCAGCCTTCTGCCAACAATACTTGACTACACTTTTAGGGCCTGTGCTGGGTTCAGATAACTCCCTTGTCTATGCCTACATGGATGATATGATTCTGGGGCACCAAGACCCAAGCTGCCTGGAGGGCCTTCTGACCCAGGTTCTCGACATATTAAAAAAAGGGGGGGGGTTACTATAGCCCTTAATAAAATTCAAAAGGTAGCTCCTTTTAAGGTCCTCGGGACCCACCTTACATTGACTCAGGCCAGCTCCCTTAAGCCTTTGCTGGATATTCCAGCCTCTCTGACCTTAACCCAAATTCAGAGTCTTTTAGGGGAAATCAATTGGATGTTGCCATGGGTTTCTGTCCCTAAAGATAGTCTTGTGCCCTTATTTGCCCTGCTAAAAGACAGGATGCCACAAGAAGTTATTACAATTACAGACAGCCATAGGGCAATATTTTTGCAGTTCCAAAGAGCCCTGGATGAAGTTTCCCTGAATAGGTATTCTATTAGTGAGCCCATTTCCCTTTGGTTGTTTGCAGGGGTCACATTAATATCTGCAGTTTTAACTCAAAGTGCGGAGCCATAAGAGTGGGTTCACACTCCCCTGGGGGGCACACCTCGGGTGTACTCTCAAGAAGACCAACTTGCAGATGCTATTGTCAAGGGAAGGACGCAAGCCCAAAGGCATTATGGCCTCGACCCTCATTCCATTGTTTTTCCTTTTTGGATGGCAGATGTTGAGTGGCTCACTCGAGCCAATGCTCGTCTTGCTCTCTCCTTGGAGGGGTTTCTAGGCCAAACTGACTCCCATTATGGGCCATCCAAATGGACTGTCATGTTATGGCGACTTCCGCTCAAAATAATATCTCTATTTTCTCCTACGCCTATTCCTGGTGCCCTCCATGTTTTTACTGACGGAGGTAAAGCAGGCTCTGCATATGCACCCTTTGAGGAGCAACAAAAGACCCCGAGCCAACAAAGATTTCAACCTTGTCAAGGGTCAGCACAATATAAGGAAATGCTGGCCGTAATTATGGCTCTTCCGAACATTCAAAAACTCTTTAATTTGTATTCTGATAGCCTATATATGATTAACTTGTTCCCTCATATTTCCCAGGCACATATTAAGCTTTATGAAAACCTTATTTCCCCCCTTATGGTTACCCTTAAGGGCCTATTAGAAGGGCGGGGAGCCCCTATTCATATTCAACATTTGAGAGGGCATTCAAATCTTCCTGGGTTTTTCTCCCTAGGCAATAAGTGGGAGGACCAGTTAGCTACTGGCCCACAAGCATTAACATTACAAGAGGCTACCTGTTTGCATGATTTAACCCATATTAATTGGAGAGGTCTTCAGCATAGATTTCCTCAGATTCCTGTAAAAGACCTTAAAAGGATAGTACATACCTGGAAAACATGCTAGCCTTTCTTAAAAGTACCCCTGTTACAACCCCCGGGGGTAAATACCAGAGGCCTTAATCCTAACGTCTTCTGGCAAACGAATGTCACTCATTTCCTGGCCTTTGGTAAGTTTAAATATATCTTTGTCTTTATAGATACCTACTCAGGAGCATGCTGGGCCACAGCACATACAGGAGAAAGAACTAAACATTCACAAGCACATTTTCTTCAATGCTTTGCCACCTTGGGTCTATCAGCACAAGTTAAAACCGATAATGGACCCTGTTTTATTAGCAAAGCAATGTCAGAGTTTTTTGCAAATGGCATATTAATCATACTACAGGAATTCCCTATAATCCCAAAGGCCAAGCAATTATAGAAAGAAATCATCAATGTCTTAAAGAGCAATTATTAAAACAAAAAATGAGAGTTAGCCCCCATGTACAGTTACCGATAGCTTTGTTTATTAACATCTTAAATTTTTCAAAAGGGGCAACTGAATCCAGATTTCAGAAGCACTGGGAACAACTAAGCCCTAAGCCCCAAGTGAAAGTCAGGTGGAAGGACCCCTTGACACAGCAATGGAGAGGACCTGACCCCCTAGTTACTATGGGAAGGGGATTTGGATGCGTTTTCCCCATAGGGGAGTCCGCTCCCATTTGGATCCCTGCCAGGAACCTTAAGTTTTTACCCATTACCTCTATACAGGAGGATGCCCAAGAATAAGCTAACCAAAAAAAAAAAAAAAAAAAAAGGCCATGGCCGAGGCTTGTGTTTTAAAGATAAAAGCCAGAAAGACAATCATTAACAATCCCCGAGAAGCTCTTGTGTTCTCTAACAATTGCAGATGGCGATACTCCAGCTGTTGGCTGTCCTGACACTCCAGCTGTTGGCTGTCCTGACTCTCCCAATCCTGTGAACGGCCCTATGGAATCTGTATCAACCTCAACGAGTGACCTGGGCAGTGATCAATGCTGGCAATGCAGAAATCGTCAGGAGCACCACAAGAGAAGCTGTCCCTTCGACCTGGTGGCCTGACCTTCATTTTGATCACCACCCTATGGACTGTTTAATATTATTTTAATGTTACCTGCTTTAATTGTTCTTTTACTAGTTGCTTGTATAGCAGCATTGAACCCATACTTATTGTTAAACAACCACCTTTTGTTATGCTTCCAACTTAGATTTTGTCCAATCCCACAGGCAAATAGCTGGATTAGAACAATCCCCACCTCTGGACTATGAAGTGGCAAAGACTGCTATCCCATCTTTCACTAAGGTTAAAGGACTAGTAGTGACATTTCCTGGCCTGGGAATGCTATTGCTGATGGTTTTTCTATGCCTTCCTTGCTTTATACGTGAACTGCAAAACTCTTATGAGCTTAGCCAGCCAGTTATCAAGCTCCAAATGAATGAATTTCCACCCCCCCGAGAGGAATCGGAGCCAGAGACGGGTAAGAGGGGGTGTCAGTCTGACCAACCTAAGACAGGGTCTTCAGCTTCGCTCTGAAGAAGTTCCTGATGATGGCTAAGGCAGACAAGGCGATCCACCCAACCTAAGACAGGCGGGTTCACTTCTTTAAGCAAAGACGGGGGGGGGGGGGGGAGGAGATGATGTTTGGAGAAATTGGGAGCTGATAGTAAAGCTCAAAGTTCATCTTGACCCCTGTGCTAGCTTAAAGGCATGTACAAGGAACTGGCTTACTTAAAAGACACCAGGTACCCAGGAATTAATTGAACTGCTTTGGACATTTCTAACTGTGGTGGGACTGATGTTTATTACTGTGCTAGGTGGGTCTGCCATTAAAACAAAAAAGGGGGAATCTGTGGAGCACATGGGCAGCAAAGATGGCTCTGGGAGAGAGTAGAGTGGGAAGACCCCAATTGATCTTCTGATCAGTACCTAACCAGCCCGTGAAAGCTCAGGTGAATTATAGGGTGTGACCTTGACAGTGATTGGTTCCTCTTCCTCCCTTACCATACCACCCACCCTTTTTGTCTTTAAAAGGGGCTGCTCTCTGTTAGTAAACGAGTTTTTCTACCTGCTGGATTTGGCTCCCCGCTGTGTCTGATTGTCTCCTGGGCTGAGGGAGGCTGGGGAACGGGCAAGCACCGCACTTACCTTTCCTCGGACCCCATCCGTCTTTCGTGGGACGGATGAAGACCCAACAGAGCCAGATAACCAAATTAAGAGTGGAAACTAATGAAATAGTAAGAGAATCATAGCTAAAATTAACAAAACAAAAAGCTGGTTCTTTGAAAAAATAAATCAATTTGATGGACCATTGGCAAGATTAATTAAGAAAAGAAGAGAGGAATCCCATATTAACAAGATAAGTGGTGCCACGCGGAAAATCACAACAATTACCCAAGATATCCAAACAATTTTAATGGACTGCTTTCAAAAGTTATACTCTCTAAAGAAAGAAAACCTGTCAGAAATTGATGCATTTTTAGAGAAATACAAGTTGCCCAAACTGAGCAAAGAAGAAATAAATCAATTAAATAAGCCAATATCTTACAACGATATACAGGAAGCAATCAGAAGTCTTCTAACAAAGAAAAGCTCAGGACCAGATGGATTCACAAGGGAATTCTATAAGACCTTGAAAGAAGAACTAATATCCATACTCCTTAAGCGCTTCAGAGAAACAGAGAAACAGGAAACTAACTCAAACTCATTCTATGATGACAATATCACACTCATCCCCAAACCAGGCAAAGACCCAACGATAAAAGAGAACTACAGGCCAATTTCCTTGAACACAGATGCAAAGATCTTTAACAAAATGCTAGCTAACAGAAGCCAGAAACCTATAAAAAAAAAATCATACACTACGACCACGTAGGCTTCATCCCAGAGATGCAGGGATGGTTTAACATACGTAAGTCAATCCAACACATCAACAGAACCAAGGTCAAGAATAACATGCTTATCTCTACAGATGCAGACAAAGCCTTTGATAAAATTCAACATTCATTCATGCTAAAATCTCTGGAGGAGATAGGAATAGAATTTTAAATAATGAGATTCATCTACTCACTCTTATCTGCTCAGTTTCCAAATAAGGAAGCTGAAGTTCTCACAAATATGGTGAAAAAGTATAATCAAAGTGAAGAAAGTTCCATTGGATCCTAATTGCATGAATGTGAATTATCTGAGCTTTGTGTCTTATAGAATTCAGTCATCACTCACCAAGTTTCTCTGTCTTTATTTTTTGTCGGTCGTGGGGCTTGAACTCTGGGCCTGAGGGCTGTCCCTCAGCTCGCTCAAAGCTAGAGCTTTTCTGTCTTATAAAATTCATTCATCACTCACATAGATTGACAGCTGGGACGAAAGGGGCGGAGATAAACACAAGCTGCTTAAGATACAGAGAATTGCTCCCTGAAGGTGAGGGTTGAGCATGAATTTTTGTATAGTTAGTAGACAGCAAAATGTGAAGAATCCTGTAGGTAGAAAAATAATGTTTGTATTTCAATATGTCAAACAGGTGCTTAGTTTATCAAAATGGAGAAAAGTCAGAGAGGTGAATTCTATAAATATACAAATAAATATAGAAAATTTGCTACATTCTATTCCATGATAGGGCCTGGAATGAACTTTGATTCTTTGAACATACTCTGTAAATATGCACACACTAAAAAACAGAAATCCTTTATTACTGTTAAGATGCATAGAATATCTTCTTAAAATATATTTGTGGATGTATTTTTCCCTTAATTTCTTCCACACCTGCATTAAGAAATGGGTGTAAGAGAAAAGTTTCTAGATGTGTAATATTTGAACTCCATCACTTTCTTTTGTTGAATTGTACTCTAGATAGGATTGAAGTCCCTATTTCAACTTAAGGATTAGAACTAGAAAAAGAATAAGTATTCTCAATAAATTGTCATGCCTCATTTTTAAAGAGAGCTATGTATTTAATAGGAGAAATATGTATTGGTCTTGGTAGCTAGGAACCTTCAAGAAACAAAAGAAAAAGAAAAATTCCATGGCAGTCTCAAGTACTTGCATATCTAGAAGTGAACACTAACTCTCTATATTCTATAATACATTTTCAAGAATATTTTTACAAGCTATTTCTCAGATATTGTCATCCTCCAATGTAAAGTTCAGGCATGCCTATTGCTCATTATATAGATCATAGTTGCTCAAAGTCAGAATCCATTGTTTGTATAGGTTTCACATGGCTATCTTTACTTAATGGCACTGAGGGCTGGGAGATTCACTTCAAATATATAAATACACATACAGACACAAATATACACACATCATAAGTCGTCTAGCATCTTTAAAAATGTGACAAGTTCATTACTTCAAGTAGCTTAGATCTCTAGCTTCACAAAATTCTAAATACTCATATGAAGAAAAATATATACCTAGAATTTTGGTGTAATTCTATATTATGATGCTCTTATTTTTCATTTTATTTGCCCAGAGGAGGCAACAATGTTCCATAGGAAATGTACTCATTACCTTGCTTATGTAACTGTAACTCCTCTGTATTCTTACAATCAAAAACGTACAAAAAGGAAAAAAATGTAATTGAAAGTCACATATTTCCCATTAGAACTAACTAAATTTTAGGGCTGTAACGTTCTACATGATTTTAAGTACCTAATAATTTGTAGATATTCCCCAAGGCCTTTACTAAAAGCTGAAGGAGAGAGATCCAAAAGTGGAAGTAGATTGGCTACCAGAGCATAATTATGTAGCTTTAGTTCACTGTTACAATAACAGAAGTGTAAATCAATATGATGGTTCATAGTTAGAGGACCAGAAGCCATACATTAAACTGACATCAGAAAAGGATTATTCATTGTAGGAAAACGCAAATAAGAATGCACCAAAGGATGCAATCAACAGTGTCCCAAAAAGAATTTATGTTGTGACAGATGATATATTATGGATGAATCTTTGGGACACTCTGCTAAGTGAAATAAGCTAGTCATAAAAAGTTCAAATATTGGGGCTGGGAAGGTGGCTCAGTGGTAGAGTGCTTGCCTTGCATGCCTGAGGCCCTGGGTTCAATTCCTCAGCACCACATAAGCAAAAAGAAAAAAGCCGGAAGTGACGCTGTGGCTCAAGAGGTAGAGCACTAGCCTTGAGCTGAAGAGCTGAGGGACAGTGCCGAGGCCCAGAGTTCAGGCCTCATGACCGGACCCAAAAAAAAAAAAAAAAAAAGTTCAAATATTACATGATTCTACTTATATCATTTACACAGAACAGTAAAATTCATAGAGACAGGAAGCAAAATCGAACTTGATGCATATCTTGAAGCAGAGGAGAGTGGAAAATTGTTTTAATGAATATAGAATTTGCATCGTGGAAGATGAAAATAGTGTGGACCTTGAACTTGTGCAATATTGTACATTTACTTACAACTATGTAGTATTCTTAAAATGATTAAGATAATAAAACCTGGGAGAGGAGAATGAGAATGATGAAGGGGTTAGTATAATCAAGGCACATTGTATGCCTATGTGGATATATCAAAATGAAATCCACTTATTTATCTAGCTAATGCTAATACAGTGTTTATAAAAGATAATAAATTCTAAGTTGTTTGCGTTTGAACACAAATATGGTTAAAAAGGAAAAAAAAAAAACAACCACAAGCTGGGAAAACAATTAAAATTGCCAGCATTCACGAAACCTGAGTTCAAAATTATATCTTACTTAAGTGTGTAAGACCATTTGTTTAAACATGTTTTTATTTTTATTATCTTTAAGTAGTTGCATAAACAAGTTCCCATTCTACAAAACAGCCTATGAATACAAGGGGCCTGACAATATTATCACCCATCCTTCTTAAACCAACCTTTCTCCCACTGTTTTTTTTTTTTTTAATTAAGTTAAGTAATTACATTTTACTCATATATTTCACAGTATTGTGGAAGCATGGTAGTTAGTTAAAGTCATAAACATGTTTTAAACTACACAAGGAAAATTATCATTTTCATGCTCAATAAAGTTTGTGAATTCTATGAGCTTTGACAATACAAATTATTATTCCACATCAGGTAATGTTTACATTTCTTGCCTTATGCAAGAAACTTAGGCTATTCCTTCTTTCACTCTTATTCTTCCCTTCCTTTCAGTGTTTTTGGATTGCTTAGTTCTTTTCCTTCTTTGAGCAGTGCAGCTGATGGGCCTCTTGGTTGTATATTCTGTTTCCCACTCATCCCTCCTCCTGGCTTCCCTCCATACAGTGCGGTGAGACTGTTTTTTAATGTAATGAGAGTAGGCTCAGGGAAAAAAAAACACCTTTTGTCAAAATACATTGTAAATTTGCTGTAATTTGGATGTTATAATACACATTTTCAATATATTATAGCATATGTAACATATAAGGTACCTTCTTATTTTTCTTATACTTGAAAGTAGTTTCTAATTGCAAATAAAATGCACCATCTATTCCCTATGAAAAATAGTAAAATATTACACGTGAGGTCTAGAGCCCTCGATATACATAGCAAAGCATCTCAGGTGCCTACCATAATATCCACTCTTCTTTTCGGAATCAATAGAAATACCTTGATTGATATCACTCCTTTTATCATTTTTCTTTCATTTGTTCATCAAAATGTCATTACCAGTTATATATTGAACATACTGTTCTGCTACTAAGAACTTGCTTCATCTGCAGTTTTAGACTCCTAGGTATATGCTTTCAGATGCACAAATATGATCTTTGGCCTGACTGCAGCTCAGAATGTACCTTCTGGAGAAATTACTTCCCACATCAAAATATAGGACTATGAATATAATACATGCACTCTGGGAAGGTGGCTCCTACTTCAACTGACTTTAGAAATACAGTCCATTTATTTCTCTGCCCTAGCTTTGCTAAAGTTATCTTACTATGTTGGCTCAAACCAGAACTGAATTTGCCTTCTGCAAGTAGAAATCAAATTGCATTCAGGGTAAGTGTGCAATTTTAAGTCAGAGGGCTTTTCTGCTTCAAAACAGCAATGTAGACAGCCAATCTCTTTGTCATCATAGTGTTTCATGGGACACCACAAGGTACAGTGCCCTGTGAGTGACAAGTGGAAATGTGCCACTCAGAGGGAGTTAAATCACTTCAGCTAGGTAGTTATGGATAAAAGATGATGGTTAGAACAGGTTCCAACCAGGCGTGGCTGAATGGCACAGCAAAAAATACACACCTTCCTTCCATCAAGCTTTAAGAGCTAACACATGCACTGTTTCTGACTATGGTCTGGGGAGTGTCCCTCTACTTCCCATCTAATCAAAAGTGTTTTACGCACTTGTGCTCTGAGATGGGGCATCCAATAAGGAAAATTCCATCCTTATGCTCTGAGACTGGGAAACCAAATATGAGACGCCATGTAGCACAAGCCCACCCATTGACCAGTCAATCCAGGAACACGCCGTAAGGAGCAGAGACAAAGTGCTCTACATATACCTGAGGGATGTGGGCCCCTTCCAACCAGCTCTTGTTCCTCTTTTCCCTGAGGTGTCTGTTTCACTGCTCTGTTTTCACTTTGATGAGGAGTCTGTTTCACTGCTCTGTTTTCTGTTTGAATTAGACGGGCTTTAAAAACTTTTCTGCTCTCGAATTCTTTAAAGAAAACAAAGGCAAGACATAGACAATACTGCTATTCTGAAGATGTTGGTTGGAGGGAAGCCTTGGTCTTCAGCTTTGAGACTAGATTTAGAATTTGATAACTTAGATGGTGTGGTTTCAAATTAATCTGAACCAAGCTAATGTCTGCATTGGCTCAAGTCTTCTTACTAGAATCTCTAAAAGAATTAGCAATGAGATGTACAAGATGTTATGTCAAAAAAAGAACTTTACAATTTTGGCACAGCAGGAGGGGGGAGGAGGGAAGGTGGGAGATGGAGGTAGATGGGAAGGGATGGGAAGGGGAAACAAAGAGGAGGCACAAAAAATAACATTAAAAACAATTAGGAAAAAAAAAAAACAAAACGAAAACAACAAGAACCCAGTACTAGGGTAGCAAAGGGTCCAGAAATTATCAGCATTTCTTTTTTTTCTTCTATGAATCTAACAATGAAATCTTAATGCAGAGGCTAGTATGTTTAAGAAGTTAAATTCTGTAGAATGTGATTTCTTTTCTTCATCTTGTTCTGACATAGAATTTTATCTATTCTAAAGCCAAAAGCTATGCTTTCCTCACCAGCTAGATCAGGTTCGCTGACATTTTTCTGTCTTAGAAACTGCTTAACTCCTGTAAGAGCAAATTGAAGACTGCCGAGCAGGAGGGATTGAGTGTAAGTTGTGGGCAGTGTTCTCATCCTCTGCAACTAGAGGGCTAGAAAACATGTTGATTTGCTAGCTACCTCAAGAATTAGAAAGTGGCTTGCATTTTCTAAAATCTAATTCCAAACTTTCACCTTCTCCTTCCCACCAAGAATTCTCCCTCAGGCCTCTTCCTACCATAGTGTCTTAGCAGCTTAGAACTGCTTTGCCTCAGAAATGTGGCATCAGAATTGTGCCTTGTGGTCAGCCAAGCAGCTGGGATCTGACTGATTCATCCATGTCTCTGAAAATGCTGCAGCCCAATCTGTGCTCAGGGTTCAATATGTGTCCTCCAGCTGCGTGCCTCCAGAAAGAGCAGGCTTTCCTCTTTCTATTAGCAGTAAGAGCAGAGGTACAAGACCGTTTCTTTGTGATGAAGCAGCCACACACAGCTGTTGGTTTCATAACCACTTGCGAGGTGATATATATATTGCCAAGGCAAGAATAAGTTGTTTTTACCTAGAAGCTCGTAAGCCTCCATTCCAAAGAGGGAGCTGCTGATAATAAATTCTGTCTGAAAATGGACTGTGTAGGAGAATCTATTTTCTCTGAATGTGATTGCTTGAGGGAAAGTATTAACTAAGGGTAGCCATCATCTTACAAAAAGCTATTTTAAGTAAAGTTTATCCTGTAACTAAAATCGTTCTAGGGACTTGAGGCATAGTTTAATCCATAGTGTACAAGCTGAACAAGAACTTTCTAACAATTTCTGGTCTGGTTGTCCTGGTTTAGTGGAGTGCTCTGAAACTGTTGACCCCTTTCAAACTGGCCAGCTGAACTACAAAAGAGACAATTGAGCAAGTTTGTGAACACAACTTATGATCAATACCAGAATTAGTAACTCAATATGGGTAAAACCTGGACAGAATTACTACTAAGAGTGGTTGTTTAATTGGCTTCCTGTCAATAACAAGCCCTTGTACAGAACTAAACAATGCCGTGCTAAGTTCCTTTCAAGTTGGTGATCTTTCTTGGGATATTGGGTTACACTGTGAGAGTAGTCGACCAATTTGGGGAGTTGTCATGCAAGGGGAATGTGGGGAGCCCCTCAGGAGGAAACTCATTTTGCCTTGTTGAAGTAACTCAAGGTTTGGTTAAACACCATCCATTATGGTTAATGATGGAAAGCATATCAGCAATGTCAAGCAAGGGCCCAAGGAAGAACACAAATAACAAGCAACCTCATGCATTGGCTATTTAGAGGAAAAATTGGACTGGAGCATATTACCTTATTGTTTGGGATTTTCATGGGCTGAGTGAGTCTTAAGCACAAATAGAACATGAGTCTTGATTTGTGTTTTCATTCTCTGACCCAAGAATAAAAATTTGGGAGCTGGAGGAAGCCATTTTTTAGAAATCTCCAGTATGGGGAGAGTTGAGTATTAGAGGGGTGCACAAGAAACGTACAATAGGGAGGATTAAGTGCATCAAAAAATCACAAGAGACTTGCTAAAATGGGGAATAAGAATTCTCGGCCTAAAGAACCCAAGAAAAATGATCCAAGGACAGGATTCTGTTAATCCATTGGGAGAATGGTCAAAAAGTTCTGAGAACACTATTTATTATTTAATGGATGATTTTTATTATTGAGCTCCATAATGTGCACTTGTCTAAATGAAAACTTGTTATTCATATGTGCTTGCATGTGTGTGTTTTTAAATCTTATATCCTGAAAGGGGAACTCAAAATGTTCTACTCACTAAACTCCTTCAGCTGCCCACTTTGACTCTGAAGCCTGGATTGATCCTCTAGCTGATCCAAGGATATATGGCATTTCAACCTCAGTTTCAGAAGCAGACTCTCTGGGTAGACTTGCAATTCAAGTCCAAAGTCAGGAGCCAGTGACTTGCACCTGAATTCCTAGCTACTCAGGGTCTGAGGATTGGGGTTCAAAGTCAGCCGGGCAGAATAGTCCTTGAGACTTTTACCTCCAATTGACCGCCAGAAAACTGGAAGTGGCGCTGTGGCTGAAGGAGTAGGGCTTTCACTTTGAGCTGAAGTGCTCAGGAACAGCTCCCAGGCCCAGATTTCAAGTCCCATGACTAACAAAAATTAATGCTTGTGTGAAATGGATTAAATATTCTGCCCACCATTACTGTTAAGATTGTGTGGCACAGAGACCAGAAAAACAAGTGGTCCACTTCCCAGGGAAAATATCTGATGGTATTGTGGAGCACCAGTGCTGGAGACCTTCCTGGCCAACTAGAGTAGATCCTGTGCTTTGGTTCAATTTGTCATCACTTACATCCTAGCATTTCATCCACCTGTCCATTCTCAAACATTTTATACTAGTTAGGAGAGACCCCTTCCCTAAAGGGTCATTCGTATTTCATATTTACATAGGTACTATTCAGGATCCTCCCCCAAAAGTTTCCAAAAATTCAAGCCAGGCCCCAGATAGCAGCTTATGAATCAGTATAATTAGTATAAATAAATTAGTATAATTAGTATAAATAAAATGTAGTTTGGAGGCTAGGAATATGACTTAGTTTAAATTGTTTGCCTAGCATGCATGAAGCCCTGGGTTTTATTCCTCAGCACCACATAAACAGAAAATGTTGGAAGTGGCACTGGGTCTCAACTGGTAGAGTGCTAGCTTTGAGCAAAAGAAGCTCAAGGAGCAACAGGACTGGCCAAAATAAAATGTAGAGTAGAACAAGATCAACAGAGATTTGTTAAATATACTAAAAGATTTTTTAAACCCATAAATTAAAAGCTCTAGTCAGATGGCATTGGAAAATTAATTCTAGAAACCTTATCTGTAAAGGGTAGAGTTTGTGTGGTGATTGGAGGCAAAGCTGCACAAAGGCCTTAGAAGAATTCCACATTGGCAAGTGAGTGAAATAAAAACTCAGATAAAGGGCTGAGAAAGTGGCTCAGCGGTAGTGTTTGCCTTGCATGCTTGAGCCTCTGGGTTCGATTCCTCAGCACCACATAAGCAGAAAAAGCCAGAAGCAGTGCTGTGGCTCAAGTCGTAGAGTGCTATCCTTGAGCTGAAGAGCTGAGGAACGCTGTCCAGGCCCAGAGTTCAGTCCCAAGACTGACCAAAAAAGAAAAAAAGGCAAGCTACACATAAAGGGTTTCCTACCAAGAGAAACGGAGGGTTTCCTACCAAGAAGGAAGGAGTTTGGTAGATTTCTATCTAGTAGGAATGCAAGTTCCCCTTCTAGTGGGAGAGGGATTGTCTTCTAATAAGGAGGGTGTTAATGATCAAATTGGTCAAAATCATCATTCAGTTTCATAATGCCCAGATAAGTGTCTAATGTTTGTCAGGTATTGACTTGTGATAACACCCTGCTTAGGGAACTCCAAAGAGTCTTAATGCCCTTAATGTGACCTTGCTTAGTTCCAGGGCCTCAATGGACCCTCTAGTTAATGCTACAATATGATTGCAAATTCAGTCATGGAGCAGACACTCTGTATGACTTCCAATTTTCAGTCTAGCCAGATTGAAATTGTTACTGGATAAGCGAGGTAAATATTGTGGTGATTCTGTCCACATACTGAGTACTGCTATGACTGTGTGGCACGGAGGCCACACAAAAGGTCCTCTTTGTGGTGTCATGGAGCTCAGATAGATGGGCATGAAATTCATGATAGGTCAGCAAAATATGATATGAGACAACTTGGAATACACTGTTGCTCTTATCAAAAGAAAGTGTCTATTTCAAAAACCCTGAAACTGACCAGCTCCATTCTTTCAAGGTCAAATATATCTAGGGAAAATTTGACATTTCTGGGAAATTTACCTGGATGTAGTGAAGGCCAACCCTTTGAGATGAGCAATAAGTACCAATAGCCAGGGGAAATGTCTGGTGGTATTTCAGAAGACCACTATTGGAGAGGTTACTGGCCAAGTGGAATGGAATCTGTGCTTTGGGTCAATTGGCCAACCCACACCTGACCATTCTCAAACACCTTAAATTAAGTAAGGAGAGACTTCAGAGTTAGGTAGTCATTCAAACTTCATATTTACAACTGTGTTATTTAAGGGCCCCTGAAAATTTCCCAAAGACCTGAAAACTAGAAACCAGAAATAGCAGCTCAAATTAATTTTATTTTGTTGATCTCCACAATCTATGATCTCCACAATCGAATTATGCCCATATGTGCTTTTATTTATCATCAGGGTTTGTTAGTTGGAAATTCCACCATGGAAAACTAAATAGGAATCACTGGGAGGATTGAATAGAAAAAATTAGGTCAGATAAATGATGGTATGAGAAATGAACCCCAAGATATGGAAACGAGTGGTTTTTTTCATTCTTGCTATTGTTTCTAACATATTTATAATGTTCCCTGTGATTTTTGTTTCTTTGTATTCCCCATCACCACCACCACGGTATAACCCCTCTTTCCATTGTGATTGATGTTGGTGCCCTGCATCTTGTATATACACTTCTCTAATTTGGGGAGGAAAAGGGGGGAAAAACAAAATGCTTAAATAGGGATATTGGTTGACCTATTGTAACAATGAGATGCACAAGACACTGTTGAAAAACAAACTTTACAATTTAGGAATGGGTGGTGGGGTCTGTATAGTGTAGTTGTGGAGCTGGGAGGTTAGGGATGGTAGGGGGAAAACAAAGGAGGGTGTAACAATGCTTGATAGGAAATGTACACTTTACCTTGCTCATGTCATTAACTCCTCTGCAGTATTTTACAATAAATGTATTACAAAAGAGAGTAAATATAATTGAAAGGGAATCTGTGTCGTGGTTGGAGGCCAATGCTACAGAAAGACTTACAAGAATTGAATACTGGCAAACAAGTAACCTAAAAACTGAGATGAAGTTGAGTGTAATCCTAGATGTTCTGAGGATTTGTGTTTGAAAGCAACGCAAGCAGGAAAGATGAGACATTTATTTCCAATTAACCTGCAAAAAGATACTACTGGAGTTGTGGCTAATGTGGTAGCCTTGAGCAAAAATGCTCTCTGACAATGCCCAGAGCATGAGATCAAACACAAGACCAACCCAGAGTCACTTAAAAAAAAGGTTCTGTGTCTATGTGTCATGGCAGATCTCATTACTAGGTTGATGATGGAACAAGCATTTTAAAAATGAGTCATTATGTCAATATTTACCTCTTTAGTAATTGTTTTCAATGTAATGTGTGGATGGGTGCATTATCGCTTGTATAAGAAGTTTTGTTCAGTGACTCCAAAACTTAACCAAACACTTTTTTAATGAAAATATCCTATTGGATACTGCTGGATAGGAAAGTCAGTGCTTACTAGGTTGGAAGAAAAGAAAGTAAAATCACATGGGAGAATTGTAGAAGGTAAATCATGAAGTGGTTGACTGATACGAGCACTGCCCTTGTAAAGGTATTCACAACTTTACCAATGCTATTTTAGAGAAGTGCTAGAGGCTAGAGGGCATGGCACTAGTGGTAGAACACCAGCTGGGTAAATGTTGGTTATTTTTCTTTTACTATGGCCGGGTGTTCTTGATTTGGTTATTAATGCTTTTGACTAGTGTGAATGGGGTCAAAATTTTGAGCCACCATGAAAGACGATCCCAAATTTCAAATTCGTGGGAGGCAGTGGTGTGATTATTTAACTTGGAGATGCGACAGACCGGATGCCTTCTGCAGGAGTAAATGTTGCCTGGCTGAATTGGTTTTGGTAGGATACCTTAATTTCCTTCAGTATTTCCAACACAGATCTTCCATGCCATTCATGAGGGATCCTATGAATCCTACCAGAGGAGACACATCCAGCTGCCCTTTGTAGCTGTAAATGGACCTGAAATGTAAAGTTAATCCACATCAGGAAGAGGCCCAAACAGGTACCCTCAGAAGCAAGGTAACTCATGCATTGGCCTTAGTAGAAAAAAAAATGAAACTATAAATACTGCTTTGGTGGTTGTGCTTGAAGGGACTGTGTATGAGAGAAGAGTCTTAGATTCAGGCTCTTCAATTCTTTGTCTCTAAGAGTCTTGATGTGCAGCTTCACTTGTCCAGCTGGGAAGAATGAAAAGTTGGAGATAGAGTCAGCTCTGAAAAAATCTCTAATAAGGGAATTGAGAAAAGCAGTAAACAAGAAACACATTTCTAAATTCTAAACCTAGGAAGCCCAAGAAAATTGGAGCTAAGAAGGCTCCATCAGACATACATAATATTGCTGTCTTTTTGGGAGAATGTGGGGAAAGGTATGAAAATATTTGTTAAGCCTGATTTTTATTTTTGTGCTCTAATTTTTATGTGCATTTGGTATACTAAATCCTCTAGATGCCTGTCTCTGTGTAAATATATTCAGAATCTGTTACAGGCATTCACTAATTATCTGAGTAGCAAAAGGCTATTGAAGTTGTTATTTACAAAGTTCCAGGTCTAAAAAGTTCTTTTTATGACTACTGTATAAAAAACTTCATATAGGATTACTTTTTCCTGGATATTTTATTGAAAAGTATGTTATTTATGTTTGAAGGTTTTAAAGACCAGCAAATAGAGGAAACAGGAATGATGAGTACATGTTTTTGGAATAGTTATATATTAAGCCAGTCAAGATTGTTTCAAAGGCTGGGAAGTAGCTCAGTGGTAGTGCATGCTGTGCATACATGAGGCATTAGGTTCGATTTCTCAGCACCACATAAACAGAAAAAGCCGGAAATGGTGTAGTGGCTCAAGTGGTAGAGCACTAATCTTGAGCTGAAGGGCTGAGGAACAGTGCCCAGGCCCAAACTTCAGGCCCCACTACTGAAAAACAATGTTTCAAACAGCCTTGGGTGAGGAATGCGGGTGGAGGGAGGGATGATTTACCATCTAAGCAATTGTGTAAAACCAACAAAATATTTAATGGGAGGGCTGATTTCAGACCTTATCAAGCATGACTGTCAGAACTTAAAGAGCCAGAAAAGATCATCCTGGACATGTAAGAACTTTCCTTTTTTTAAAGATAAGCTCTCTGTTTATTCCTGGATCTTCCAGGGTAATTGAAAAGGTGGGAACCACATCTCAGTTGAGCCAGGCCCAATACTTATCAGTCACTCAAATCCACCAACTTTTATGAGCAAGGTTTGATCATCAAAGGACAAAATAGAATCCAAAAACAACTTTATTATTTAAGTCCTACAAAGTTGCCTAGTATTGCAGAGGACCAGTGTTGAAGAACTTACTGGCCAACTGGGTTGGAAACTGCACTTTGTTTCAACATACACCCATTTCACTCAAGCTGTTTGGACTGGTCATGTTGAGAAAATGCTAACCACGTAAGAAGAAAGATCTCATCCCCAGAAAGTCTTCCAACCCTCGTATTTATGTAGATGTTATTGGAGTCTCCCAAAGTGTTCCTCACCAAAACCTGCTATTTTATTTCCAGCTTTAAACTGGTAATACCTATAAAATGTAGGTTGGGTTAGACTTTTGTAGATTGGATTCGATTTATCAGCAGAGCCTTGATAATTATACACCATCAAGTCAATAGCAGAACAACTGAATGCCACTAGTAGGATGTCATGGAAAGGCTAGCTCTAGGTAAGTTAGCTGGAAAGGGAATTGTCTCCGTGGTGATTAGAAACCAATGCTGCACAAAGGCCTTACAAAGATTGAAGGCTGACAAAAAGTAAACCATTCACTAGCTTGTTTATCAATATTTTGGAAGACAAAGGAATGCTGCAATCCATATTTGCCTCTAGTACTCATTTTCATTGCAATGCCTGTGTTTGTTTTGTAAACTGCCCTCATTCATACAGCAAACAACACCCATTTCTTAAATATTTTCCCTTTGTATACTGGTGAATGGGAAAGTCTATTAAAGCTGACCAGGTTTGAAGAACAGATAAAAGAAGGCAGAATTGTAGGAGTTAGAATCTTTTCTGCCAAAGTACTTGACATATGAACTGCCTTTTAAAGGATAGCTGTTATCTTACAAGAAGTTAAGATTGCTTTTCTGACAAACTTTGCCCAGATGTATTGGTTTTGTCTAGTTTGAAAGTTTGTCTGAGCAAGAAAGTTTATGATCCCGAAATTGTGATGAGTGAGAGCCAATGGTAGACTGCCTGTTCAACATGCTTGTTTGGTTTCCTGTCAGTAGCACATTATTCTACAGAAGTAGATTATGCCTTACTGGGTTCCTTTCGAGTTGGGATATGAGGTGTTATATAGGAGAAAATACCAAGATATTGTCAACAACTGCTCTGATACACTTAACTTATTATTTGGGATAGCTTTGGAAAAACACAAGTTAATATTGTACATTAATTATACAAAGGGATTTTAACTGATACTTCCATGCATACAAAGTGTATTATAAAAACAGAATTTGATCACTCTTCCCTTCTCTTTTTATGGCCACTCTCACACTTTATATAATGCATTTCAATCATCTTCATCTCTATCACATTCACCTTTCCTGTTCTCCATCTAGCTGCTTCTTGCTCGAGTCCTAGAGTGTTCTTGTTTACCTTTAATATCTTTTACATAAATGATTGTAAGCAAAACTACTTACAGAAAATAAACTATAGATTGTGCCAACAAGGTTAAAAAGTCTTAAAAAGCAAGAAGCTTTATGTTAACTCAGATAGTGCCTATATTCTAACTTTTCTATTTCATTCTTTTCCATGAGGGGCCTGCTTTCAATTCTCAAGTTTCTTTTTGTTATTTTCTGTTTAACATTTGAATTATAAGCATCTCCCATTATTTATTCTGAAAATGTAGGCACCCATTTGTGGTGAGCCTTCTGGAGAGTGAGCAAATGTAGGGATTTTTGTTTTGTTTTGTTTTGTTTTGGTCGGTGTTGGGGCTTGAACTCTGGGATTGGGCAATATCCTTCAGCTCTTCAGCTCAAGGCTAGCACTCTACCACTTGAACCACAGCACCACTTCCGGTTTTCTGGTGGTTTTTATTGGAGATAAGAGTCTCACAGAGTTTCCTGCCTGGGCTGGTTGTGAACCACGATCCTCAAGATCTCAGACTCCTGAGTAGCTAGGAATACAGGTGTGAGCCACCAGTGTCCAGTGGTAGTTTTTATTTTATTGGAGCTTTGGTTCTGGTTATCAGCTTTTTATCTGCTTCTCCCTCTGCAATCTGCTTTTCACTCTGCAAAGCTTCCTGGAATATAGCTAAGCAGTGGCTGAGAAAGTAGTCAAATGCCATGTTCACTCAGTGTGCTAGTCACCAATCTGCAAAGTGGGTGTGTGCTCAAGGTGCTCCATTGATGCATATGTAAGTTATAAATATATACACACCAGACAGTAATTTGTCTTTAGTAGAGATGACATGAATTCAAGATTTTGAAAATATTTTGTGGACTTCTCTATAATTGTGCTTGAGTTACTTAATTATTGGTTGCTCTAATAAATATTTGAGATCGACACCAGAAAAAGAAAGGCTTATTTTGGCTCAAAAATTTTGAGGTACCAATCCATAATCAGGCAGACCTATTGTGTTAAGGCCTTGTATGTGGAAGTTGGGGACGACTTGATGGGTGTATGGTGTAGGAAAACTATTCATTATCAAGAAAAATCTGGGGTCCTATTTCTCATTTCAAGGATACCACCTAGATAAGCAGAAGATCTGCAAGACACACCCTAAATAGCCAGAAGACCTCCCACTCGGCCTTACATTCTCATTTGCACCATCTCTGAGAATCTAAGGGCTGAATCTTTCATACATAGGTGTTAGGTAGACACTTAAGATCCAGACTATAGCATTGCTTTATGTATTTATTTATTTATTTATTTATTTATTTATTTATTTATTTATTTATTTATTTAATTATTTACTTACTTACTTACTTTTATTGTGAAAAAACCATATAACGGGGTTACAATTAAATGGGCAAGATAATGAATACATTCTTTATCAAGGATTGTTGCCTCTTCCTTTGTTTCCCCTTCCCATCCCTTCCCATCTCTCAGCACCCCCACCCCCGCCAAAGTTGTAAAGTTTGTATTTCTCTATAATGACTTGTACATATCATTGTTGCAATGGGCCCACCGGTATCCTTATTTAAACGATTTGTTTTTCCCATTCCCCTATACAAATTATACTGACATCAAATACAGTGAAAGCAGGGGTTATACCGTGGGGGTGGGACATACAAATTAACAAAGAAATCATCTGATAAATATGTTAGAAACAATCGCATTAAAGAAAAAATCATTTGGATACTTATCTTGGGGTTAATTTCACCTAACATCAACTTATCTGACCGTTTCTGCTTATCTCAGATGTATACTAGTTATTGCAAGTACGGGAAATCATGGGACCTATGTTTCTTTGAACCTGGCTTAATTTAATATAATTTTTTCCAAGTCTTTCCATTTCCTAAAAAACGGGGCAATGTCATTCTTTCTGATGGAGGCATAAAATTCCATTGTGTATATATACCACATTCTCTGGATCCATTCATCTACTGAGGGGAATCTGGGTTGTTTCCATATCTTAGCTATGGTAAATAAAGTGGAAAAACCTCCCATGCTAATGAACCCTAAGATATGTATTCAAACGTTTTTTCATCCATGGGACTGTTTCTAACACATTTATAAGATTATTTCTTTGTTGCTTTGTATGTAGCTCCCCCACAGTATAATCCTTGCTTTCACTGTATTTGATGTCGGTATAATTTGTGGAGAGGAAGTGGAAAAACAAATCGTTTAAATAGGGATACAGGTGGACCCATTGCAACAATGAGATATACAAATCATTATGTTGAAAAATGAACTTTACAACTTTGGTGCGGATGGGGGGAGTAGTGGGGAGGACTGAGTGGGGGGCAGGAGGTGGATGGGAAGGGACTGGAAGGGGAAACAATGGAGGAGGCTACAATGCTTGATAAGAAATGTACTCATTATCTTGGCCATGTAATTGTAACCCCTTTGTACAGTATTTTCACAATAAAAAATAAAAATTAACAAAAAAGATTTTTGTTTCACTATAATGTACATTGTTCTACACATGAACTTAGATATATGTACATATTTCCGATGACAAATAATCTCTAAAATTGTATGTCTTTCCACACGTAAGATATATTATATGTATGTATGTATGTATGTATGTATGTATGTATATATATATATATATATATATATATATATATATTTCTGAAGAAAGACTTCCTCTAAAATTTTTTGCTTCTATTTTTGACCTTTTTCATTTGAATGATAGAGTCTATTTTTCTTAAAGTTTCCTAGAATAAAATAAATAATATTCCAATAGAAAGTATAATTATTATTTTCAAGGGAATTTTAGATATACACATGATATTATAGTAACATTTATAGTATATTACTTGAAAAAATTGTGTTCCAACTCTTAAATATTTGTGTGTAGTTACGGAGAGAGAGTAACTTAATTCATAATGCTTAGGAATTTGGAATGCTTCAAAAAGCTATTCAATAATTTGTTATAAGCACATAGTCAAACTACCTGATATGTTTTGTTGTTGTTTTTTCTTTATTTGTTCAAAATTTTGGTATGGCTGCATGCACAATGGTAACATTAAAATTATTAATCACCCAGAACCTAGCCTCATCACAACATCTCCAAACTAGAAGAAGCAGCCATATCCCTCTTTTGTGATACTGAAATCAGATCTCCTTCCCATTGAACTAGCCTGGGAGGACAATCACAAAATCCTGGGTAAAGCAGAGCATTTTCTGCTTGCTCAAACAAACTGACTTAAGAAACCAATCAAGGCACAGAAAAATCAAACACCACAAAGACCAACAAGAGACTGGTTTATGGACACAAGAGAGATATAGGATCTTCCCATCCCCGCAAAAAATCAAAGAAATCTTTTTTTGTACTTTTTATAAAAAATTTTTTCTAAAACATTTTTTAATATTTAATTCCTAACTTTTCAAAAACATTGATTTCTATTAACTTTTTTTCTTCCTCTTATAATTTTTATTTTAGGAGTATATGTGCGTGAGCTTTTTTTCTTTTTTAAATTTTTCTGTTTATCTCTACTGACATTTTGATCCTTTTATTTCACTCCTCATTCTTTTCACCTTTTCTTCTCTTTTGCAACTAAATTGCATAAGTAAATTGCTGTTTTGCTCATCCTCAGATATACCTGGAGTCGATTATTAGACCTTATCACACATTGTGTACACACTTAATCCAGAAATTTATTAGTCAATTCAAAACCCCTTAGACTTTAATTCTTTAATAGCAGTACTACCTCTTTATTCCTATATAATATTTTAAGCATTTTTATATTTAAGTTTTTCACATCTCCTTTATATACTTCCCCTTCTCTTTTTCTATCCACGTTCTTCTCTGAATATTACAATTTTAATTTTGCATATATTTAAGTGTTCCACTTTTTATTTTTTAATAGTTGCTTTTCTATTTTTTTCTTGTCTCTCTTTTTTGTCTTTCTTCTTTTTTCTCTCTCTATTATCATTCTATCCAACCACTTTCCCACTTTGAGTCTAGGACTTAGTTAACTCTCCCTTTCCACATCCCTCTATTCCTATTTTAACCAACATCTCTCCCCAAACCTAATAATTTCGGGTTTGCCAAATACTTACGTGCAGTTCGAAGCCCATTAATACACAGTTCTTTGATGTTGAATAGGTATATCTGTTGAACTAATTTGTATCTGCGGATTTTGACTGTGCAACTATAGACTTTGGTTGATGTTTTCCTTAAGATAGTGTTCTAGCACAAAACAGGTTTTACTTTCATCCCACATGGGCAGAGCAAGTAGGAAAAACACAAGAAAAATGGCGAGTCCAGGTATCTGATCTCCCACTCATGATAATCAAGGGACAGAACAGATAATGAATAATCCAGTAGAGACTTCCCAAAAAGCTCTCCAAACACTACTGGTAAACATAGCAAATGAAAAGATTGAAAACCTGTAAAGGACTCTGTATGAGCGTGATAGGGAGAGAGAGGAGACAAACCAAAGGTCAATACAGGAATATCATGAGCCAGAGGAATCTACTAAAAGAATCATACAGGAATTGCGTGAGCTGCTTGAGAACTCTCAAAGATAAATAAAGGAATGACATGAACAGGCTGAGATCAGTCAAAGCGAAAGTCAGGAATGGCGTGAGCAGGCAGAGAACACTTAAAGAAAACTACAGGAATTGCATGAACATGAGGAAGCTAATCAAAGAGTAATAGAGGAATTGAGAGAGCAGGACGAGAATACAGAAAGATCACTAAAGGCATTCATGGAATCCATAAACAGAGAGCTGAAAAAAGTTAGGGAGACCACAAAGGGAATTCTGAATGGAACCCAACAGAAGGAAAGGGAGTCCAAGGAAACCACAACCCATCACCTGTATTGGATAGATCAACATCGTGAAAATGGCAATACTTCCCAAGGCTATCTACAAATTCAACGCAATACCTATAAATTCCGTCATTCTTCAAGGAAATAGAAGAGGTAATACAAAAATTCATATGCAACAATAAAAGACCCCGAATAGCAAAAATGCTCCTCAATGGAAAGAACACTGCTGGAGGAATATCCACACCAAATTTCAAACTCTACTATAAAGCCATACTAATCAAAAGAGCTTGGTACTGGCAGAAGAACAGACCTCAGGACCAATGGAATAGAATTGAAAACCCAGAAATGAACCTACAGACCTATAGCCATCTAATCTTCGATAAGGGAGCTAACAAAATAGAATGGAAGAAAGACAGCCTCTTCAGGAAATGGTGCTGGCAAAATTGGTTAACTACTTGTAGATAACTAAAGCTAGATCCTTATATATCACCCTTACCAGAATCAACTCCAAATGGATCAAAGACCTCGGAGTCAAAGCAGACACTCTGAAAACATTACAGGATGGAATAGGAGAAACCCTAGGTCTTCTTGGCTCAGGCCAAAATTTTCTTAATAGAGACCCAGAAACACAACAAATCAAAGAAAGATTGGACAAATGGGATTGCATGAAGTTGCAGAGGTTCTGCATGGCAAAGGACATAGCTAGCAAGATCAATAGAAAGCCCACGGATTGGGAGAAGATCTTCACTAGCCATAAAACAGACAAAGGTCTCATATCTGAAATATACATGGAACTCAAAAAATTAAATCCCCCAACAACAAATCCTCAGAGAAACAACTGCCCAATAAATAAGTGGGCTAACGACTTGAAGAGAAACTTCTCTGAAGAAGAAAGAAGGATGGCCAATAGACACATGAAGAAATGCTCAACATCCCTAGCCATAAAAGAAATGCAAATCAAAACAATATTGAGATACCACCTCACCCCAGATAGAATGGCAAAAATCAAGAACTCTAACAACAACAGATGCTCGAGGGGATGTGGACAGAAGGGAACCTTACTTCACTGTTGGTGGGAATGTAAACTTGTTCAACCACTTTGGAAAGCAGTATGGAGGTTTCTCAAAAGACTTCACATAGAGCTCCCCTATGACCCAGCAATCCCACTTTTGGGCATTTACCCAAATGTTTACAAACAAGACCACACTAAAGCTACCAGCACAACTATGTTTATTGCAACATTATTTACCATAGCTAAGATATGGAACCAACCCAGATGCCCCTCAGTAGAAGAATGGATCAAGAAAATGTGGTATATATACACAATGGAATTCTATGCCTCCATCAGAAAGAATGACATTGCCCCATTTGTTAGGAAACGGAAAAACTTGGAAAAAATTTTATTAAGTGAAATAAGCCAGGCCCAAAGAAACATAGGTCCCATGGTTTCCCTTATTTGCAATATCTGGTATATGTATGAGTCAAGCGTAAAAGGTCAGATAATGTGATGTTAGAAAAATGAACCCTTAGATATGTATTTTAATGTTTTTTATTCTTTCATGCATTTGTTTCTAACGCATTTATAAGATTATCTCTTTGTTGCTTTGTATGTCCCTCCCCCACCGTATAATCCCTGCTTTCACTATATTTGATGTAAGTATAACTTGTAGAGGAGATGGGGAAAAACTAGTAGTTTAAGGATAAAGGTGGACTGATTGCAACAATGAGAATTACAAGTTGTCATGTCGAAAATGAGCTTTACAAGGTTGGTGTGGGGGGGAGGCGGGAAGGATTGCGTGGGGGGGTGGGAGGGGAGGCTGTGAAGGGATGTGAAGGGTAAACAAATGAGGAGGCTGCAATGCTTGATAAGAAATGTATGCATTATCCTGCCCATGTAATTGTAACCCCTCTGTACAGTGTGTTCACAAAAAAAAAAATAATAATAAAAAAAGAAAGAATCAGCCAAACTTTTTTTTTACATTATGTATAATTGGTTTCCATTTTAGTAATGATGTACCTATACTTTGGTCATCTTTAAAAAATCTTTTTGCTTTATAGAAGAAATTGAATTGAAATGTTTCTTTCTAATTATTTTTGGCTTTTAATTGAATCCTACATGTAAATAAGTTACTAAAATTTCCCAGATAATGTATGTAATAAATTTGAATCATTCAAAAGCAAAAAAAAAAAAAAAAAAAGGAAACCATAAACAGAGAGCTGAAAAAAGTTAGGGAGACCACAAAGGTAATACTGAATGCAACCCAACAGAAGGAATGGGAGTCTAAGGAAAACACAACCCATCAACTTAGTGATTTGAGAATAAACACTGAACACCAAATTAAGGAAGTAAAGAAGTTCATACAAGATCTAAAACAAACTCCACAAAAGAATTTGAAGCCATCGAAGCTGACCAACTAGAAGGAAAAGAAATTTTAAAAAAAGTAGAGTTTTGATAGTAGGTTAGACCATGCAGAAGATCAAATCTCGGGGATTCAAGACAGCCTAGATATTACAGAGAAAGAACATACAACCATCCAAAACAAATCCAAGAAATATGATTGAGCTATTCAACATTTGGAAGACACCATCAGCAGGCCTAATCTGAGGATAATGGGTATAGAGGAGCATCAAGAGACAGAACTTAATTGTCTAGGAAATTTGTTTAACAGGATCTTAGCAGAGAACTTCCCAAACATGCAAAGAGATAGGCCTAATGAGATACAAGAAGCTTTTAGAACTCCAAATAGAACAGACCAGAATAGGACATTCCACGGTCACATTATAATCCACACAGGATCAATTCAAACCAAGGAAAAGATCCTTAAAGCTGTCAAGGAGAAAAGAGCAATCACCTATAAAGGGAAAGCACATAGAATCACCTCAGATTTCTCAGCAGAGCCAATCAAAGCAACAAGAGCCTGTAATGATGTATGCCATGCCCTAAAGACAAACAATTATGAACCAAGAATACTGTACCCAACTCTCCTTCAAAACCGAAGGTCAAATAAAAACGAAGGATTTTTTTTCAGGTAAGGGCTAGGTTTATTCAGTACACCTGCTGGGACCAGGCAAGGGTGGCACTTCACATGGCTCAGAAAGGCCTGGGAAATAGAGAGCTAGGAAAGAGAGAGAAAAGATCTAGAAAAGAGCTAGAAAAGAGCAGAGAGAGGGTTTCTGGGCCTGGGCTAGGCCTTATCTAGGGTATGGGCAGAGAAAGGTGTGGCCACATCAAATTCAGATGTGACCTCAGCGGATGCAGATGTGAGCTCTTCCTGGTGCCCCAGTTGCCTAGGTAATGCAGGTACTGGGTGGAGACTTTGCTGCGAGGAGGGTGGAGTCTGCTAGCTATCCAGGAACAGACCTTACATTCCAGCCTTTTAATAATCATGAAATAGGGTGCTGATTCTCTCTGGCTCCTTCCTGCTGACAAGGGGCGTCAACAATAGTGGTAAAAGGCTGGAATTTGGTACCCTCCCAGAGAAAGCAGTGAGCAGCAGCTGTCCGTTGTTGGTGTGAGTCCTTAGTTGAAGTCTGGAAAAGTCTCATGAGCTTTGAGGGGCTGGAAAAAAAATACTAGAGAGCAAATAAATGGCAAGAGGAAGGACTTGGGGATAAAAATGTTGGTAGAAATGTCCCTAGCTACTTCTGACATCTGGCGACTAGGTAGAGATGTCCGGTGACAAAGGCAAGAATATAAATTCCAGTTCAGTTAATAGGTAGACAGGTATAGACATCGGATGGGCAGGCTTCTTACTTCTACTGACCACCCAGCTCTGGTTAATTTTGAAAGGCAGGCACAAAGTTGCTGATGTGACATCATCTCTTACTCCTCTCCATGGTCCCTTGTTCCCCAGACTGGCTGAGTCTAGGTGCTCGTTGCTGGGATGGCTTGTCCTAGTTTTTATTCAAGGAGGTTTTAACTCAAGGCCTGGGCACTGTCCCTGAGCACTTCTGCTCAAGGTCAGCACTGAACCACATTGAGTTACAGTACCATTTGCAGTGTTTGCCGGTTAGAGATGGGAGTCTTGAGCCATGCTTCCAGCCTGAATCTATGCAGGTTAGTTGGGAGATAGAGTCTTAGTGATTTCTCAGCCAGGGCTGGCTTTGAACTGCAATTTTTGCCATGAAAGCTCTTTATTATTTCCAATTAAAGCAACAAGGAGATCAACTAGAATAAGTAGAGCTTACCTGTTTCTTATCAACAATTGACCAACACATATTCTGAAATGACAAACCTCGTTGGATGTGATAAGAATTTTAGCACAGATATAGTATTGCTTTCTTTCTGATAACCCTAACAATTCTTAACTTAATCAACGTTACAGAAAGAGCCTTAGCTTTTACAAATCCAAAAAAATTTTTCACCAGGAAATAAGCTGCATGTGATGGAAACTAACAAGACTCGAGTCTACTTTAACCATGATGGAGGTAGTCAGGATGGTCTAGTCAGGAGTGAGGCTTGTCTTCCAGGTTGGAGGAGATGGACTGGATTTGGACTGCATGTAGACTGGCTTTCACTGAACTATGAATCCAAACTAAATACACTTCAGGAATCTGACAATTTAAGAAATAACCTGATAACAATGGCAGATAAGAAGTTTACACAGACACACACATACACACATAGGCATATACACAAAGAATCAAGATGAGGTGGTGCAAAATCTAGTTGGTGGGAAATAGCAGCTGAGCTCTCAAGATGCCAAGATGGCACATCCGCCACTTGGTCAATAAAAACAAAGGTTTTTATAGCAAAGAAAAATTGAAACAATATATCTCCACCAAACCAGCCATACAAAAGATTCTAAAAGATGTCCTACACATAGAAAACCAACAAGACCACAATAAAGGCCAAGAAACTGCATCCAAATTGTGAATCTAAGAACCATAGGAAGAACCCAGTTGTTTTAACACCAAAGAAGGTAGATAAAATGGCAGGAACTCCCAAAAACCTCAGTACTATCTCTCAAACTTAATTGACTTAACTCTCCAATTAAGCGACATAGACTGTCTAGTTGGATTAAAAAGCAAGATCCTACTATCTGCTGTCTTTAGGAGTCACATTTTGCGGATAAAAACAAACACATTTTCAATATGAAAGGCTGGAACACAATCTACCAAGCAAAGGGCCCTCATGAAGAGGCAGGAGTTCCAATCCTAATATCAGATAAAGTAGACTTCAAATTAAAATTAGAGAGAAGAGATAAAGAAGGTTGCTACATGCTAATAAAGGAATCTCTCCTTCCGGAGGATATTACAATTCTAATTATCTATTTGCCAAGCAAAAGAGCATCCAAATTTATCCAAGAAACACTACTTTCCCTCAAATCTCACGTAGATCCAAAGACATTAATTGTTGAGGACTTTAACACACCGCTTTCCACACTAGATCAACTCGGCAAAAACTCAACAGAGAAATCACAGACATAAACAACTGCAGAGATCAACTACATTTAACAGACATCTACCGAATATTTCACCCAACAGCATCAGAATACACGTTTTTCTGAGCAGCACATGGAACATTTTCCAAAATAGACCACATATTAGGTTACAAAGCAAACTTGTCCAAATTTAGAAACATGGAAGTAACACCTTACATTCTTTCTGACCACAAGGGAATAAAATTAGAACTCAACACCAAAAGCCACCAAAGGAAATTCTTTAACACATGTAGGATGAACAACACACTGCTGAATCACCAGTGGGTCATGGAAGAGATTAGAAAGGAAATTCAAATGTTCATGATATTCAATACAAATGAACACATAAATTACCAGCTCTGCTGGGACACAGCAAAGATAGTACTCATGGGCAAGTTTATAGTCTGACTTCCTATATCAACAAATTGGAGAGCTCTGAAACTAACAGTTTAATGTGACATCTGAACCTCCTTGAAAAAGATCAGCAAGATAAACCCAATCCAGCTGATGGAAAGAAATAGTTAAAATTAAAGCAGTATTAAATGAATTAGAATCCCAAAAAAACATAGAAAGAATCCACAAAACAAAGAGTTGGGTCTCTGAAAAAAATCAAAGAATAAAGAGACAATTAGCAAATCTTATCAGAAAAAGAAGAGAACCAACCCAAATGAATAAATCAGAGATGAGAATCGAAACATCACCACAGAAACAACCAAGATTCAAAAATTATAAGGGAATACTTCTCAAAACTTTATGCTAATAAGTTTGAAAGCCTGGCAAAAATGGACCTTTTCCTAGCAAAATTGACATGCCGAAACTAAGTCAAGATGAGTTAAACCATCTTAACAGGCCCATATCCAGCATTGAAATAGGAACAGTACTAAAAGACCTCCCATCTAAGAAAAGCCCAGGACCAGATGGATTTACAGTGGAATTCTACAAGGCCTTCAGAGCAGACTTCACAACAATACTCCTCCAACTCTTCAATAAATTTGAAAGAGAAAGTTCACTACCAAATTCATTCTATGAAGCCATCATAACCCTCATCCCAAAACCTGGCAGGGACTCATCAAAGAAAGAGAACTATAGACCCATTTCTTTGATGAACATTGATGAAGAACTCATCAACGATATTTTGCCCAATCGACTTCAAAAATTCATCCAAAAAATCTTACATCATGATCAAACAGGATTCAATTCAAGGATGGAAAGTTGCTTCAATATATGCAAATTGATTAATATAATTCATCACATAACAGGAGCAAGGATAATAGCGACATGGTTATCTCAATAACTGCAGAAAAACATTTGACAAGATCCAACACCCTTTTATGATGAAGGTTCTGGACAGTTTGAAGTCAGCCTGAACTGGAAAGTCCATCAGTCTCATCTCCAATTAACCATATGAGACAGGAAGTAATAGTTTTAAACTTGAGCAAAAATCCTCAAGTTCAAACCCATGTCTAGCACATTCAAAAAGAATTTAGTTGGGCTTTCCTGCAAAGGCTGTCTTCGAACTGTGATCTTTAGATTTCAGAATGGATTAAAGGTATGACTCTATATTTTAAAAACTAATTGGCTCTTTTCTTCTTCACATATATTTATTGGTTTATTTTGTTGGTTCTCTGGCTTGTTTTGAGGGCTGCTCCTATCTTGCTTAAGGATAGCATGCTCTAAAACTTTAGCCACAGTTTCACTTTGGTTCACTTTTTGGTTTTAGTGGTTAGTAGGAGGTAAGTATAGAAACTCCCACAGGGTCCTGAATTGTGCTAATTGTGATTCAACATCAGGGGGCAAGGAAAGTCCATGAGACTCTTTTTTTCACATATTTTTTATGAAAATACAGTATAGAGGAGTTACAATTACATGGGCAAGTTCATGAGGCTCATCTCAAATTAACCTCCAAAAAACCAGAAATGATCAAGCAAAAACTTGTATTGTAGTTCCTATCTCAGAAAGGAGTGCGCACACGTGCACACACATACACATACACACACACACACACACACACACACACACACACACACACACACACGCACGCACGCACGCACGCACGCACACATGAATACACGCACACACAATGGTTTTTCCTGTCCAGGCTGGCTTGGAATGGTGATCCTCAATTTCAGTGTTTTGATGACCTAGAATTACAAGTGTGAGCCAGCAGTTTCTAGGTCATTTTATCATTTTTAATAGACTGTGCTCTCTTCCAATTTTTAAAAAATATATTTTGTGGTTGTCTTAATGCTAAATCTGATTTACACTTAGCTTTTTAAAGCCTTTTTTTCTTAGCTTTTTCTTAACTTTTTTTATGCTCAAGGTTGCTGCTGTACGAATTCAGCCCCAGCTCCACTTCTGCCTTTTTGCTGATTAGTTGGAGATAAGAGGCTCATAGATTTTCCTGCCCAGGCTGGCTGTGAACCACAGTCCTCAGATTTGAGTATACTGTGTAGTGTCCTTGATTCCTGTGGTACATTTCTGTTCTATTTACCACCAAAGGAAAAGAGGGTGGGGCAGAAGTTGATCTGTGGTTCAAATAAGAGAGCCTGCAAGCCTTGAGTTAAAAAAAATGTAGAAGTCTAATTCTGGTACTAATTGTACTCACTGCTTGATCTATTCAAACAAAACAAACAAAGAAACAAAAAAACTTATGCACAGTGACCAGGTAATTAAGGATTCCTGACTGATAACCAGGAACTAATTCTTGAACTCATCTCCTATAGCCTTTTTTTAGATATACATGGCCATTTGTGTAAGCTGAGGAGAGATTAAAGACCACAGTTTGAGGGTCAGTTACACAGTACTTGGAAATCAGGATACATTTACTAAGCTTTTCAGAGTGACTAAAAATTTACTCTTCAACATTGCAAATGGTTCTTCCCTCTGTGCAAGGGGAAGAGTGATGAGAAGGTATAAATATGGGAAAACTAAGAAACCTCAAACAAGATTAGTAATGTTAACTTCATAGATGAAGTAAAACCTAGGTGTACAGTTTGCAATCCAGAAAAGGACATGTCACCTCTGTGTGGATCCCAGTTAATTTAGTTAATAAAATTAATCAATGGTAAGGAGGAAAACCCACTAATGTATTTATGGAAAGGAGGTACATGGCAGGCAAATCAGGTCACTAACCTCCAGGATTTTGAACACAAAGGAGTGAAATTGTTTGGCTCTGCTTGAGAAACAGGAAGGAACCGAGCTGAAGAGGACTGAGATGTGCGGACATTCCAAAGAAAGAAATCACTGACATCAAGTCTTCAGATGCGTGCTGGTTGCTAGGGGCTCATGCTTGTAATCCTAGCTACTCAGAAGGCTTAGATTTGAGGATTGTGGTTTGAAGCCATCTGGGATAAGAAAATTTCTAAGCCTTTTATGTTTTACACTCAAGAATGGTCTTATTTATTGCTAATCACAACCCAAGACAGTGCAAATGGATACCAAGCTGAAGAAAATGTAAAAATACAGAGACAAGTGCAGAGAAAAAGAACAAAATCAGTGAGGACACGGGATCCCAAGGCTCACTGGCACCTGGGCCCCAGCTCACACAAGCAATCATATTTATTTGAATTCACACTGGGAAGGTTACTATGGATATATGAAAAAATGAAGCATTGATACTACAATCAGAGCCACACGGTGAGTGAGAAATACTGGCTCCCTTGTTGTTTTGAGAAAGAAGACTGCAACCCAGAGAAAGTCCAGACATGTGGTCTACTTTATCTAGCCTCCTAGGTTAAGTTGTCAGCTCTTTTACCTCCTAGGCTTCAAGGACTTTAAAGCTCCATGTGTGTGAGGGGGGCAATAGATTTACTCTCTCCAGAGCTGTGTTTTAACCCTTCCAAGTACAGATCTCAGGTTTCTATGTAATATTGAGTTGGCGTTCAACCTTTCAAACCTTTTCCAGGTTCAACATCTCAGCTTGAGTCCCCTACGCCTATTAATATTAATAGCATGGATTACAAACACAGTAAAAATAGAAAAATAACATTAGTCATTTAAACAGAAATAACTGACTGCATTCTTTTATCCAGTACAAGAAAGTTGGTACTGCTGTTTAAGTCACTAATAACACTTTTTAAGGTATAATTTCATGGCTTTCAAAGAACCTCCTAAATAGTCCTTAGAGTGTCTTTTTGCTTCCCATTTTTATTTGTTCCATTTGCCTAGTAGTATAGTATATCATCTTTAAAAGCATATTACCTCATAATTAAAGTTTATCTTGTAAGTAAATACTTGTGAGGATCAAAAAAATTAAAAAAGCTGGAAGTGGTGCTATGACATAAAAGCTATAGTGCAATCCTTGAGCAAAAGAAGCTCAGGGGCAGTGTCCAGGCCCAAAGTTCAAGCCCTAGTGTCCACACATACACACGTCCCCACCCGCCACCCCCACAAACAATCAGATGATAATGTCTATCAGATTCTTCCTTAGGATGATCTTTGTGATATCAGCAACTGTATCAAGATTCTATCTCTCTTCCATGCATTTGTGGTAATAGACAGCAGAGTCACTGTAGTATAATATGTGTCCAAGTCCTGTCCATTAGTAAAGGCTGTCATGTAACATATCCAACACAAAGTCCAACTCTCTTGATGGTAGATCTGCACATCTTGGGACTTTGATGGGACCCATGTACTCTTCAACTGGCTTTCCCATATTCTCTGCGACCTGCTTCAATGATTCACCATCCATGCCAAAGAGGCTTTCATAAACTTTCCCAAATTATCTGAATCTTGAATGCCAGAGATGTCATGGAAAACCTCTGTGGCTATTCCCTTCCCTGACAGGCCATTTTACCTCCTATGCTCTCCTCGCAGATGTGGGCAATGGTCTCTGAGAGACTTCAGTGCCAGATCTTGGAGAGATTTAGTTTCATTGTGTCCATAAGCTTTGGGAAATCATGCAGAGAAGGGTCCAGTTTAGAAATATAGGAGTATGCATACTTCTTCTTCCTGGAAGTTTTCACATGTGTTCTCTTGGCCACTGAAAGGAAGTGGGGTCTCTGAAAGGAAACTTGTATGGTGATCTCTGTCTGCCTTGGTCCATACAACATAGAACCACTTTCTCATCCCTTCAGTGATTTTGACATGCTCCATGTTATTTGTGCTGAACTGCTCTCAATGCTTTAAAAATGTAGAGGTCACAACTGGATGGTGTGTGGATAGCTGTCCATGCTTAGGCATGAGTCTCCTTGCCAGGCAGGGCCCATAACTCCATGCTAGGAAAGTGAGAAGATGATTAGCTGGCTTATATCTTTGTAGTCTGAATGACCCCAGTAGGCATTGAGGCCTCATCTTCTTGTCCAAGGCCCCTCAGCATATTGATAAACACTGGTACAGCATGGCCAGTCATCATCAAAATTCTTAGCTGTTCCTGGGCATTATCTCCAGCATCTCACCCACTTCTAGCAACTTCCCTTCTTTCAAGGTCTTGCCAATTCTCCTATTTGTGTTCTCAGGTAAAATGCTGCTGTCAGTGAGTAAAGAGCTGAGGACAAGGAAGCAGGTACCATAGAGAAAGTGAAAACTGGAGCCTCTTCCATGGTGAGAAGACAATGCAGCCTGCCACTATAGAATAATGAAAGAGTTAAAATGGTTGTGCACAGTTTGTGCACAAAAATTCAGACCAAGTATGCCCAGTTCAGAGTTTCAGTCAATAATCTTCTGTAACAAAGGCATCACAACTTCTGTGCCATTCTGGGTCTGGCACTCAGGAAATGGACATTATCCCTGAAGTTTATTTTTTCCCTTTAAGGCTACTGATTTACCACTGGAGCCCCAACTCTACTTCTAGATTTATTTTTATTTATTTTTTATTTTTTTATTTTTATTTTTGTGCACATACTATACAGAGGGGTTACAATTACAAGGGCAAGATAATGAGTACATTTGTTATCAAGCATTGCAGCCGCCTCTTTTGTTTACCCTTCTTGTACATAATTGGAGGTAAAAGTCATACAGGCTTTCCTGCCCAAGTTGGCTTCAATCACTGATCCTCAGCTTCATGAATAGCTAGGATTTCAGGTGTGGCCGCTGAGCCTGGCAGCAACTCTCTTCCTTTTTTATTTCCTTTTCTATATTTTCTTGTCAGTTATGGGCCTGAATTCTGGGCTTGGGCACTGTCCCTCATCTCTTCAGCTCAAAGCTAGTGCTCTATCACTTGAGCCACAGCGTGACTTCCAGGTTCCTTTCTGCTTATGTGGTACAGAGGAATTGAATCCAGGGCCTCATGTATGCAAGGCAAGCACTCTACCACTGAGCCACCTTCCTAGCCTCATCTTTCCTTTACTTAAAAAAAGTATTATTAGGAAGATGATGTTCAGAGGGTTAACAGTTAAGTAAGTTGAATTAAATTGTCATCAGGTAAAGAATACATTTTAGGATTACAGGCTTGAGCCTGAAAGACAGGATGACTGTTCTGAAGGTTGTTCTATATTGGCTATAGGGCTTTTGGCCTGAATGGATTTAGGCAGTGAATGCCAGGCAGGTCACTCATCTGGAAGCATGTGTCCCTTTTTAACCCTGACTGTCTCTCAGAACAGATAGGTGATTCTTTCAGAGCAAGAACCAGTGTGTACTAGTACAAAGGAGGTCCTCATTGTATTTATCTTATTCAACAAATATTGGGTTGCTTATATTATCAACATTTTTGCTTTCTTAAGAGCATTTTATTGTGAGATTGCAATAACTACAGATTCATAATGGCCTAGGAATACATGTCTTTTATCAGCTTTAATATCTAAGCCACATAGCAGCTCCAAATCATGTTTTGTTGATCTTAAAGTCGTTCTTGAATATTACTTTTTATTAGTAATGATATTATTAATATAAGTATTAAAGTTCTTCAAACATATTTCTCTTATTAGATGAATCCTTACAGTGACATTGAAAGCATCTTCTGGAGCACCATTGGAAAAGATACTTGGTTAATACTAAGAATGAAGGACGAGAAGTGTGAAAACCAGAACTAAGAGACTTACCAGTGTGACTGGGAAACATCTTCCACAGAGAAGAATCTCAGACTTCTGGAGGCATGTCAGTTTGAGAACAGGTCTTCAACCAGTACACGTGACCACATGGGTGAGTCTGAATGTTGCCACATAGATGTTATTCTGATTCTTATATAAAAGTTTGATGTCTGATGGGCTTTCACATACCTAGATTTATGAAAGTTTATTGTCTTCTTTCCTTCAATATTACTTCATACTTTTCTTTTCTTTTTTTTTTTTTTTTGGGTCCGGTCGTGGGGCCTGAACTCTGGGCCTGGGCGCTGTCCCTCAGCTCTTCAGCTCAAGGCTAGCGCTCTACCACTTGAGCCACAGCGCCACTTCCGGCTTTTTTCGTTTTGCTTATGTGGTGCTGAGGAATCGAACCGAGGGCCTCAGGCATGCAAGGCAAGTGCTCTACCACTGAGCCACCTTCCCAGCCCCTACTTCATACTTTTCTATTGAGTTCAATTTTTCTTTTAAAACATGAAAACTCAACACCATCTCTTGGACTGAGGCATTTCCTGTCTCTCTGTGAATTGGTCTGTTATGTAAGATGCTTCCTGACAGGTGCCAGTGCCTCACTCCTTTAATACTAGCTACTCTGGAGGGTAGGATCTGAAGACCACAGTTGAAGCCTCCTGGGTATGAAAGTCCATCAAACTCTCATTTCCAATCAACTACCAAAAAAGCCAGCAGTGGAGCTGTGGCTGAGGTGGTATAGCACTAGCCTGGTGCAAAAAAAGCATAAGGTCAGGCAGCACCCAGCCTGAGCCTGGGCCCCAGACCACCCTTCAGGCACACACACACACACACACACACACACACACACACACACACACACACACACACACGTAAGTGGCTTCCTGACAGACTTGTCCATTTGGTCCCTGAAATGGTTGGAGACCTTTCTTCAAATGGATGTGCCCTTCCAGTAATGTGCAAATTGACAATCAGTCACCTATAGGTCCATTGGTTCAGGTTGTGTACATTGTACCCAATTCCTCTGCTCCTTTTCTGAGGTGAGTCTTGTAGCTCAACACAGCTGTCCATACACTTCAAGATGCTACTTATGGTCTCAGGGCCTGCATTCACACTCCAAATGGAAAAATAAAAAATGACCTGAGACCCTCTGCTTACTTTGAGGACCAGCTATCCAAGCAATGGCAGCTCCCTATGAATGACATATTAGAATCCAGGCACAGGGTGTTCACAGTAGAAAGAAGTGAGGTGTGTGGGGATTGAGTTGGTCTAAGGAAAAGCAGAGAATGGAGGAAGACAGAGGAACAGGGAAAAGACAATCTATTTTCCTATGTTTCCTTGGAGTTACTGATCCACAGTATAACGTTTGCTAATTGCTCTGCTGTGTATGTATGTGTGTGTGTGTGTGTGTGTGTGTGTGTGTGTGTGTGTGTGTGTGTGTGTGTGTGTGTGTGTGTGTGTGTGTCAGTGAATGTCTGCATGTGTACAGTGGTTCTGGGCCTTGAATTCAGGGGCTTCACACTGGCAAGGTAGGGTGAATGTGAGCAAGTACATCATATGCATTTATGGAATTAGCTCCATAAAACCTCTTACTGTGTACAACTAGTATATACTAATGAAATTTTAAAAAAAGATTAAGCAATGCTCAAACTCCTTCATAAGCTATTTAGAGATAACTTCAGAAAGGGTATCAGAAAGCATGGTTGGTAGGGGATATGAAAACAGCTGTAGTTAAAACTATGGGATTATTCAAACCAGGTTGTGGTGGCTCATGCTTGTACTCCTAGATACTCAGGAGGCTGAGATCTAAGGATCATTACTTGAAACCTGCGTAGGCTGGAAAGTTATGACATTCTATATAAAATATACTACTCAGAAAAAGCTCAAAGTGGTGCTATGAGGCTCAAGTGGTAGAGTGCCCAGTATTCAAATCACAGGACTGGCAGAAAAAAAAAGAAATAGCCCAAACTTAATATATCTAGGGAGTTTTAGGTTAATGTTCTATAAAAACAAGTTACTATATTTTGGGATTCATTTGTTGTTATTTTAAATATATAAGTTTTTGGTTTCCTTTGTATATATTTCCCCCTATGGTATATCAACTTTTGTCACTGTACTTGACTTTGATACTTTGCCTCTTTTATATACATTTTTCTAATTTGGGGAGGGGAAGGGAAATAACAAAATGCTGAAACAAGGACACAGGACGACCCATTGCAACAATGATACCCATAAGACAGTATGTGGGAAATTAACTTTACAACTTCAGGTGGGAATGGGAAGAGGGGGTGGTAAGGGATAGCAGAAAAAAAAAAAACAGGGAAGGGGTAACAATGCTTGACCACGAATGTACTCATTGCCTTATTCATGCAACTGTAGCCCTTCTGTAGAACCTTTACAATAAAATAAAATTAAAAAATGAAAAATAACTAGTTACAGATAAAGTAGGAAAGGAAAAAACCTTTCACACATTGGCCTGTGGCAACAGAAATTAGAAATACAAAGTCAATATATATTAATTGCAAACCCTCCACAGATTCATGCCCATAGCTACTTCACCCTCCTTGTACCCAGAGGAAAATCAAAAGAAATCAGTACAAGCCTCCTATCCTATGATAGTCTACTCAATTCCTGTACCATCTGTAGGACATCAGATGGTAAAAGTTAACATTCCTTCCAAAAAGGTCTCAAATGAACCTTAAAAACCATAGCCTCCTACTGTCTTGATTTAAATCTTATTTTCCTTCCCAACTACAAATACATATAAACTTGTGGAGGGTTCTAGAGAGATGGACAAAGACTTATAAAACATATACTATGTTTCACATCTGTAGAAAACTAAAACGATATCCTTATATAACACGATGCAATAGAATCAACTCCGAATGGATCAAAGTCCTTGAAGTCATAGCAGATACCCTGAAGACATTACAGGAAGGAAGCGGAGAAACTCTAAGGCTCTTTGGGACATGCCGAAATTTTCTTAATAAAGACCCAGAAACACATCAAATTAAAGAAAGCTTGGACAAATGGGATTGCATCAAACTGCAGAGCTTCTTCATGACAAAGGACATAGCTAGCAAGATCAATAGAAAGCCAAAAGACTGGGAGAAGATTTTCACCAGCAATAAAATGGTCAAGGGTCTCATATCTAAAATATATGTAGAATTCAAAAAATTGAATCCCCCAAAAACAAATCCTCAAAGAAACAGCTGCCAGATAAATAAGTGGGCTAAAGACTTATAGAGAAACTTCTCTGAAGAGGCAATATGAATGGCCAACACACACATGAAGAAATGCTCAACTTCTCCAGCCATAAAACAAATGCAAATCAAAACAACATTGAGATACCACCTCATCCCAGTTCGAATGACTATATTCAAGAAATCTAATAATAACAGATGCTGGAGGGGATGTGGTCAAAAGGGAACCCTACTGCATTATTGGTGGGAGTGTAAACTTGTTCAACCACTTTGGAAAGCAATATGGGTAATCTTTAAAAGACTCCATAGAGCTTCCCTATGACCCAGCAATTCCACTTTTTGGCATTTACCCAAATGATCACAAACAAGGCTATATTAAAGCTACCAGCACAGCCATGCTTATTGTAGAATTATTTACCATAGCTAAGATATAGAACAAACCCAGATGCCCCTCAGTAGATGATTGGATCAAGAAAATATACACAATGCAATTCTATGCCTCCATAAGAAAGAATTACATCACCTCACTTGTTAGGAAATAGAAAGACTTGGAAAAAATTATATTAAGTGAAGTAGGCCAGGCCCCCAAAAATGTAGGCCCTATAGTTTCCCTTTTTTACAATAACTAGTATATGTCTAGGACATGCAGAAAGGGTCAAAAGCTATATACATTTGACCATATAAGGTGATGTTAAGCGAAATGTATCCCAAGACAGGAACAGGTTTTTTTTCTTGCTATTGTTTTTAACGTATTTATAATGTACTATGCGATTTTTTTTATTTCTCTGGTATGTTCTTCCAACACAGTATTACACCTGTTTTCACTGTATTTGTTTCTGGTGACCTGCATCTTGTATGTATATTTTTTATTTCAGGAAGGGAAAGGAAATAACTTAATACTTAAATAAGGATAATACCCATTGTAACAATGAGATGTATAAGACAGTATTTTTTAAACAAACTTTACAACATTGGGGGGGGTGTCGGGGGAGGAGGTGGTGAGGTGGGGAGGGAAGAAATGGTAGGGGAAAAAGAAAGGAGGAGGTGACAATGCCGTTAGGAAATGTACTCAGTACCTTACTCATGTAACTGTAACCCTTCTGTACAATATTTTTACAAGAAAAACATTTTTAAAACAGCTTAAATAACATATACTATTTTTCAACAAATTGAATGAGAAATCAAAGCAAGCATGTTTTGATTTTTTTTTATTTTTAAAATAAAATGAGGGCTGGTAAGGTGGCTTAGGAGTAGAGTGATTGTCTTGCAAGCATGAGGTGCTGAGTTCGATTTCTTAGCGCCACATAAACAGGAAAAAGCCAGAAGTGGTGCTGTGGCTCAAATGGTAGAGCACTATCCTTCAGCTGAAGAGCTGAGGGAGAGCGCCCAGGCCCAGAGTTCAGAATTCAGGCCCCATGACCAACAAAATGAAATAAAGAAAGAAAGAAAGAAAGAAAGAAAGAAAGAAAGAAAGAAAGAAAGAAAGAAAGAAAGAAAGAAAGAAAGAAAGGAGGAAAGAAAGAAAGGAGGAAAGAAAGAAAGGAGGAAAGAAAGAAAGGAGGAAAGAAAGAAAGGAGGAAAGAAAGAAAGGAAGGAAGGAAGAAAAAAGAAAGAAAGAAAAAAGAAAGAAAGAAAAAAGAAAAATGGAAAGGAGGGATGGAGGAGAAAGGAAGGAAGGAAGGAAGGAAGGAAGGAAGGAAGGAAGGAAGGAAGGAAGGAAGGAAGGAAGGAAGGAAGGAAGGAAGGAAGGAAAGAAAGAAGGAAGGAAAGGAGGGAGGGAGGAGGAAGGAAAGAAAGAAATAACGAAGGAAGGAAAGATATAGAGAAAGAATTAAAACACACTGAGTCTGATCATATCAGGGAATGTTTGATGGTTTGGTTGCTGCGCTGTTGGACTGGCTTCAACGTGATTGTTAGATTTCAGCGTCCTGAGTAAGATTCCTAAGTGTGGAACCCCACTGTCTTGTGTGTCTCAGGTGGGGGTGTAGGTGGTGGAGGTGGTGGTCCCCCCTCACATCTTCAAAAAACAATAGCCATATATTACTTCTTTTATTTTGCCAGACTTGGGACTTGAACCCAGTGTGTGGGCACTGTTCTTGTGCTTTTTTTTGCTCAAGGCTAGCTCTCTACCACTTGAACCACAGTGACCCTTTTGTCTTTTTCTGTTTGTGTGCTGCTTAAACATTGAGCCTAGGGTTTTATGCATGGTAGGCAAGCAGTCTACCACTAAGCCAAATTCCCTAGCTTAACTTCTATGATATCACAGCCACCTTTCCCATGGCAACAAATAGGTGTCAAGCACTAATCTTGTCCTATAGTGGACTCAGCTATCCAGAGAGGCAAAAATAATGAGAGGAAATGACAGCTAGCTACCAGACTACAGCTTGATGAGTTGTCCTGACTGGATTCTAAGATTACCAGAGCTGAATCAGGTTCAATTCCACAAAATGCTCCTTTGATCTAAAAGACCAGGGACTACTGCTCTCTTTGGAGAGACAAAAGTGAGTGCAGCTGCCTCCATGCAGCTTTCACACTGGAGAAGAAAATCAGAAATCACTATGATAATTTCTGTAAATCAGAGGCATGAGGTTAGTGATGTGGTGGGAATAACATCACAGTAGGGATGAGAGGAGACATCCCTGAGGAGGAGACATTTGATCTGAGAGCAAGGCCATCGTCCATGCAATTATTCAGGAGCAGGTTTTCCAGGCAGTGAGAACAGCAAGTAAAACCCCAATGAGGGGAATGGACCTGACTTGCTTCACAAAAGGTAAACAGCACTGACATGCTGAAGCTCATGAAGCAAGAATGGAATGGTACAAAAGAAAGAAATAGAACAGATGTGAAGACAGGAGTAAATTAGATAGATATTGTATGCTACAAGTTACAAGGAGAAACAATTGATTTTGTTCTAATTGTTTTGTTACCCACTGCAGCCAAAGTGTTCAAATGGTAGCCACACATATCAGAAAAACCTAGAGAATACTTTTTAAAAATTTGTATTGTGAAAATAGCGTACAGAGGGGTTACAATTACATGGGCAATGCAATGAGGACATTTCTTATCAAGCATTGTTGCTTCCTCCTTGTTTCTTTTTCCCATTCCTTCCTATCTCCCATCCTGCACTCCCACCCCCCCACCCCCACCCGACCCCTGGAGAAAGTTGTAAAGTTCGTTTTTCCACATAATGACTGTACCTCAAATTGCTGCAATGGGTCCATCTACAAATTCAATGCGATACCTATCAATATCCCAACCTCATTCTTCAAGGAAATAGAAGAGGCAATCCAAAAATTCATATGGAACGATAAAAGACCCCTAATAGCAAAAACGATCCTCAACAGAAAGAACAGTGCTGGAGGAATATCAATACCAAATTTCAAACTCTACTACAAAGCCATAGTAATCAAAACAGCTTCATACTGGCACAAGAACAGACCTCAGGACCAATGGAATAGAATTGAAAACCCAGAAATGAAGCTAAAGACATATAGCCAACTAATCTTTGGTATGGGAGCTAAAAAAATAGACTAGAGAACAGTTAAAATGTGATTCTAGCCAAGTTAAGGTGCCTCAAACCTGGAATCGCACCTACTCAGGAGGCTGATATCTGAGGATTAGATTTTCTTTTTGGCGGGGGGAGTCTGGTCGTGGGGCCTGAACTCTGGTCCTGGGTGCTGTCCCTGAGCTCCTCAGCTCAAGGCTAGCATTCTACCACATGAGCCACAGCGCCACTTCTGGCTTTTTTTCTTTTTGATTATGTGGTGCTAAGGAATCCACCCAGAGCCTCATGCATGCAAGTCAAGCACTCTACCACTGAGCCACATTCCCAGCCCCCTGAGGATTAGAGTTGAAGCCAGACCAAATAGGAAATTCAATGAGAATCTATCTGCAATTAAACACCAAAATTTTGAAGTGGAGTTATAGTTCCAGTAGTAGAGAAATAGCCTTGAGCAAAAAAAAAAAAAAAAAAAAAAAGTCAGTGACAGTTCCAGGGTCTCAGTTCAAATTCCAGGATAGGGATGAACGAACAAAATGTGAATCTGATTCCTTATGATTGGGGGTTCTAGTTCATGAGCCCTGGAAATGATATCACTACCAAATGCTCTCCTCCCAATCCTGCTTCACAGACACTTTTCAAGGCTCCAGCATCACCATTGACTCCTGACAGTTAGCATAGCAGTCTACCACTGAAAATTGGAAGCCACAGCACCACTTCCAGTTTTCTGGCAGTTCGATGGAGATAAGAGTCTCAGGGTCTTTCCTGTCAAGGCTGGCTTTAAATTGTGATCCTCAGATCTCAGTTCCTGAGTATCTGGTATGACAGCCATGAGTTACTGGCACCGGCCAAAGATACTTTTCCATGCTTTCATCCTATCTCCTCAGGAGACTGAGATCTGAGGACTGCAGTTGGACGCCACCCTTGGCAGCAAAGTCCATGAGAACTCTTGATCTCCAATTAAACACCCAAAAAAGTTGGAAGTGGAGCTGTGGCTCAAATGGTAGAGTGCTAGCTTTGAGCATCAAAGACAAGGGATAGGACCCAGTCCCTAGTTTCAAGCTTTTTCTATCATACACCCACCCAAGAAAAGGAAGCAGATGGGCACACGGGAGCTCAAAGCTCACACATAATACTCAAGCCTCCTAGAACAGACCCCATCCTTCTCTGATTCTCTATATTCTATGTCCTATATCATGGCAGTCTTAGATGGGAATGACCATGCACCAAGTTAGGACGTTCAAGTACAATCTCATACTGAGGATCCCCTGACCTTATCAAAGACTCAGGATTTCTCATTGTCCTGCTTGGACACTGGGCAGTGATGTGAGGTCTAGTTATCCAACCAAACGATGTGTGAATGAAAGGATTTCTCAGCCAATTGATGCAGATTGGAGGGCTCTAGGTCCCTCTCTCTCAGGAAGGAGAAAAGGGCTGATCCATCCCAGCAATGATCCTGGGTTGTGAGTATCCTCAAAGAAACAACCCTGCTCAGAGCCCAGGGCCTCTTGTTTTCCCACCAGCCTCTACCCAACCCTGCCCCACCTTCAGTTGGCCCTCTCTGCATCCCAGATCTGCCATCTAGACTAAAGGCTGAGCCAGAAAAGCGACCCACCTCTGCCTCTGAGAATGGCAGTCAAGGGGTCCTAGTGGCCCATAGAGGAAGTCTCAGGGATACATGGGTCCCGACTCCTGCCCTCATTCCCTGGCTGTCCTGTGCCAGTGGCACACTTACCTCTGTCTCTGGTGGAGGAATGAACACCGGGGGTGTTGTAAAGCCTAATTCAGGAATCCTTACCCAAAAGACCACCAAAGACCGTCACCAAGCCAATGGTTACAACAATTTTTATACACTTTTTTAGGGAAGGCAGGGTTTTGCATACATAATAATTTCTTGTAACATATCACTATAAACCACGGGAAAAAATCATAAAACAACTCTATAGTATGATTGGCACAATACAAAGTGGGAAAGGACCAGAAACAAGCTGTTGGTTAGGTCATGGGTCCCAATGTTCTTTAAACTGTGGCTTGCACCACAGGGGAGTCTCAAGAGGATACATGATAAACTGCAGAGCTCCTTTCTTAAACAAACACCACCTGTGGCTTGACTGCTGGTTCACCAAGCCCTCCAGCACCTGCCTGCCTGTGGTTTTACCAAGGATTGTTTATGTTCCTAGTCACCTGGGAATTGCTTCTTCTGTTCATTCCCAGGTAGGTTTCATGGTCAGCTGCATAACTCATACCTCAGAAGATGCTCACTAACTCAAGATGGAGTCACCCAGGACTCATGCTGCTCATGGTCATCCTCAAATTGAGCCTGGGAAAGTCCCAGTTCCCAAGCATCCTGCAGCAGATGACAGCCGGGTGGTCAATGGCGAACCCAAGGTGCCAGGACTTTTAATACCCATGTGGCTGGGTTGAATGTTCTATCAATGATGGTCTAGGTTTCAGGCAAGGTCATGGCTTTAATGTCCTGACACACTTGACCTGGGATTGTCCTCCCTCTTCATCTTCCTGCTTGTACCTTGCCCCACCCCCTGCTTGACACTCCCTCACCCCAAAACCTCCCTAGCTCTTGGACCAGAAAATAAACTTGTTGGGGCTAGGGATGTTCAAAACCTAGTGACACACCCTGAGCCCTAGGGTCTACATGAGGGTGCTTCCCTCTGCAGTCGGTGACCACAAAGCTCTTGGATGTCATGAAGTTGCTGAGGGGTCAGTGGCTTTGTCCTACATACTGGCTTTAGGCTCTGAAACTGCCCCCACAGAGATTATGAATGGTTGGCTCCCTTCATCCAAGGACTCCAAACCAAGGCTCATATACTCCTTTCTTCCTTCCTTTCTTCTTTTTCTCCCACCATCCTTCCCTCTTCTCTCACTCTTTCCTTTCTTTCTCTGTCTCCTGTGCCTTGAACTAGGAGCCTGGTTGCTGCCCCTGAGTCTTTTTACTCAAGGCCAACAGACTACGGATTGAGCCACACATCCACTTCTGGCGTTTTCTTTTTGGCAGTTAGTTGGAGATAAGAGTCTTACAGGCTTTCCTGCCCAGAATTTAAGCCTCAATCCTCCCATCTCAGCCTCCTAAGTAGCTAGGATGACAGGCATGAAGCACCAGCATCCAGCTCAAACCAAGTTTTCTTCATGTGTTGTGGAACCAGCACTGGAAATTTTCATCATCTATGACCCCCCGGAGCATGGCGCACACTGTAACCCTGTTGGATAAATAAATGAGCATCTATCTACGACAATACTACAAAGAAGTCCCATCCAATTCTGGCAAGAATCTTGTGTGGGGGCAAAGCCTCATGTAGCTCTCCCACATTTCTCCCTACTCCCTCTTCCCGCCTTTCTGGTGCTACTGCACTTAACTTTTTGACTCCGAGGATGTAAGCCACGATGTACTCGCTGGATTCTGGGGCGTCTTGGATGCCTGTCTTCCCAAAGATCTCTGCCCAGCGGCTGAGTAGCTTTGTGGCACTCAATTCCCCACTCAGGTGTGAACAAGTTTGCCGTGAGCTGAATGCCTGGCTCAAGGGGCCTCCTTTCCGCCCCTGGGGCCAGACAGGATGGTCCACCATATCCGGCTCCCAAGTTTCATGTTGCAGAGAAAGGATCCTTGAGGCATCCCGGGTCTCTGAACCTCCCAGAGTCCAGTACAGGTGCTGGGAATCATCTCTGCTCAGAGCTGGCAGGCTGGGGATGGTGAGGCCACAATCCCTTCTCCCCACGATATCCTTGACTGTGGTGGTCACCCTAGAGAGGGCCAGAGGCTAATCAGTAGCTGCTGGAGAAAGGCAGTCAGGGCACAACGTTCATAGCAGGAGAGCATCTGGCTTGGGAACTCTGCCTGTGCTGCTTTGAACATCATTGTTTGGCAGCTGAAATGGTCGGTCTAATTTGACCCATAATCCCAGGTATTAGTGGAAATTGCTAACTTCAAGAAAAAAAACCCTGGAAAAAGTGGCATTTCACTTTTCCCAATCAAACTTAAAGGGTTCCAAAATCAGTGGGCGCTTTTCCTTCCAGACAGCCCTTCAGCAGGCTACAGAAACTGGCATTCAGAGAGTCCTAGCTAAGTGCCATGTACTCATACTGCGTAGGCTCCAGCAGGGAGAACACACTTGCCTACCACTTCCCAGCTGGAAATGGCCTAGTCGGAACACAGATTTGAGTCTACAGGACTCCAGGGAGGACTGCTCAGTAGTGCACTGACACAGAAGGGAATCCACACCACCAATGGGGCCTGGAGACCTCGCCCAAATGCCCACGGACAACATTAATGCCCTGGGTAAGGTTCCCCTCTCATCCTCTGTCGTGGTGAACCATCTGCCATATCACACCGTTCGCCACTTCCCAGACCCTCCTAGCTGCACAGCCCCTGCCCTACCCCCTCCATCTCATTCCATAATTATGTTTGGCAGACATATTCCCAACCCTTGAATTAGTTCCAGCTATACACAGGAGAGCAGAGTGTCTGGCTGGAAGAGTGCGTCTGTGGTCACACTCGCCTCATGAGCCTTCTGGCTGAAGACAGAAGGACAGATGTCCACTCTGGTCTGCGGTTCACACAGGCCTCCTATGGGAGACCCACACAGGCCCAGCAGCTACAGTGGGCTATGGAAAAGGAGAAGAGGGAGGTGGAAAGAAATGGAAAGGAAATCTACTGAAAACTTCCCCAAAGGAGCCATGAAACTTTGAAGGAGAAAACACAAATTGTGGCTGGGCTTGTACTGGGTATTCATAAAAAAGAACAACATACACACAAATAAAATGCTTTTGCTCTTTTTAGACATGGTGACTTAAATATATTTTTATTGTTCTCATCTCCCTACTCTCCCAATACACACACACACACACACACACACACACACACACACACACACACACACACACACACACACACACACACACACACACACACACAGAAATCTAAACCGGTGACAGAAATTTGCCAACTGATCATTTACCTGAGCACAGTCAGGCTGTGATCTCTCTCTCTCTCTCTCTCTCTCTCTCTCTCTCTCTCTCTCTCTCTCTCTCTCTCTCTCTCTCTCTCTCTCTCTCTCTCTCTCTCTCTCTTTCTCTCTCTCTCACACACACACAGACTCAGAGCAGTGTCTCTCCTGAGTTAGTTGGTTCCTCATCTGGGAAATGTACAAGCTTGAGCTTGTCAGAACCACGGCTCCCACCCAAGGGGAACATTGCTCTAATAACGCAGAACCACACTGCTTTGCCCTTTCTCCAGGTCCAGACCCTACCCCTTGGGAGCAACCAGCTTTGACTCCCCATTCACTAAAACCCTAGTCCAGGACGCTGGGTGAAGGAGTCCCGAGACAGGTGGCTCCTCAGAGCTGGGAGAGAAAACAAAGGTGGGGGTCATGGTGCCTCCAGAGGGATGTCTGACCTGGACTGGGGGCATTGTTGGGGAATTTGATAGGGTCCTAAATGCTATATACATGGATGACCTCCCTACTTCCATCCTAGGTGCTTCTAGGTGACTTTGTGGATTCTTGCGGAGAATGAGGAAACCAGATGGACTAGCAGAGCTGGCAGAACTGGGAAATGTGATCATCCTGTGAGAACTGTTAACAGCTGGGGTGGGGGGAGGACAGGACAGGTGTATGTGTGTCGGAGGGGGTGTGTTCCTCTGAAATACTCACCTCCTATCTTACCCCCAGTGCCTTTACCTCCCCACTGGGCTCTTCTAGGACCCTCCTCGGGTGAAAATATGACTGAGCAAAGAAGACAAGGGCTCCTAAAGCAACGGGGGGCTCCATGGCGGAGTTCTCTACGTGGTCAGGAACCCTGACCTCTCCTTTGACAGTTTCCAAGCTGTATTGAAGTTGCAATTCTTCAAAACCTTTCTGCTCTTCCCTCCTTTAGCCCATTCCAGAGCCTGAGACTTCTGAAGTGGCGGTGGTGTCGGGGGCTCAGCCTGTGCTGGCATCTGGAGCATGCTGTCCATGCCTTCCCCTGTGAGGAGCAACAGCAGCTCCCACAGCTCTCTCTTTTTCTCCATCTTCTCCTAGGAGAGCTGGCAAACGTGCTTAGCTTTCTCCTGACACAGCTCAACCAGGACAAACATCTGCTCTTTACACGCCACGATGGACTCTGCTATGATGCAAATGTGTGCCAACAGCTATCTGCATGTATGGTGGAGTTCATCCGCTGAACTATGGATGTCCACCTCATCATGCAGGTTATAAACAAAGAAGATTTTCTTCTCAGATGCCCACGTGTGCCACATCCTATCCCCACCCTTGCTGTGGTGGAAGCTTACGGGGTGGGGGTCCTGTGGCTCCAGCTCTGTCTGGCACTGAGCTGCCTGGTTGGCCGGGCACCTACACCAGTGTCGCCGCTACTGCATCAGGAGTTTCTGCCTGTAGATCTCAGCCTTTGAGAGTGCTTGCAGAGCCATGTCACTCTAGGTCTGGGGCATGTCTCCAAACTCTGCGATGGTTACATTGGGAGGAGTCACCTCCTCACATTTTGCTTCTCCAGGGCTCACACCTTCCCCTCCACAGGGAAAGCCAGGAAGCTCAGTTGGGCCTGCAGGTGCTCCTCTTGTGGTCTGGTCACTTTCAGGCACTTGAGAGTGTCCTGCAACTTTCGGGGCACCATCTGGTCCCCCCAGTTGGTTGGGCCCTGCACTTGCTTCAGCTGCACAAGCAGATGGGTCTGCCTCTGCAGGTGCTATTGCAGGACCTCCTTCTCACAATTCAGCCACATCTTGGAGGCAATGTGCTGCTCACAGGTGGCTCTGAGCTCCTGTAGGTTGTCCAGAGACTGCTCCTGCCGCTCCTGCATCTCCCAAACCACTTGGCTCTCTCGCTCAGCCAACTCTTTCCATTCCTCTATCTTCTCCTCTGGGTAGTCTAGCTGTTCCAACAGATGTTTCTTCACCTGCTGATATGAGTCCAGGATGCTAGTGAGCTCCTCCTTCTCACTGCTCACGCTGTGGAGAGCATCCCACAGAAGAGCCAGCTGTTCCTCTTGCTATGGATTGCACACACATGCACATCGTGGGATCTCGTGGATCTCCTGCAGATCCTTGACCTTCTCCTCTAGTCTCCGTAGTTGCTCCTGGTGCTCTGCATTCTGGAGACAGAGCCTCTGGTTTTCCTTGACCTGTATGTGAAGTTGTTCCTACAGGTTTTTCAACTCCACCTGCGTGTGGTAGGCCTGGGCCAGCCACTGCTGCTTGGCTTGAGATGGTTCTGCCGCTTCCTTCTCAGTTCCCCCAGCTCATTCTCTATGTCCAGCACCTGCTTCATCCTTCGCTCCTTCTCCTCTGTCAGTTGGTTTACCTGGTCGGTGAGCCACTGAACCTCCTCCTTCCATGCAGACCTCTCAATGCTCAGATCCTCCGTGATGGTGTCTCTCTTCAGAATTGCGGAGGTCATCATCCAGCTCATGTTGTCCAATAGTCCGTTCAGTACACATGCCTCGCCAGCACTTGTTGGAATTTGCAAATTATGTTCTTCCTGTTACTCTTCTCTGTCCAGAACACTTCCAGCTTCTCCTGGAACTCTGTGTTCACTTGCTCCAGGTCGTTGAAACTTTTAGTCTTTTCCTAGAACTGAAGTGTCACATCTTTCAGCTGTTTGAAGCACATTTCTATCTCCTTCTGTGCAGTAGTGACCACAGAAGCCGCCATTTCCAACTTTGCCATGTGCCACTTTGCGACCTGCAGGCAGCTGGTGAGAGCTTCTCTCTCCATTTCTCTGCTATTGGCTGCATGCTTGACTTGGGCTGGTGCAGATTGTAAATTGCTTTCTGCTGAAACCAAACTCTGTATGGGTGGCTTGTGGATCTCTAGCTCTGATTTTGGTGCTTCATGCACCTGAGCTATCTTCTCCCTCTCTTTCTCCAGTCAATCCCACAGGTCTGTCTTTTCCTGCTTCAGTGGTTGGATCTTGGCACAGAGTGCCTGGTTTCTTTTGCTGCAGTCCAGGGTGGGCATCACGTGTCACTAGCACCTCTGCAGATCCTTGGTGGTATCGGGAATATTGACACTCTGGACCCTGGTGTCTGTGACTGTGTCAAAAGGCAAGGGAGGCCCACAATCAGGATCAGCTTTGGCCAGACCCTCCATTTAATCACGCTCCCCAGTGGTGTTTGTCTTGGGGATCCCTCCCTTTTTCGTGTTCTTTGTTTTCTTGATTGTTGCAGGTCTGATGGGAGGATTCTTCCACTGGTGTTCTGGCAGTAGTTTCTTGTCCGCAGTTCTCTCATGGAGTCTTTTTTCAGACATCTGAGAACTGGAAAGATGGGATGGCCACATTCCCAGGCTCTGGGAAATCCTCTATTCTCCCACTCACTGACTAGGATATCAATTTCCTATTCTAATCCAAAGTCTCCTTGAATCTCCTGCTCCCCTCTACCTTCCTCAACTCCTGGTGGTAGTGTCAACCAACTGAGGGAATCCTGGTGGTGGGCAGCATGGAATGTGGGCATGGCTATGATTCTTGTATCGCATTGATCAGAAAGATCCATGAAAGAATGGGGGTGTGGCCGGAATTCTGTGATGCAAGCAGCATGGGTGGAGTCAAGCTGACAGAGCCTTCCCAAGTTCCTTTCCCAGGGAACTCGGTCCAATTTAGTTGGGTACAAGATGGTGACCTGCTTTAGACGGATGGCTGCACAGATTGTTGTATATAACTGTTTGTTGCCAGTCCTGGACCTTGAACTCAGGATCTGGGCACATTCCTTGAGCTTCTTTTGCTCAAGGCCAGCCCTCTACCACTGGAGCCACACAGCTCTACTTCTGGCTTTGTTGGCACTGAAGTTGGACAGCGGTCTTAAGGACTTTCCTGCCTAGGGTGAATTATACCATGATCCTCCTATCACAGCCTTATAAATATCAAGGAGGACTGGTGAGAGCCACTGGTGCCTGCCTAATCATTGATCTTGCTGTTCTTGGACATACCAGTGAGTACCCTATCCTCAGGTTTAAGTGGTGGGAGCAGGAGCCCACAGTTGGAATCTTGGTCCTGCCACCACCAAATGGCAGGAGAGCCATAGAATCTCATTTCTATGTATATGAATACCAGTGGAATGTGATGTATGTTATGACTGAATAGGCAGTTCTTGAATGATTCTAAGATAAAATTATACACAATTTTATTATAGGATACTGATTGATTTCAATCAATACTTTATGAAGCATTTAAACAATCACATCCTTGAATGTAGGCATAATGAAATACCTAAGAATTGGGAGTCACATAGTATAAAGGTGCCAATTTTTTCTGCCAGAACTAGGATTGGAACTCTTGGTCTGCATAACTCTGTTGCACTGTGTGGGTATGGGAAGCTCGCTTCCTTGATGTCAAGAAATTCATGTGTGCTCCTTAGATCTGAAACGATCCCCAGCAGTAGATAACATCCTATTCATATACACTTTAAATATATGATATATATATTTACACACATATGTTGACTCCATATTGCATTCAGTGTATTCATTTTATGTTTTGTTTCATTCATGTAGTGACTGTTTATTTTATTGATTATTATAGCACATAGAACATTGATTACATTGATTACATAGGATGTAGGTCTGCATATGTATTACAGTTATACCTGACAACAAGGACTTTCACAGGAAAGGACAACATGTGTCACCATCAGCTTCTTACTCCATGATTCATTGTTTGAACTTATGGCCTATAGGGCCAAATTCATGAATGGGTGAGGGTCAGCATGCCATCCTGGGACAAATTTAGCTGACAGGCAGTTCCCAGGACCTGAAATAGAGCCCCAGGGTTTGACAAAATATGAACAGATTGACATTCAGATTGCAGTACACTAATAAATAAATATGTTTATAGAGTACCAGAGATGTCTATACATTATTCAGTTATAGAGACTATATTCCTACCAATTCTTGGGTATTTATTATGCCTCCATGTAATTAATGTTATTATTTTCATCCTTAATAAACTATTAAGTGAATTAGTGTCCTGAAATTATTGCATTCCTGTGAGAATTAGTATTTTTAATACTTCATAAGATAATTAAATAAAATCAGCCAACTGATATCATGATGTCTAATTTTATATGAGTATCATTCATGAGCAACTTATTCAACCGTGAACATTGATAACATTCCATAGTTATTCCTGTGGATGGGAACGAGTCTCTTAGGATCCCCCACCATCCAGAAGTGACATGACTGGGATTCGAACTGTAGGGCTATGTTGCCATGCGGGACTATGGCTTCCCCAATAGCCACAATTAAAAAAATTATTTAGCTCCCTGGTTCAGAATTCGTGCAATTTTTTCTGTCAGGCCTGGGATTTGAACCAAGGTCCGGGTAAATATGCAGCACTATGAGGGAAGGGAATCTGACCGTTCTTGAAGACAAGAAATTCAGGCCTGTTCCCTAGGCCAGAATTCAAGCCTCCGGCCTGGAAAACATACTCCTTATATCCATTTTAAAGATAGGATTTATACTTCCATACAGATATTCAGTCCATATCGTGTTTGGTGTGGTTATTCATTTTATTTCTTGTTTTATTCATTTATTTACCATTTATTTTATTGAATCTGATGACACCTCTACCATTTATTACATTGTTTACATCCTATCACATAGCATCCAGATTTGTAGATATGTTCTCCATCATGCCTGACACCCAGAACTCTCCTAGAAAAGGAAAACATGTGTCACACTCGGCTTCTTATTCCAAGATTAAATTTTTGGCAGTGCTGGGATCTGAATTCAGTGCCTAGCAGGCCCAATTCATGAATGGATGAGTGTGAGCATGGCAGCCTCTAGACAATGAAGCTGTCGGGTGGTTCCCAGGTGCTGACATCCAACCCCAGCTTTGGCCAAAACAGTGATACATGGATATGCAGAGGGTGGTACACAAATAAATATATATGGGTAAAGAGCACCAGAACCGTCTATCTATGATTGAATGACACCTACTACGTTCCTACCAACTATTAGGCATGTATTATCCCACCATTGAAGGAATATTATTCTTTTCATAGTTAATAATCTATTAATTAGGATCAATCAGCTTCCTAGGATTATTGCATCCAATTTTAGACTATAACAAAACATGACCTACTCTTTCAATTGGTATTCCTATGCATTGGAACGAGTCTCTCGTTATCTCCTGACATTGGTAGGACCAGGATTTAAACCCAGGGCCTACGTTTACAGGTTGGCCTATGGTTTCCCTGATAGCCCACCAACTTCAGCAATGGTAGGTCAGGTCCACTTTGTAACTGTGTCATCCAGACCCAGGATGGTCACTGCAAAGAATAAAACGTAAAACCCCCCAGCCTTCTGCAGTTCACTACGTGTTGTTCTATACTACTTTTTTTCTTCCTGCAAGCCCTGTGGGCCTAGGATCCCAGGATTGGCTATGGGTCCAGAGGCTGCACTCCAGCCTAGGGAGATTGAAACTGAGGCAGAGTTGCCACTACCTGAATTCAAGCCCCTTGTTGGCAAAATAAAGAATAAATTAAAAATTAATTCATTATTTAACTAAATTAAAAAAGAAATAAAAATCCCTGGTTGGGAATTTCTGCCAGTTTTGTTTTCTAACCTGGGATTTGAATTCAGGGTCTTGGTAAATCTGTAGCAGTGTGCGGGAAAGTTCAGATTTGCCACTTCTTGAGTTCAAACCCGGTGTAAAGCCAACAATAAAAAATTAACTCACTGAGTTCAGCAGGGGGAATAGATGTGGAGATGGGAGGAAAGGGATGGTAGGTGGAAAACAGGAGACAACAATGCTCAAAAGGAACTATACTCATTACCTTGCTCATTTAATGATAACCCCTTTATACAACATTTTTACAATAAAAAATGAAAAAAAGTAGTGCTCAGAGAAGCAGTTCGGGGGTAAGAGAAAGACATCTGAATAGATGTACAAAATTTTACACTGCTTTTATTTTAATGTTCAGTATGGAACTGAATAAACATAACTGCTTCCATTAAAAAAAATAAGTCTCTGTTTTGGAACTGGGGCCAGAATTCCCTTCAGTGCTGGGATTTGATCTCATCATCCAGGTAACATTTTTGCACCTTGGGTGAAAGCAAACTCACTGTCCTTGAGGAAAAGTAGTTCAGGTTAGAGTTACCAGGGTCTGAATGAAGGTCCTGCAATGGAAAAATATTTCTATATATGTGTAATATATGATATATTTACGTATGTATGTTTATAACATATTATGATTTGTATTATTGATTTTGTATTTATTTTAGTTTTTACTTGATTCATTTATTTTAGTTTTTACTTGACTCATTTATTTATTGTCTATTGTATTTAGAATTATTATTTTTGGGGGGGGGGGGTCCGGTTGTGGGCCTGAACTCTGGACCTGGGCGCTGTCCTTCAGCTCTTCAGCTCAAGGCTAGCACTCTACCACTTGAGCCACAGCACCACTTCCGGATTTTTTTCTGCTTATGTGGTGCTGAGGATTCGAACCCAGGACATTGTGCATTCAAGGCAAGCGCTCTACCACTGAGCCACTTTCCCAGCCCCAATTTGGTATTATTGTACACATAATATTTAATACATGTTGCACATCTATTATAAAATAATACACAATAATATAGGACATTGACTCATTTTTATTAAACTTTTTAAGTCTTGAAACATGATACATAATTAAATGGAAGCATTTGTCATAGTTTCCACATGTTTAGAGTCCCTCCCAAATATAAGCTTTGTCTTCTGTATCTTTGGACACCTTTCTATAGGGATTTCTTTAAATGATTTATACTCAGAAGCCTTTTCTTGAGGACAGGCAAGCTGAGGGATAAAATTGTAAGGGTGGGGCTAGAAATGTGGCTTAGTGGTAGAGAACTTGCTCAGCATGCATGAATGCCAGAGTTGAATCCTCAGTGCCACATACAAAGAAAAAGCCAGAAGCTATGGAGTGGCTAAAGTGGTAGAGCGCTAACCTTGAGAAAGAGAAGCTAGATACAGTACCTAGGCCCTAAGATAAAGCCCCATAACTGTCAAAAACAATAGGCCAGATGCCAGTGGCTCACAACTGGAACACTAGCTTCTCAGGAGGCTGAGATCTGAAGACCACAGTTCAAAGACAGCCTAGTCAAGGAAAACCTCTAAGATTCTTACCTTCAATGAACCACCAAAAGACCCTATGTGGTGTTGTGGCTCAAGTGGTAGAGTGTAACCCTTGAGATGAAAGGCTCAGGGACAGTGCTCAGGTTTGAGTTCAAGACACACAACTGGAAAAAAATAGGGTTAAAGTACTTTTTTTCTATTTTCTAAATAGGAGAACATTCTCTGGAAAATGAATGCTGATGTACACCAGAATTGGAGTCAGAGCTCAAGGTTCAAGTGTAGCAGATCAAGATGCCCAGCCTCTCAGACTCTAGCATTATAACCTTGTGTCCTACAGGGTTCTGAAAGATCCAATGTTGAAAGGGTTATTATACTCCCCAAGCCTATTGTGATGAGCAGTTGACTTGTATTGTCAATGACATTACAGTTCTGAACCTAGCAGAGCACCAGTAGCTCATGCCTGTCACCCTAGCTCAGGAGACTGAGGTCTGAGGGTCACAGGGTGAAACCAACCAGGGACGGAAAGTCTATGGGACTCTGACTTCCACTTCTGAAAAGTCAGATGTTCTTAGACTTCTTAAGCTATAGAAGCAAGAAAGAAACATTATGTACCAATCCTGTGTTCAAATGACGTTCTCCGGATCTGAGTCCTAGCTCTGTTAGCAGGAAGAATTCCAGTGTAACACTGTATTTGAAGGACAGGAAACAGTTTCAAAATCCAGGCTAGGAGAAGAGACCCAGGCCTGCAGGATTAGGAGGCAGAATGTACACACTTAACAGGGAATTGTGCTACAAAACCACTTCATTCATTCCAGGAATGCCAGCAATGAGGGGAATCCTGAAACATTTGTTAGAGTTACACCAGGGTCAGGCTTTTCTCAGCCTCTTTAAACAATGACTAATTAACTTTTCTCCTTCAGGTGAAGGGAGCCTCAGGCTATCTTTGTTAACAATAGACTTGGAAAAAATTATATTAAGTGAAGTAAGCCAGGCCCAAAGAAACATAGGTTCCATGGTTTCCCTTTTTTGCAATATCTAGTATATGTCCCAGTTAAGCAGTAAAGGTCAGATAATTTGATGTTGGGGGAATGAACCCCAAGATAAGTATTCAATTTTTTTGTTTTATTTTCTTTTCATGCAATTGTTTCTAACATATTTATAAGATGATTTCTTTTCTTTTTTTTTTTTTTTGTCGGTCTTGGGGCTTGAACTCTGGGCCTGGGCGTTGTCCCTTAGCTCTTCAGCTCAAGGCGAGCGCTCTACCACCTGAGCTACAGCGCCACTTCCAAGATGATTTCTATGTTGCTTTGTATGTCCCTCCTCCACGGTATAAGCCATGCTTTCACTGTATTTGATGTAGGTATAATTTGTGGAGGGGAAGGGCAAAAACAAATCATTCAACTAGGGATACAAGTGGACCCATTCCAATAATGAGATGTACAAGTCATTATGTCCAAAAATGAATTTTACATCTTTGGGGGGCGTGGGGGTAGGATTGGGTAGGTGGAAGGGTGAGTATAGGAAGGGATGGGAAGGGGAAACAAAGAGGAGGCAACAATGCTTGATCAGAAAGGTACTCATTATCTTGTCCATGTAATTGTAACTCCTCTGTACTGTATTCTCACAATAAAAACAGATAAAAAAAAAATAGAGAGTCAGTTTAATGGGGGAGAGGGGAGGATTTCTTTGTTGCTTTGTATGTCCCTCGCCCACTGTATAACCACTGCTTTCACTGTGTTTGATGTTATTATAATTTGTGGAGGGGAAGGGAAAAACAAATCGTTTAAATAGGAATACAGGAGGATACATTGCAACAATGAGACGTACAAGTCGTTATGTCGAAAATGAACTTTACAACTTAGGCAGGGGGACAAGAGGAGGGTTGGGGGGGCGGGGGAGGATGGGATAGGAAGGGAAAACAAAGGAGGAGGCTACAATGCTAGAGAAGAAATGTATTCATTATCTGGCCCATGTAATTGTAACCCCTCTGTACAGTATTTTCACAATAAAAAAAAGTATAGAAAAACACTGCTCTCTGATCTTAGGGAGTGGGTTTTTGACTCTCCATCTGTCAGATTTGAAGGCCCTTCTACTTCTGCCAGTCCATTTTCCTTCCTTCCTTCTCCACATAATTAATGCAAATCCCCAGTCGAAGGAGATGCAGGGTCCTTTCTCTACTGTGTCTGAGCACTTGGGTTAGAACCTGGCTCTGCCTTCTTGGCTTTGGTGCCTTCAGCTGCCTGAGAAGTGGGACAGAGACAGTCTTCCTGCTCTGTGGTTGTGTGAAGGCGATTCTGGTGTCCTGGCACATTGCAGAAGGCCTCATAACTGGGAATTTTTCCCTTCTTTCCTCCTGATGTCCAAGACCGCATTAATCTGTCATCTATCTATCTATCTATCTATCTATCTATCTATCTATCTATCTATCTATCTATCTATCTATCTATTTTTATCTATCTATCTATCTATCTATCTATCTATCTATCTATCTATCTATCTATCTATCTATCTATCTATCTATCTATCTATCTATCTATCTATCTATCTATCTATCTATCTATCTATCTATCTATCTATCTATCTATCTATTCCATCCACCTACATACTTACCCACCTATCTCTTTGCCAGTTCTTGGGTTGAACTCAAGGTTGGGGTATTGTCTCTACCACTCTGCTACTTGAGTCACAGCATGAATTCTGGCTTTTTCTGTGTATGTGCTTCTGAGGAATCAAACCCAGGGCTTCTTGCATGCTAGGCAAGCACTCTCTCAGTAATCCACATTCCCAGCCCCCTCATCTTTTTCTTAGTGGTAGTTTTTACATAATTATGCTACCATCTTACATTTCCAAGTTTAATTTTCTGAATACTGGTTATTTCCATGAAACTGAACCTTCTCTTCCCCTACCTGATTTGTGACTCTACTGGCCTTGGTCTCATAATAAAATGTAAATAAAGGCTGCTGAGCGTTTAAGTTTGCATCATATACGGACACAGACCTGGAACTCTAAAAGAGAAAAGCAATGGGCCTGAAATGAAGAGAATGATGTGGTATGTGCAACAAACATATCTGAAAAATAAATCAGTAAATAAAAGCAGAGGCATTGCTTATGGTCTGTTTGCACTCTGGGGGGTAATATACACACATAAGTTAGTAGAGCATTGATACATAACATGGCCTTCACTTTTCAAATTTTTGTGGCCATCCCAGTGCCTAAAGTCAGGGTCCCATATGTTCCTCAGATGTTTTGCTCAAGGCTGAGGCTCCACCACCACCACCACAGCTCCATGTCCAGCCATCTGGTTATTAATTGGATATAAGGGCCACACAGGCTTTCCTGGTCTGTCCTGTATCTCTTAATTGGCTCTCTAAATACTGGAGCTCTACCCTCTGAGCCACTGCTCCACTTCTGGTTTTCTGGTGGTGTATTTGAGATAAGAGCCTCACAGACTTTTCTGCTTGGGTTGGCTTTTGATGGCAATCTCCTGAGGAGGCTTCAAGCGGCTTTCCTCAGGGATTCATCGAGGAGTTGCTCAACACAAAACATTATTCTAAATCTCGAGGGTACTAGAAAAAATCAGAAACATGAAGATGCTTCTAGTGTGTTCTAGATACTTAAGTTTGGAGACACATAACATTCATAAATATTAGATCATTTTATAGACAAAAGGACCAATGAAGACAGTGTGTGGATCACTCCAGCCTTTGGTCCTCTAATCCGGAGACAGTAAATTTACTGCAACTCAAAGCTAAGTGACAGAGCTAACATGAACTGTGGACCTTAGCTTCCAAATCCTATGACACTCATTTCTCATTTTTGGCTTCTAACCTGTGACCAGAGGGGAAGATGAGGAAAGAAAATCCTTCTCAGAGAAAGCAGATATAAAGAACATTGGGTAGTTTGCTTATAAATTCAAACCATGGGAATGACCCGGTGAAGAAGTCAGATTGTCCAGATTAAAAAATGAAGAAAAGAAAGGCAGGTGCCAGTGTCTGCTGATTATAATCCCAGCTCCTCAGATGGATGAGATGTAGAGATTCTCAGTTTGAAACTAGCCCAGGTAGGAAAGTCCTTAACATGCTTATTTCTAAGAGATCACACACACACACACACACACACACACACACACAAAAAACCCAGAAGTGGGACTGTGATTCAAGGGTAATGAGCTACCCTGGAGCAAAATGACCTCAGGGACAACCTCTAGGCTCATAGTTCAACCTCAGGACTTTCCCACCAAAAGAGCCTGTACCTCCATGCCTTTGTGTATGTATGGATGTATTCCATATATGCATTCCATATATATGTGAATCTCCAGAGTAGCTATTATGAATGGTATCAAGCTAGGAAATTTGTTCTCAATACAATGATTTCATAGCATAGAGATGGCTTTCATGACAGTGTTTGTTCTGGGGCTCCCATCACTGTTCCTACTGTAACCTGAGGGTTTCTCTCCTCCTCAGGCCTGCTGGAAGAAGTCTTTCATATTGTCTGAACAGGCACACTAAAGGCCTCACTCCTGTACAGCTATATAACAAACAACTCCATCTGGGTCAATTAGTGAGGATGAGTCTGAGCAAGCTCTGAAGGTCAGGAGAAAAAGGCCTCTTTGTACCCCAAGCTCTCTCTCTCCCCAGTGCTCTGTTTTGACAGGAATCCTTTTTTGTGCCACCTTCCATGGCAGGCCAAGTTCCCTGCACTTATTCTGCCTTTGTGAGGCTATGTTCTGGTGTTCATATACAGTGCTAAATGTAATTCAGGAATCATTCAGGAACTCAACTAGGGCACGGAAGCTAATGAAATGTTTCATTGCAGATGAGGATGGGCCTTTGATGCCTCTCCTAGGATTCCTGAAGCTTGAGAAATGCAAGCACATGTCAGATATCACAATACTTCCTGTCATATGGGGCTGGTGAAGCTCATGAGGTTTTGAAAACTTTGACCTCTCCTAGTTGCGCCCTAGGTGTCTAGGTTTGATTGTGAACACAGGGCATGGATGCTGTCCATGAGATCAGAGCAGAAGACTAGTGCTTTATCATTTTGTGTCACAGCTTCACTTCTCCTTTCTCTCTGTGTGTGGGGTGTGTGTGTGTGTGTGTGTGTGTGTGTGTGTGTGTGTGTGTGTGTGTGTGTGTGTATACATACACTAGTCCTGGAGCTTGGACTCAGGACTTGAGCACTGTACTTAGTTTCTCTTGTACAAGGATAGCCCTCTCCCACTTGAGCCACAGAGGTACTTCAGGCTTTTTTCTGGTAATGTGGTACTGAGAAATCAAGACCAGGGTTTCATACATGCAAAGATCTCTACCCCTAAGGCACATTTCTAGCCCTCTACTTCAGGTTTGTTAGTTTGTTTATGTCTTTTTGTTGTTGTTGTCAGTTGTAGGAGTTGAAGTCTAGGCCTGGGTTCTTCAGCTAAATTTGTTTGCCCTACCACTTGAGGCACAGGGCCACTTCAGGTTTTCTGGTGGTTCATTGGAGCTAAATGTCTCAAGGACTTTCCTGCCCATGATCTTCAGATCTCATCCTCTTGAGTAGCTAGGATGACAGGCATGAGCCACAAGCACCCAGCTTCCACTTCAGGTTTCTTAGTGGTGAATTGGAGATAATAGTATCATGGGACCTTTTGTGTCCGGAATAGTTTAGAACCCAGGTCCTCAGATCTCAGCTTCCTGAGAAGGCAGAAGGATTGTCCTCAGCTATAGACCACTAGATCATGGCACTCTGTTGCAAGGGGGTCCTTGGCTCCACATGGTAGAGTGCTGGCCATGAGCACAAGAGGTAAGGGTCAGCACCTCTGCCCTGAGTTCAAGATTCATGACTGAGGATAAACAAAACAATTGTCTGCAGGAGACAACTCACTGACACTTTAGTAATACATAATTTTGTCCCTGCCAGGGGACATATCTGGGCCTCAATATTCGTGTCTTCATAATCATCTCAGTTGTGGAGCTCTTACAAGAACCAGATGAAAGAATGCACCCTATGAAGGACACAGCACATAGCACTCTTTGAAGGACTCAGCCCACAGCATCATGTGATAGACTCAGCACACTGAACCCTGTGAAGGACTCAGCACATAACTCTATTCCACAAGCTGTCATTAGAATTAGGGTGCTTTCATCATTATCACCCTTCTTTGAGGAACATTTTATAAGCCACACAAGTTCACATCTAATGGTTTATTGGGCTGGTTTTTGGGGGGTTATACATGGGAGTTGTACTCTATGCATAGGGATACTGTTCTAATAACATTTGCTCAAAGCTAGAAATCTACCTCTTCGAGCCACATTTCCAGGATTCTCACAGACTTCCTGAAAGGGCTGGGTTTTAAAGCCCCCAAGCAGCCAGGATGATGGGGGTAAACCAGCAGTGTCTGGTTTCTTGGAGCTGGGTTGCAGCAGTTTACATCTGGCTGTCAGGTTAAGTGGCAGCTGTCAGCACCAGACTCCTAGCTTGCTCTGTGATGAGATATTTGCAGTCCTAGCCTTCTATAGTTGCAGTTAGAACATTCTACCTTTTTTGGCAGCAGTCCTGGGCTTTGAGTAAGGGCTTAGACACCGTCCTTAAGTGTTTGTGCTCCAGGCTAGCACTCAATTGATTGAATGACAGCAGAACTTCTGGGTTTTCTGTTTATATGGCACTGAGGAATTCAACCCAGGGCTTCCTGCTTACTAGGGAAGCACTCAATCATCGAGCCCCATGACTGAATGAGGTGTAAGTAGGTAGACAATGCTGTATATAAATATTATGTACACAAAAAGAGACATCCCTATATTATTAACATAGATATTACTTCCAATTATTAGATATTAAATTATGTCTCCACTTAATGATGTGTGCCAGTTGAACAATTAATAAAGCATCAATTATAATTACTCAATATCCTGTTATTATTTATCATATATGTACATATATACATACATATATTTACATACTTTATAGAATAAGACAGATGTCTATATATAATTAAATATACATCATGTGTCACTACCAATTACTAAATGACTCCATGCAATTTTTATTCTGTTAGTGATTAATAAAATATTAATAAAACTTAATACACATCCTATAATTATTGTGTCTCATTTTATCTAGAATGATTCACTAATTCAACCCTTCATCATTTATGGTAGTGACAATTATTCCACCTATGACATTTATTACATTTATGACATCCTATTACATAGCATATAGATTTGCATCCGAATTATACATCCTACCTGACACCGAGGACTTTTGAAGAAAAAAAAAATGTGTCATGTTCGGCTTCTCACTCCAAGAATACATTTTTGGCAGTGCTGGGATCTAAACTCAGGGCTTAGAAATTCATGAATGGGTAATTTTCAGCCCAGCAGCCTCTAGCCAATTCAGCTCCTAGGCAGTTCCCAGGCCCTGAGATGGAGCCCCATATTTTGACTCCATATTGTGCCTAGTGTAGTTATTCATTTTATTTTTGTTTTATTCACCTATTTACCATTTATTTTATTGACTGTTATTACACATGGAATATTTATTACATTTATTACAGAGGTTATAGATATTCCTATGTATGAAACTTCATACCTGATACTCAGGACTTTCACAGCAAAGGAAAACATGTGTCACCATAGGCTTCTTACTCCACGATTCAATTTTTGGGAGTGCTGGCATCTGAACTTACAGCCTACAAGGCTCAATGCATAAATGGGTGACTGTCAGCACACCAACCTGGTGAATATTGAGCTGACAATTAGTTCCCAGCACCTGAGATCGAGCTCCAGGGGTTGAGAAAATGAGAACAGATTGACATGCAGATGGTAGTACACCAAAAATATAGATCTTTATAGAATGCCAGAAATGTCTATACAATATTCAGTTATATATGCTACATTCCTACCAATTCTTGGGTATTTATTATGCCTCCATGTAATTAATATTGTTTTCATCCTTAATGAATTATTAATTAAATAAACCACTGTCCTGGAATTATTGTGTCCATGTAATTAAAAGTATTCTTTTAATGTGTCAAAAATATTCAGTAATATCCACCAGCCTCCTAAAATCACTCTAATTTTATAATAGTATCATTCAGTAACAACTAATTCAACCTTGACATTCATAACCTTTCATTGGTATTCCTATGAATAGGAACAAGACTCTTAGGATCTCCCACCATTGGTAAAGGTCAGGACCGGGCTTCAAACCCAGGGCCTATTTTGTCCTGTTGGCCAATGGCTTCCCTGGAATCCCACCAGCCTTCAGCAATGCCAGGTTACCAGCACTTTTCATGTCAATCAAACCCAGGAAGGTCACCTTGCAAAGAAAACAAATGTAAAACCAGCAGCTATTTGGAAGTTGCTGGGTTTTTGTTTTTTTTTTTTTACCTGTTTTGTTTTATTTTATTTTTTCCTGTCAGCCTTTGGGCCCAGAATCCAGGTTTGGCTGTGGGTCCAATGGCTGCAACATAGCCTAGAGTGATCGAAGCTGAGGCAGAGTTCACGCGACCTGAGTTCAAGCCCTGTCTTTGATAAATAAAAATACATACAAAATACATACATACATTTAAAATATTTTTAAATTTTTGAGGCTCCTTGGTTTGGAATTCATGCCATTTTTTTTCTGCCAGGCCTGGGATTTGAACTCAGGGTTAGGTAAATCTGCAGCATAGTGGGGTAAGGGGAAACTCACCATGCTGGAAGACAAGAATGACAGGCTCCCAGGGCCTGACTTCAAGTCCTACCACTTGTATACATTTTAAATACATGATTTATATTTACATACACATGTTTACTGCATATTTCAATTAGTGTATTTATTCATTTTATTTTGTGTTATATTTATATATTATGTATTTTAGTGAGTATGATTACACATATAATATTTTTTACATCCTATTACACAGGACATACATTTGCGTATGTATTATGCATCATTCCTGAGACCCAGGACTTTCACTGATAAAGAAAATAAGTAGGACAGTTGGCTTCTTCCACAAGGATTGTTTTTGGCAGTTCTGTGATTTGAACACCAGGCCTAGAAGGCCCAATTCATGAATGGGTCAATGTTATCCCACCAATCTGATGCAAGTGAAGTTATCGGCAAATTTGAGGACTGGAGATCAAGCCCTAAGAGTGGCCAATATATAAGCACATACATGTGTAGATTGCTGTGTGTGTGTATTTACATATGTATATGCATATATAAATGTATACAGAGACAGATAAACATTTATGTAGATTCTAGTGTATAACTCTATATAAAGAGTGATGTCTATATCTTATTTTCATATGTTCCATTGCTACCAATTATTTGGTCTAAAATTATGCCTCCATTAAATAATCACAGAAGACTTAATAAATTATTAAATTAATCCATGACCTGTATTTATTGCATACAATCTTATATTAGAATGACTAGCTAAGTAGTAATTCAATTAGTACATTTCAAGCATTCTATTAGTGTTCCTATACATAGGAATGAGTTTTCTAGGATCTTCAGCATTGTGTAGGTGCCATTCCCAGGATCCAACTCAGGGCCTAGGTGTGTGAGTTAGGCTCGGGCTTCACTGACATCCCACCAGCATTTAGCCAGGCAAGGTCACGTTCAATTTTCAAGCTGAGTCATTGAGACCCAAGCCGGTCAAGTTCAAAGGAAACAAAGGTAAAACGGTTGTGTAAAACTTCCTGTTTTTTTTTCCTTCTCCATATGTGTTGATTTGATGTTTTTATGCCAGTGTTGGGAGTGGAACTCAGACCCTAGGATCCCCGGATCATCTGTGGGTGTAAAAGCTGCACCCCAGCCTAGGGTAATCATAGTTTAAGACACAATAAAATGCTTCCTTTAGCAAAAAGAGCTCACAGAAAATGTCTAGGCTAACATTTCAAGCCTCAGGACCTGCCACACAAAAATAGAGCCAGTAACTCCATGTGTCTATGTATGCATGCATGCATTTCTATTGGTGAACATCCAGAGTCTCTCTGAAGAAAGGCACCCAGCTAGCAAATTTCCTTTGAATAGAATGATTTCATAGTACAGAGAGTGCTTTCAATACAGTGCATGTTCGGGGCTCCCCTCACTGTTCTCGGTGTAGCCTGAGTGTTTCCCCACACCTCAGGCTGCTGGAGGAAGTCTGCCTCATTGTTGGAACAGGCAGACAAAAAGCCTCTCTCCTGTACAACTGTGTAACAAACAATTCATCCAGGGGCAATTAGTGAGGATGAATGTGGGTGGGCTCTGAAGTCCAGGAGATAAAGGCCTCTTTGTACCCCAAGCTCTTTATCTCCCCAGTGCTCTGTTTTGACAGGAAGCCTTCATTTGTGTCACCTTCCATGGCAGGCCAAGTTCCTTGTACTTATCCTGTCTTTGTTAGACTATGTCCCATTGTTGAAACAAACTGCTACAATTAATTCAAGAGTACTTCTGGCAGACAACTGGGGAGCTGAACCTAATGAAATGATTCACCATTGGCAATGGTGCCTCACTTGGTTTCCAGAAGCTTGGTAAATCTAAGTATATGTGTAATATCACAATGCTTCCAGTCATCTAGGGCTGGTGAAGCTCATCAGGTTTTGAAACCTTTGACCTCTCCTAGTTGGGCCCTAGGTGGCTAGGTTTTAAGGTTGAGCACAGGGCCAGGGTGCTGACCATGAGCTCAGAGCAGAAGCTCTTTGCTTTACCATTTGTTGTCACAGTTTCATTTCTGGTATCCTTATCTGTGTGTGTGTGTGTGTGTGCGTGCATGTGTGCTGTGCTCTGTGTGTGTGTGTGTGTGTGTGTGTGCGCGCGCACACCAGTCCTGGAGATTGAACTCAGGACCTGAGCACTGTACATGAGTTTCTCCTGTATGAGGATAGCACTCTACCACTTGAACCACAGAGCCACTTCAGGCTTTTTTCCCCCTAGGGATGTGGTACTGAGGATTCAAACCCAGGGTTTCATATATGCAAGGCACTCTACCCCTAAGACACATTCCCAGCACTCCACTTCAGTTTTCTTGCTTTATTTTCTTGTAAGTGGAAGGAGTTGAAGTCAGGGCCTGGGTGCTGTCTCTGAGCTCTTCAGCTCAAATCTAGAACTCTACTACTTGAGCTACAATGTCCCTTCAGCTTTCTGGTGTTTCATTGGAGATAATCATCTCAAGGAATCTCCTGCCCAGGCTGGCTTTGGACCCTGACCCTCAGCTCTCAGGCTCCTGAGTAGCTAGAATGAGAGGTGCAACTCACCGGTTCACAGCTTCCACTTTAAGTTTCTAAGTGGTAAATAGGAGATAATAGTCTCATGGGACCTTTTGTGTCTGGGATAATGTTGAACCCAGATTGTTAGATCTCAGCTTCCTGAGTAGGCAAGATGACAGACCTCAGCTACAGATGCCAAGGGTCGTTGGCTCCACGTGGTAGGACACTAGCCATGAAACCAACAGGGAAGGGTCAGTGCCTAGGCCCTGAGTTCAACATTTACCACCGGAAAAAATAAACCAAGACAATTGTTTGTAGGAGACAACTCATTAGAGTTCAGAACATCCAAAATTTTGGCCCTGACATGGGACATATTTGAGCCTCAACTTTCTCATATGCACAATCATCTTACATGTGGAGCTCTTACAAGGACCAGGTGAAAGAATGCACCCCATGAAGGACTCAGCACATAACACCTCATGAAGGACTAATCACATAGCTCTATCCCACAAGCTGTCATTAGAATTAGGGTGTTTTCATCAGTATCACCTTTTTTTCAGAAACACATCACAAACTGCACAAAGTTCACATCTAATGGTTTAATGGGGTGAGGTTTTTTAGAAGGAAGTTAGCCATGAAGATTGCACTAGAAGTTTGGGGCTACTGCCCGAAGATTTTAGCTCAAGGCCAGAGATCTTACACTTTGAGCAACAGCTTAGAGTTTCACAGACTTCCTGCCAGGGCTGGGTTTTAAAACCACCAGTGTTAGATCTCAGCACCGGAGTATCTTGGATGATAAGGGTGAGTGAGCCAGAAGCATGTGGTTCCGTGGAGCTGGGTTGCAGCAGTTTACCTCTGGCTAAATCATGTTAGATGGCAACTGTCAGCACCAGACTCCCAGCTTGCTCTGTGATGAGATATTTGCAGTCCTATCCTTATATAGTTGAGCTCAGAACATTCTTTGTTTTTAAATTTAATTTTATTTTATTTGTGAACATACTGTACAGAGGAGTTACAATTACATGGGCAGGATAATGCATATATTTCTTACCAAGCATTGCAGCCTCCTCCTTTGTTTACCCTTCACATCCCTTCCCAGCCTCCCCCCTCCCCCCCATCCCAATCCTTCTCCTTCCCCCCTCTTCCCCCCCCCCCCCGCACCGAGGTTGTAAAGCTCGTTTTGGACATGGCAACTTGTACTTCTCATTGTTGCAACAGGTCCACCTGTATCCTTAAACAACTGGTTTTTCCACAAATCCTCCACAAGTTATACTGACATCAAATATAGTGAAAGCAGGGGTTATACTGTGGGGGAGGGACATACAAAGCAACAAAGAGATAATCTTATAAATGCGTTAGAAACACATGCATGAAAGAAAAAACATTAAAATACACATCTAAGGGTTCATTTTCCTGACATCACATTATCTGACCTTTTCCGCTTGACTCCTACATATACTAGATATTACAAATAAGGGAAACCATGGGCCCTATGTTTCTTTGGGCCTGACTTACTTCACTTAATATAATTTTTTCCAAGTTTTTCCATTTCCTAACAAATGGTGCAATGTCATTCTTTCTGATGGAGGCATTTTTTTTCTTTTTTGGTGCCAGTCTTGGGTCTTGAGTAAGGGTCTAGACACAGTCCTGAAGCTTTTATGCTCAAAGCTAGTGCTCAATTGCTTGAGCAACAGCACAACTTCCGGATTTTTCTGTGCTTGTGGTAACCAGGAATCGAACCCAGGGCTTTGTACGTACTAGGGGAGCAGTCTACTACAGAGCCCCAGGAGTAACAAGTGTATAAACAGATAAATGTGTAGATTGGTAGATAGATAGATAGATAGATAGATGTATATGTATAAACTAAGAGAAATTTCTATATTATGAAATTGCTTATTCGTTATTACTACTAATTATTTACAACTAAATTATTCCTTCCTTTTTTAAGTATCACGATTGAATACATAATAAAGTATTAATTGAAAATTAGTCAATGTAATATAATTGTGTATAATATGAAAATCATACACTACTAATTTGTTACTTTTATAACAATCTATTTGTAAGGATGTATCATCAGAATGTATTTCTTAGAACCTCCCACCATTCATTAGTGGCAGTTCCGGGCTTAGAACTGCAGGCCCAAGTTGCCAGTTTTGTCTATGGCTTCCCTAATAGCCTGCCAAACATCAGCAATGCAAGGTGCACTTTCTGGGCCTTGTCATTTAGACCCAGGATGATCACAATACCAAAGGAAAAAAAAAAGTAAAATCCCTTTCTTGAACTTCTCAGTATTATGCTTCTCCTTGTTTTTTTTTTTTTATTTTTGCCAGCCCTGAGATTTGAACTCGGGTCCTAGGATCCCAGGGTTGGTTGTGGCAGAGGTGCCAAGATCTAAGTTAAAGCTCTGTGCTGGGCCAAAAAAGAAATAATAATAATATGGCCCTGGCTTGGAATATGCACCATTTTTCTGGCAGGCCTGGGATTTAAACTCAGGGCCTGGGTAACTCTGTGACATTGTGGGTGAAGGAGAAGCTCACCATCCTTGAAGACAAGAAATTCAGACCAGTTCCCAGGGCATGGACTCAAGCCCCAGCACTTGGAAAAAATAATATTCATATATTGTATCTATTTACATACATGGGTTTACTGCATATGACCTTTATTACCCTTATTTATGTGGTATTATTACACATATAACACTTCATTTATTACATCATATCACCTAGATTATATTTGTATATGGATTATACATCATACTGAGACTCAGGACTTTCTCAGAGAAGGAAAAAAAATGTGTCAAAATTGGCTTCTTACTCCATGAATAAATTTTTGGCCATGCTGGGATTTCAACTCCCTGCCTGCAATGCCCAATCCATACATGGGGTCACAGTCTGAACACACCAGCCTCCAGCAAACTGAGATGCCAGAAAATTCTGAGGACCTTTGATCAAGCCACAGTAGTGACCAATATATACATTGATAGATATGTATATGTGTATGTGTATATACATATATATATACATACACACACACACACACACATATATATATATATATTCCGTCCCATATATATATATATATATATATATATATATATATATATATGAGAAGGAATGTGAGGATATTAATTTATATATATGTATATTATTACCAATTATTTGTTATTATATTATGGCACCATTTAATGATCATGGTTGAATACATATAAAAGCATTTATTAAAAATTAGTTAATATTCTTCCATTAGAGGAATCGTACCATGGTGCTAAAATGGAAGATATAAATCCAATAATATTTGTGTGGCATTCTAAAATAGAATCATGAATTAACTGCAAATTTAATTATTATTTTATAGCATTCCATTAGCATTCACACGAGTAGGAATGAGTTTGTCAGGATCTCCCTCCATTTTTAGGTAGCAGTCCTAGCATTCGAACTCCAAGCTTGGGTAGCTTACTTCGAATGCAAACAATTAGAATGACACCATGAATATTTTAGATTGTCACTATTAAAAAAATAACAACAAGAAGAATAGAAAGCCAGGTGTCATCAGCTCCTGCCTGTAATCCTAGCTCCTCAGGAGGCTGAGAATGTAGAGAATGCCAATTTGAATTCAACCAGGGCAGGAAAGTCGGTGACACTCTTATTTCTAACAGATCACAGGAAAAAAAAATGAGTGGGATTGTGTTTCAAGTTGCAGAGTGTTACCCTTGAGCAAAAGGAGCTCAGGGACAGAGCTCACAGTAGGCTCACAGGTCAACCCCAGACTTGCCTCCCCAGCCCCCCCACCCCGAATAAAAAAGGCAGCAGTAACTTCATGTCTCTGTGTATGAAAGGATGTTGTATGGATGATGGGCATTCAGCAGGTTGCCCATGCTCAGACTACCCAACTTGGGCAAGCTGGGACAAGCCCTCAGAGTTGCTAGGCTGTAGGAGTGGTGGAAGGTTCTGGATCCATATTCTCTATCCCTAGAACTCTAGGGCCTGGTGGTTCTCACTCATTCATCATTCCTCATTGCCGAGTCAAAGACTGGTTCCAAATCTCGGCAAAGATATGAAATAGTCAGCAATTTCTATGCCTGAATGGATAAGGCAATAAGTCTCACCCTCATAACTCCTGTTAAAATTCAGCTTTGGGCAACGAATGTGGCTTAGTGGTAGAGTGCTTATCTAGCATGCACGAAGCCCTGAGTTCGATTCCTCAGTAATACAGAAACAGAAAAAGACAAAAGTGGCATCATGGCTAGCCCTCAGGAAAAAAATCTAAGGAACATGCCCAGACCCTAAGTTCAAGCCCCAAGACTGGCAAAAAAAAAAGTGAGCCTGGTGAGACATATTCTTCTGGGACTCAAGAGGGCTGAGGTTATAGGTAAGAGATAGAGGGCAGCTACTTGTGGCTCACCCCTGTAATCTCAGCTACTCAGGAGCCTGAGATCTGAGGATCATAATTACAAATAGGAAATTCTATATGAGAAAATTTTCTCCAATTAAACACCCAGAAGTAGAGCTGTGTTTCAAGTAGTGGACTGTTAGCCTTGAGCAGAAAAGCTCAAGGATAGTGTCCATGCCATGAATTCAAACCCTAGGACTGGAAAACACACACACACACACACACACACACACACACACACACACACACACACACACACACACACACACACCAAGATAGAGCATTTGCCAGTAAGCCTGCAAAAGTTCCACCTCTAGAGAGAGAAAGGAATGAAAGACTTGCTCCAGGAGGTGATATAATCAGTGCCAAAATTCCACAGGATTTCTAAGGTGTGGAACAGGACAGAGCCTCAGGCAGAAGGTACAGAATAGGCAAAAGTCCTAAGGTGTGGTATAGAGCAGGTGGTGTGGGTGGAATGAAGGTTCTGTGGCTTCAGAAAAGTCTGGCAGGGCATTCAAGGCTGGGTCAAGGTTTGTACTTGAGTCACAGGTTTGGAAGGGGGTAGAGTCCCAGAATCGGGCCCAGGGGGAAGATTAGCTTGGCTTTTCACCATGGACCCCAGCCATTTCCTGTGGCTGGAAGTCTATTTTTCACGGCTCCTGACCCTTGGGCCTCCTTTGCATTGAGGAGTCAGGTCAAATGCAGGGAAGAACTCTTGCTTAAGAAAAGCTTTTGGGCTGGGAAGGTGGCTCAGTAGTAGAGCACTTGCCTTGCATCCATGAGGCTCTGGGTTCGATTCTTCAGCACCACAAAAGCAAAAAGAAAAAAGCCAGAAGTGTCGATGTGGCTCAAGTGTTAGAGTGCTAGCCTTGAGCTGAAGAGCTGAGGGACAGTGCCCAGGCCCAGAGTTCTGGCCCCTCAAAAAAAAAAAAAAAAAAAGAAAAGTTTCTACCCCAATGCCACCATTAGCTCCCTCCCTTTAGCTACTCAGGAGACTGGGATCAGAGATCATGGACCAAAGCCAGCTCAGGAAAGGTATGTTAGTGAGACTTTTCTTGCCAGTGAACTACCAAAAGCCAGAAATGGCACTGTTGCTCAAGTGGTAGAGTGCCAACCTTGAGGGAAAAACTTAAGTGACTGGAACTAGACCCTGAGTTCAAAGCCAGTAATGACATAGCAAAAAAAAAGAAAAAGAAAAGTAAAGCTGTCAGGAGCTCCTAGTTCACTGTTGTGAATGGCCAGATCAGCTGGGCGCCGGTGACTCACGTCTGTCCCCCTAGCTCCTCAGGAGGCCGAAATCTGAGGAGCTTGGTTGAAAGCCAGCCCTGCAGGAAAGTCTGTGAGACTCTGATCTCCAAGGAAGCACCAGCAAACTGGAAGAGGCACTGTGGCTCAAGTGATAAGCTGAAGAGCTGAGGGGACAGCACCCAGGCCCAGAGTTCCAGTCCCATGACCAACTCCCCAAACTCACTCTTTGGCTCTAGCCAGAGTATTTTCCAGTGGGCCCCTGAGTTTCTCCCAATGTCTAGGTGTCCTACAAGTCTTGAGAGCAGCCCATTTGAAAGCCTTTGCTACAGAGCAGGCCACATTATCAGAGAAGTTTCCAGCCTTGGGGAACCGAGGTCATTGCCTGGGTCATCAGAATGGCATCTGTCATGGGTGCAGTGTGGATCTGAGCAGTAAATCAACTTCTCAGACCACGGGTTTGGGGCAAGGAGGGCCAGAAGTTGCAACTGGCATGGCAGGTAACAGCCGCTCAAACGGGTATCCCAAGAGTACGACTCTGTCAGGCACACTTCCGGTGGGTGTTGAGTTGGACTCATGAAAATCTTGTGGGCTCACAAATCCACAGCCAGCTAGCTGGCTGCTGCTCGTAGCAGTCCTATCTCAGGAGTCCCAGGGCTCGGATCCCTGCTTTCCTCACCAGTGCTCAGGGGCAGATGAAGGTCTGCAAATGGGGGCCAACTACAAAGTTGCATCCACAGTGTCCTTTCCCTTGGTCCTGTGGCCCCATGGATGGTGGAGGTCAGGAGCTCTTGGCTCCCACTCATCATCCTGGCTATTCGGGAGTCTGAGGTCTGATGGTCGTGACTCAGAGCCAGCCCGGGCGGGAAAGTCCGTGAGATTCTTATCTCCCATATACCACCTGTCCCGCCCCCAACCCACACACAAAAAAGCCAGATGTGGTGCTGTGGCTCAAGTGGTAGAGCCTCAGCCTTGAACAAAAGAAGCTCAGGGATAACACCAAGGCCCTGAATCCAAGCCCTAGGACTCACACAATCATAATAAATGAACAGTTTACACATTTTATCTGACTACCAAGAAAGATGAATTCAGTCTTTGATCTGGCTGGTATTTTTAGCCAAAGTTAAGGGGCTTCCCTTGATGTTCCCCTAAACCTCTCCTTCTCTCCTTTATCTGTCCAGCCTTCGATTGCAGGACAGAATTCGGATCATACCCCTGGATGTGACCTTAAGTACCCTCCCACATCCACCTTCCTTGGGGTCAGCATACTGGATGCACTTCCTGCTGGGAGGATGAGGCACTGCAGAGAGGAGGAGAGGAGGGTAGGTATCCCCGACACACAAACACACACACACACACACACACACACACACACACACACACACACACACACACACACACCCTAAGGCCAACTCAGACTAGCATTTTCCAAAGACACTTTAGTGACCCAGCTCCTGATCCACAGCCCACATCCAGAATGAGAGGGCCACCTTGGGTTCCAGCCACATGGGGATGCTGGGCCATCTCTTCCAGCACCCATTCAAATAGTTCCAGTTCCAGAGAGAGAGAAAGAGAAGGAGGGAGAGAGAGAGAGAGAGAGAGAGAGAGAGAGAGAGACAGACAGACAGACAGACAGACAGACAGACAGACAGACAGACAGACAGACAGACAGACAGACAGACAGAGACAGACAGAGACAGACAGAGACAGACAGAGACAGACAGAGACAGAGAGACAGAGACAGAGAGAGACAGAGACAGAGAGGGAGAGGGAGAGGGAGAGGGAGAGAGGGCCAGAATTACACTTAAGCCAGTTGCCGGTGACTCAGGCCTATAATCCTAACTACACAGGAGGCTGAGATGTGAAGATCATGGTTCATGGGTGGCCAGGGCAGAAACATCTGTGAGACTCTTATCCTCAAAGAACCACAAGAAAAATGGAAAAGACATTGTGTCTCATGAGGTAGAGCACTAGCCTTGACCTGAGGAGCTTGGGGACAGCATCCAGGCCCAGAATTCAAACCCCACGAATGACAAGAAGTGGACTTCCCACCACAAGAAGTGGACTGAATAACACTCACTGTCCTAAGCAGAATGGCAGAGAAGTCAGGCTGAGCTTCCTGTCAGCTGGGGGTTATGAGTAGTTCACCCAGCTTCTCCTTCCTCATGGGGATAGAGTAATGATGAAAGAGCCATATTTTGTTTCATAATCCCACATGTGTTGCATGATTAATAACAGGCCCCATCTGAGCCCTTTCCGAGTAACTTCCTGTCATATGCTCAGAGAATTGCTGACAACCGTATCTGACAGCCGTGCCATTTGTGCCTGGCCCTGCTCAGGAGATCCCTCTGTATAAGTTCCTTATTTTTCTCACAACTCTCCCGTGAGGAGACTGAAGTCCGATGGTTGACGTCCAACCCAGAGCTTCACCTGGGTTCAAGAATCAGCTGCCGAGGACTAAGAGTTTGGGACAATCCATCTAAACCAATGACTGAGCATGGCACTAATGCCTACCATCCCAACCCCCCCCCACACACACATCCACAGTCCTTTGCAGGAAAAGATATTTTACATTCTTTTTGTTGGTTGTGATGCTTGAACTTTGGGCCTGGGTGCTGTTCTGGAGCTCCTCAGCTCAAGGCCAGCACTCTACTACTTGAGCCACAACACCACTTCTGGTTTTCTGGTGCTTTGTTGGAGAGAAGAGTCTGAGGGTCTTTCCTGCCCAAGCTTGCTTTGAACCGTAATCTTCAGATCTCAGCTCCTGAGTCCTTAGAATGCCAGCCATTAGCCACTGGCACCCTGCCAAAGATGCTTTTCCATTACTGTCATCCTATCCCCTCAGGAGGCTGAGAACTGTTGCCTGCAGTTGGATGCCACCCTTGGCAGCAAAGTCCATGAGCACTCTTATCTCCAATTAAATACCCAAAAACCTTGCAAGTGGAGCTGTGGCTCAAATGGCAGAGTGCTAGCTTTGAGCATAAAACAACAGATGAGACCCAGGCCCTAGTTTTAAGCTTAGACACACCCAAGAAAGGGAAGCAGGTGTGCACACAGGAGCTCAAAGCTCACAAATAATACTCAAGACTCACTGAAGAGATCCCATCCTGCTCTGATTGTCTGGATTCTATGTCCTAGATCACAGCAGTCTTAGATGGGACTGACCATGCACCAAGTCAGGATGGTCAAGTACAATCTCATACTGAGGATCCCATGACCTCATCAAGGACTCAAGATTGTACCGACCGCCTCGACCAGAAAGGAAGATGCAACACTGAGCTCTTCTCTCTGCAGTTTATTCAGGACCTTTGAGTAATCTTCTGACCCCAACCCCGGGGAGAATTTCCCACAGCCTTAAGTACCCGCTGGGTAGCCAACCCTGATACGCCACTTGGGAACCACCAATAGGTTCAGGTGTGCGGAAGCAAGCCAGATTCTTTGCCTTAGCCATATAAGGAGTTGTTTACCACAGAGAGCACTTGCCATCGGGAAGGCGGAGGGCGGAAGCCGGCGCCATCTTTCAGGTGCGGCTGCACGCAGCTCTCTACAGTTCCCCCTTTTTTATTTCGCAACAGGCAAGAGTAGAGGTCTGATCTCTGTAGAAGAAATTTGGGACATTGTACTGATCTTCATTCAGGTGTTATCCACTCGAATGATTACCAGACCAGTCCGATACCTTTTTACAGAGGTGGGACTTAGGGTATCAACCCACATGCAATCAGACATGCTCTTCTTGGGGCCCACAACCTCGGTGGACCCCAAGTGCAGTGCTCAAGCCTCGCATCCTGTGCTCAAAAAAGGCCAGTCTTAGCAAGCCATACATGGGCAGACTGTCCTGCTCCAATGGCTGTAAAGGCTTGGATAATCATGGCTGCACTGCGACGCTGAGAAACGCTAATTTGGCAAATGCACCACAGACATACCAAGGAGGCTAATACCAGGAGGCCTGTCAGGGCTCCCAAACCCTCCCACTCCTTAAGATGATTCATAGCAGCAGAGATTCATGAAGATAACCCCTCCGCCAATCCGGCATCCATTCGGGTCAAGTTCACCATGATGATGGCAACCCCGAACTGTTCCATCAGGCTGTCGAACTCCCCAGTTCAATTACCTAAAAGATAACTAGACAACTGTTTAGACAACTTTGCAGCGTTTTTTGAATAGGTTTTTTCCTGGGCCTGAACTCTGGGCCTGAGCGCTGTCCCTCAGCTCTTCAGCTCAAGGCCAGCACTCTACCACTTGAGCCACAGCGCCACTTCTGGCTTTTTTCTTTTTGCTTATGTGGTGCTGAGGAATCAAACCCAGGGCCTCAGACATGCAAGGCAAGTGCTCTACCACTGAGCCACCTTCCCAGCACCTTACTTTCCCAGCCCCCTACTTTCCCAGCCCCTTCCGATCTTTCTTCCTGCAGCATTTCTAGGGCGGCCTGACCATTCTCCACCGCCTCACTGCAGTGCTGGTCCTCAAGACAGCCTCTTATCAGTTTCCATATTGGTCTCACTCCACTCTTAAGCGTTCCTTGTTCAGAGGCAAAATCTAGGTCCCTCCCTAATTTCTCCCAAGAGGCCACCGTGAGGCTTCCGGAGACAGCGAACCACGGGGCAACGATGTTACATTCATCCAAAAATCTCTCTAAAGTACTCTTTTCTACTTTTAACTTCTTTGAGTGCAGCAGCTCATTGAGAGTCAAAAAAATTGGGTGCGAAGAAGAAGCGCCCATGTTTTAAAAATCTTAACCTGGTAAACAATCTTTTACTTTCACTTTTGGCTACTCTATTGACTAGCCCCGGGTTCTCGCTCCCTCTTTATCTACCAAGAAGAACAAAAATCCTCCCCTTTCTTGTCGCGGATTCCCCTGTTACCTGGGAACTTACCCCCCCCCCCGCTCTTGTCACGGATTCCCCCTTTACCTGGGAAGTTACCCCCACTATTGTCACGGATTTGGGAACTTACTGGTGCACCACTCTGACAGCAGAGAGTTCTGAGTCCTCGTTGGGGTTATGGCTGAGTCCCCATACGGGCCACCACCTGTAGCAACTGCCTCAACCAGCAAGGAAGACGCGACACCGAGCTCTTCTCTCTGCAGTTTATTCAGGACCTTTGAGTAATCTTCTGACCCCAACCCCAGGGAGAATTTCCCACAGCCTTAAGTACCCGCTGGGTAGCCAACCCTGATACGCCACTTGGGAACCACCAATAGGTTCAGGTGTGAGGAAGCAAGCCAGATTCTTTGCCTTAGCCATATAAGGAGTTGTTTACCACAGAGAGTACTCGCCATCGGGAAGGCGGACACAGCTCTCTACACAAGATCTCACTGTCCTGCATAGACACTGGGCAGGCAGGTGAGGTCTAGTTATCCAACCACAAGTTATGGGAACGAAAGGATTTCTTGGCCAAGGGATGCAGACTGGAGGGCTCTCGGTCCCTCTCTCTAACGAGGGAGAAAAGGGCCGATCCATCCCAGGAATGTTCCTGGGTTGTGAGTATCCTCAATAAAACAACCCTACTCAGAGTCAGTGCCTCTGTTTTTTCCACCAGCCTCTACCCAGCCCTGCCCCACTTACAATCGGCCCTCTCTGAATCCCAGATCTGCCATCTGGACTAAAGGCTGAGCCTGCAAATTGACCCACCTCTGCCTCTGAGAATGGCAGTCACAGGGCCCTAGAGTCCCCTAGAGGAAGTCTCGGGGCAACAAGGGTCTAACTCCAGTCCTCATTCTCTGGCTGTCCTGTGCCATTGGCACACTCACGTCTGTCTCTGGTCAAGGAATGAACACTGGGGGTGTCATCTTCAAATAGAGCCAGCAATAATCCCAGTCCCCAAGAATGTACCGCACAGGCATCCCGCAGTGGATGACAGCCAGCTTGTCAATAGTGAAACCAAAGTGCCAGGATTTTTAACAGTCATGTAGCTCGGTCGAAGGCTCTATCACTGATGGTCTAGGTTGTCAGGTGAGGTCATGGCTCCAATGGCCTGACACACCTGACCTGGGATGTTCCTCCCTCTTCATCTTCCTGTTTATCCATTGCCCCCCTCCTCTTGACACTCCCTCAGCCTATACCTCCCTATTCCTTGGACACTTTCTTTTTATCTGACCAGAAAATAAACTCGGAGGGCCTGCGGAGACTGAAATTTGGTGACGCATCCTGAGCCCTAAGGTCTACCCGAGGCTGTTTCCCTCTGCAGTCAGCGAAGACACAGCTCCTGGATGTCATGAAGTTGCTGAGGGGTCAATGGCTTTGTCCTACATACTGGCTTTAGGCTCTGAAACTGTGCCCACAGCGACTGTGAATGGTTGGCTCCTTTGATCCAGAGACTCCAAACCAAGGCTTGCATGTTTCGTTCTTCCTTCCTTTCCTCCTTTTCTCCCTCCATCCTTCCCTACTCTCTTTCTCTTTCCTTTCTTTGTGTCACTTCTGGGCCTTGAATTCAGATCCTGGTTGCTGTCTCTGAGCCTTTTTACTCAAGGCCAACAGTCTAGAGTTTGAGCCACTCATCCATTTCTGGCATTTTCTTTTTGGTTGTTTGTTGGAGATAAGAGTCTTACAGGCGGGCTGGGAAGGTGGCTCAGTGGTAGAGCACTTGCCTTGCATGCTCAAGGCCCTGGGTTCGATTCCTCAGCACCACATAAGAAAAAGAAAAAAGCCGGAAGTCGTGCTGTGGCTCAAGTGGTAGAGTGCTAGCCTTGAGCTGAAGAGCTGAGGGACAGCGCCCAGGCCCAAAGTTCAGGCCCCACGACCGGACCCCCCCCCCCCCCAAAAAAAAGAGTCTTACAGGCTTTTCTGCCTGGGAATTAAGTCTCAGTCCTCCTATCTCAGCCTTCTAAGTAGCTAGGATGTCAGGTGTGAAGCACCGGCATCCAGCACAAATCAAGATTTCTCCATCTGCTGTGGAACCGGCACTGGAACTTTTCATTGTCTATGACCGCCTGGACCTGGCACCCACACTGTAATGGTTTGTTGGACAAATAAATGAGCATCTCTCTATGACAATATTACAGAAAACTCCCATCCAACTCAGGTAAGTATCCTGGGCGTGGAAGGATTGTTGGGGGAGGTGTCAAAGCCTATATAGTTCTACCACAGTTCTTCGTCCCTCGTCCTGCCCTCCTGGTGCCAACGCACTTCACTGTTTTGGCTCTGAGGATGTGAGCCACGATGTACTCGCTGGATTCTGGGGCCTCTTGGATGCCTCTCTTCTCAAAGATCTTTGTCCAGCGGCTGACCCACACTTTGCCACTCATTTCCGCCCTCAGGTGAGAATGAGGTTGCCATGAGGTGAACACCTGGCTCAAGGGGCCTCCTCTTCTCCCCCTGGGGCCAGACAGGATGGTCCACCACATATGGCCCCCAATTTTCATGTTGCAGAGAAAGGATGCTTGAGGCATCTGGGGTCTCTGGATCTCTCAGATTCCAGTGCAGGTGCTGGGAATCAACTCTGCTCACAGCTGGCAAGCTTGGGATGCGAGGTCACCATCTCTGCTTCCCATGTTGTCCTTGACTGTGGTGGTCACACTAGAGAGAACCAGAGGAGGATCAGCAGCTGCTGGAGGAAGGCAGTCATGGTACGATATTCATGACAACAGACGATCTGGCCTGGGAACTCTGCATGTGCTGCTTTGAACATCATAGTTTGGCAGCTGAAATCCTCCATCTAATTTGACCTATAATCCCAGTCATTAGTAGTAATTGCCAGCTTAAAGATAAAACCCTGGAAAAGCTGGCATGTCAGTTGTCCCAATCAAACTTAAAGGGTTCCAAAGTTGAGGTGATGTGTCTGCTGTGCCAGCTCCATATGCTCTGGGCTCCTGGCCAGGAACTTCATTTCAATTGAGGCCTCAGAGAGCCACTGAAGCGGCTTCCTCTCGTGCATGTCCTCGCTCCTCTCTGCTCTCTCTTTCTCTGTCTCTCTGTCTCTGTCTCTGTCTCTGTCTCTGTCTCTGTCTCTGTCTCTGTTTCTGTCTCTGTCTCTGTCTCTCTCTCTCTCTCTCTCTCTCTCTCTCTCTCTGCCTCCACTCCTCTTGTGGGCAGCCTAGGCCCCTCCATGCATGCGTGCCTACCACTGAGAGACCCTGGCCACTGCTGCCACCACAGTGAGCCTCCTGGTCCATGCCTCCTCCTCCCCTGGGCCCCACCCCCTCCTCTCCTCAGCCCAGCCCCCCACCCTTGACTACAAGAGCAGCTCTGACTGGGCCCTAAAGCTTCCAGGCCATAGGAATTGCAACCTCACTTCAGCTCAGCACTCCCTGCCAACCCTAGCACTTGCCCGGGGGACCAAATCTCCCCTCAGCCCCACCTCTGGAGGAGACTGTCCTCCATTCTTCTCCACTCCACACATCACGCAGGTGCACAGTGACCGCTGTGTGTGTGTGTGTGTGTGTGTGTGTGTGTGTGTGTGAAAGAGAGAGAGAGAGAGAGAGGGAGAGAGAGAGAGAGAAAGCGAGAGAGAAAGAGAGAGAGAAAGAGAGAGAGAAAGAGAGAGAGAGAGAGAGAGAGAGAGAGAGAGAGAGAGAGAGAGAGAGAGAGAGAGAGAGAGAGAGAGAGAGAGAGAGAGAGATTGTTGGGGATAACTACCTCAGAACATAGCACCCTTTGGGATGACTCAGCACACAGCACACTTCAAAAACCAGCACAAAGCACCCTGCGTAAAGGACTCAGCACAGTGCACCCTTTGAAGGACTTAGCATATACTAACCTTTGGGATGACTCAGCACACAGCTCCCTTTGAAGGAGGAAGTCCATAGCACACAGTGTATAGGACACAGTGCATGGCAGGCTTTGAAAAACTCAGCACATAACGCTCTTTCCCAGTACTCAGCACATAGCACCCTGTGTGAAGACTCCACACACACATCACTCTTTGAATGGCTGAGTATGTAGCACCTTGTGTAAAACATTCAGTGCACAGCACCCTTTGAAAAACTCAGCACATAACACAGTTTTGAAGGACTCACACATACCACCCTGTGAAAGGACTCAGCACACAGCACCATTTGAAGGACAGTAGAGAGCAACCTGTGTAAAAGACTCGGCATACAGCACTCGAAAAACTTACCTTGTCCCACTCTTCTCAAGGATGCAGCACATTGCAACCATTGGAATGATTCAGCACACAGCCTCTTTTGAAGGACTCAGCAAATGTACCCTGTGTAAAGGACTCAGCCCACAGAACCCATTGAAGAATTCACCTGTCCCTCCCTTCTCAAGGGCTCAGCACATAGCACCCTTTGGGATGAAATGGCACACTGCACCTTTTGACGGACTCAGCATAAAGTACATTGTGTAATGAACTCAGGACACAGCACACTTTGGAAAACACAGCACGGCCCACTGTTCTCAAGGACTCAGAACATAGCACCCTTTGGGATGACTCAGTACACAAAATGCTTTTTGAGGACTCAGCACAAAACCCTCATGTGGGAAGGACACAGAAAACAGTACCCTGTGAAGGACTCAGCACATAGCTGTATGTCACAAGTTCAGCTGTAATTAGAATTAGGGTGCTTTTTTCTGTATCACCGTTCTTCAGAAACACTTCTCAAATCCTACTAGCTCACATTTAGCTAACCTATGTTTTATGGGGGAGGATCAGCTGGGGGTCTTGAACTCAAAGCTTGGGGGCCCTGTCTCTGAGCTCTTTGGTTCACTGTTAGAGCTCTACCACTTGGAGCCACAGCTCCAATTTTTTGGGGAGGTTGTACTTTGACAGGAATTATGGGGATCAGGAAGGGCAAGTTGGGGTGTTCGTGGGCAAAAGCTCTTAGCTGGGCCTGGAGCTGACCTCTCCCTTCCTTGTGCCCCTGGGAGCTGGGCCTCCTAGAGCTCTCTTGGACTAGGGTAGAACAGATCTGCTCTGGAATCAGCATTCAGGGTGGGCAAAAGTCAGCATGGCCCTGGTCACCTCTCCCAATTGAACTCTACAGGACAATAGTCCCCCACAATAGCATGAGGCCACATGTCTCACATCCAGCTATAAGGGGGCAGGAGTCTCCCACCATAAGGATTATACCTGCAAGTTGTGTTTACTCTTGTTCCCTGAGGCCACCATTATGCTTCAAAGCCACCCTGGACAGGAAAATCCTTGAGATTCTTACCTACAATTAACCATCGAAAAGCAATTGGGGCTGTGGCTCAAGTGGCAGAGCACTAGCCTTGAAGAAGAAAACTCAGGATAGAGCCTAGGCCCTGAGTTCACATACACACACACTACACACACCACATGCATGCAAAATCAGATTTCTACACTGCAATCTTTGGATATTCTCTACCTTTTCTCCGCTAAGCCTGGTGGCGGTTGACCTAGGTGTTTCATGCATCCAACACCAGGTGGCATCTTTAATTTTGGGGAACAGAATGGCTAGAACATCAGCCTTCCCCCATTCCAGCTCCTTGATTGAGTCAAGGTATATCCAGGACCTTTGGAGCTCCTTTTACAGACTTGCCAAGAAGCCTTCAATAGGTATCACATGCTGGGCACTGATGGCTCATATCTGTCATCCTAGCTACTCTGGAAGCTGAGATCTGGAGGATCACAGTTCAAAACCATCCTAGGCAGGAAAGTATGTGAGACTCTTATCCTTGATGAACCATCAGAAAACAAGAAGTGGCACTGTGGTTCAAGTGGTAGAGTGCTAGCCATGAGAAAAAGAACTCAGGGACAATTGCCAAGCCCTGAGATCAAGCCCCAGGACTGGAAGAACAAATCTTTGTTGGAGGCATGTTTTCCCTTTGAAAACAATTCATTCTTTGTGATAAGCATAACATGGGCCTCTTCCCTGGACAGCAATGGTTCATTAGATGTCACTTGAATATGGACCGCCTCCTGGCAGCCTCTGCCCTACCCGACCCGCAGTTTACCCTTCCAATCACCTGTCAGATGGAGACCTGAGAGAAGGGCACCTGACCACCTACTTGTGGTGGCTGCTGAGGCTTTTGAGAGTCAGTATGTCACATAGAGGGTCATCATCCACATCAGTCTACAGAAGAAAAGGAGGGAGTGCTCTTCACCTGAGCCCTCGAACTGTGGGCGATCTGGATTTGGTGCTTCTGTGGCAGGATATGCTCCAAGGGGGAGTCCTCTACAGGGTAGGGAACCCCGACCTCTCTTCTGTGTTGAAGTGGCAATTCATAAAATCTTTCTGTTCCTCACTCATTTAACCACCCTGGAGCCTGAGGCGTCTGAAGTGGCGATGGTGGCAGGGGACTCAGCCTGTGCTGGTGTCTGGTGCCTGCTGTCCATGCCTTCCTCTGAGAGGAACCACAGCGGCTCCTACAGCTCTCTCCTCTTCTCCACCTTCTGCTGGGACAGCCAACACATGTACTCAGGTTTCTCCTGACACAGCTCATCCAGGAACATCTGGTGTTGAAACGCCACAAGGGAGTCCTCAATGGTGCTGATGTGTGCCAAAAGCTGGCTGCATCGATGGTGGAGCTCATCCTCTGGACTCTGGAAGTCCTCCTCATCATGCAGGTCATGGATGAAGAAGATTTTCTTCTCTGATGCCCACGTGTCCCACTTCCCATCCCCATGCAGGCTGTGGTGCCAGCCTGTGGCTCCTGCTTTCTCTGACACTGAGCTGCCAGATGGGCTGGGCACCCACAGTAGGGCTGCCACTCTTGGCACAGGAGTTTCCCCCTGTGGATTTCAGCCACCGAGAGCGCTCACAGATCCACATCCCTCTAGGTTTGGGGGACGTCTCCATCCTCTGCGATGGTCACGTTGGGAAGAATTGCCTCCTCATCTTTTGCTTTTCCAGGGCTCTCATCTTCACCTTCCCCAGGGAAAGCCAGGAAGCTCAGCTGGGACTGCAGGCACTCCTCCTGTGGTCTGATCACTTCCAGGCATTTGAGGGTGTCCTGCCACTTTGGGGGAACCATGTGGTCCTGCCAGTTGGTGGGGCCCTGCACTTGCTTCAGCTGCTACAGCAGCTGGGACTGCCTCTCTAGGTGCTGCTGCAGTGCCTCCTTCTCGGAGCTCAGCTGCTCATTGGAGGTGATGTGTGGCTCACAGGTGGCTCTGAGTTCCTGCAGCTGGGCGAAGGACTGCTCCTGCCACTCCTGAGCCGCTTGGCTCTCTCTCAGCCCTCTCTTTCCATTCCTATATCTTCTCCTCTGTGTGGTCCAGCTGTTCCAGCAGGTGTTTCTTCACCTGCTCCTCTGAATACATGATGCTGGAGAGCTTCTCCTTCTCACTGCTCACCCTGTGAAGAGCATCCCGCAGCAGGGCCAGCTGTTCCTCCATCTGTCCACTTTACACACATGTGCATCATGGGGTCTCAGGGATCTCTTGCTGATCCTTGGCGTTTTCCTCCGGTCTCCACAGTTGCTTCTGCTGCTCCGTTCTGGAAACAGAGACTCTGGTTTTCCTGCACCTGGATGTGAAGTTGTTCCTCCAGGCTTTTCAACTCCATCTGCTTGCAGTAAGACTGGGCCTGCACCTGCTGCTTGGCTGGAGATGGTCCCGCAGGGGGCCGTGGTTCTGCCTGCTTCCTTCTCAGTTCCGGCAGCTCCTCCTCTAGGTCAAACACCTGCCTTACTCCTCGATCCTTCTCCTCTGTCAGTTGGTTCATCCACTGGGTCTGCCACCGGGCCTCCTCCTTCTGCACGGACTTGTCAATGCTCAGGTCTTCCATGAAGGTGTCTCTAGATTTGCTGCAGTCACCATCCAGTTCAGGTTGTCCAGTAGTGTCTTTAGTAACTCATGCCCCACCAGCGCTTGTTGGAACTTGCAGATTCTCTTCTTCCTGTTGCTCCACTGTGTCCAGAGCCCTTCCAGCTTCTCCTGCAACTCGGTGTTCACTTGCTCCAGATCATTGAAGCTTCTAGTATTTACCTCGAGCTAAAGGGTCACATCATTCAGCTGTTTGAAGAACATTTCGGTCTCATTCTGTGAGCAGTGACCACAGACGCTGCCATCTCCAGCTCCACCAGCCTGCAGGCAGCTGGTGAGAACTTCGTGCTCTCTTTTCTGTCATTGGTCGCGTGCTGCAAGCGGGACAGTGCATATTGTAAATAACTTTCTGCCAAACAGACCTCTGTATGGGTGCCTTGTGGATCTCAGGCTCCGTTTTCAGTGCTACGTACAGCTGGGCTATCTTCTCCCTCTCTTTCTCCCATTGATCCTGGCCTTTTCTGCTTCCGTGATTGGATCTTGGCACAGAGCGACTCTTTACTTCTTTTGCTGAGATCCAGGGCAGGAACCTCATGTCAGTAACACCTCTGTGGATCCTTGGTGGTATCGGGACCATCGCAACTCTGGACGCTGGTGGCTGTGACTGTGTCCATAGGCAGGGGAGGCCCGTGGTCAGCATCACCTTTGGCCGGACTCTGCTTTGAATCACGCTCCCCAGTGGCATTTGTCTTGGGGATCCTTCACTTTTTCTTGTTCTTTGTTTTCTTGAATGTTGCAGGTCTGTCGGGAGGATTCTTCTGCCAGTGTTCTTGTGGCAGTTTCTTGCCTACAGCTCTATCATAGAGTCTTGTTGTTTCAGATATCTGAGCACTGGGAAAGATGGGCTGTCCACGTTCCCAGGCTCTGGGAAATCCTCTATTCTCTGACTCACTGACTAGGATGTCAATTTCCTACTTTAGTCCAAAGTCTCCGCAAGTCTCTTGCTCACCACTCAGCCACCTCTACCTTCCTCAACTGCTGGTATTGGTGTCAACCAACTGAGGTAATCCAGGTGTTACCAGGCAACATGGAATATGGGAGTGGGCACCATTCTTATTTCCCATTGGTCAGAAAGAACCATGGAAGAATGGGGGGGTGGCAGGAATCCTGTGATGCAGGAAACTCAGTCCAATCCAGTTGGGGACAAGAGGGTGACCTGCTTTAGCTGGATGGCTGCACAGATTGTTGTGTATGTCTGTTTGTTGCTAGTCCTGGACCTTGAACTCAGGATCTGGGCACAGTCCTTGAGCTGCTTTTGTTCAAGGCTAGCCTCAACCAGTGAAGCCACATGGCTCTACTTCTGGCTTTGTTGGCACTGAAGTTGGACAGGGTCTCAAGGATTTTCCTGCCTAGAGTGACTTTGACCATGATCCTCCTATCACAGCCTTGAAAGTGTCAAGCAATACTGCTGAGAGCCATTGGTGCCTACCTAATCATTGGCCTTGCTGATGTTCTGGCACAGACCAGTGAGTTCCCTATCCTCGGGTTGAAGTGGTGGGAACTGGAACCCACAATTGGAATCCTGGTCCTGCCACGTCCAAATAGCTAGAGATCCTAAGAAACTCAATCCTATCCATATGAATACCAATGGCATGTGATATATGTCATAATTGAATGGGCACTTCTTGAATGATTCTAGTATAAAATTGTACACAATTATATTCTATGAAAATGATTGATTTTAATTAATAGTTTATGAAGCATTTAAACAATCACATTCATTAAATGGAGACAGAATGAAATACCTAAGAATTGGGCATCACATAGTATAGAGCTGCCAATTTTTCTGTCAGGACTGGGATTGGAATGCATGGTCTGGGTAAAACTCTGTTGCACTGTGTGAGAAGGGGAGGCTCACCTCCTTGAAGTTGGGAAATTCAAGTCTATTCCTTAGGCCTGAAATCGATCCCTAGCACTAGAAAACATCCTATTCATGTACATTTTAAATATATGATTTATATTTACATACATAGGTTGACTCCATATAGCGTTCAGTGTATTCATTTTACTTTTTGTTTTATTCATGTATTGGCCATTCATTTTATTGAATATTATGGCACACAGAACATTGATTACATTGATTTCATAGGATATAGGTCTGCATATGTGTTCCATTTCATACCTGACACCCAGGACTTTCACTAAAAAGGAAAACTTGTGTCACTATCACCTTCTTACTCCACGATTCATTTTTTGGGAATGCTGGAATCTGAACTCATGGCCTACAAGGCCCAATTCATTAATGGATGAGTGTCAGCATGCCATCCTTGGGCAAATTTACCTGACAGGCAGTTCCTAGGATCTGAGATCGAGCCCCAGGGGTTGACAAAATAAGAATAGAGTGACACACAGATGGTAGTATGCTAATAAATATATATCTTTATAGAGTGCCAGAGATGTCTACACGTTATTCAGTTAAATAGACTACATTCCTACCAGTTCTTGAGTATTTATTACGCCTCCATATAATTAATGTTATTGTTTTCATCCTTAATAAACTATTAAGTAAATCAGTGTCCTGGAATTATTGCATATCTGTAAGAAATAGTATTCTTTTAACGCTTCATATTGAATGGAATCAGTCTACTGAAATCATGAAGTCTAATTTTATATGAGTAGCATTCACAATAAGCTCATCATTATTCCTATGGATGAGAACTAGTCTCTTAGGATCTCCCGCCATGTGGAAGTGGCATTACTGGTATTCAAACTCTAGGCCTGAATTGCCGTGCAAGACTATGGCTTCCCCAATACCCTGCCACCCTTGAGCAATGCAAGGTGAAGTACCCTTTGGAGCAATGTCATTCAGACCCAGATGGTCATGGTGCAAAGGAAGAAAATGTAAAAACGCAATCCCGTCACTTTTTTTTTTTTTGGTCGGTCATAAGGCTTGAACTCTGGGCCTGGGCGCTGTTCCTGTGCTCTTAAGCAGAAGGCAAGCACTCTACCGCTTGAGTCACATCACACTTCCATTTTTCTAGTGATTTCTTGGAGATAAGTGTCTCACTGACTTTCCTGTCCAGGCTACCTTTGAACCGAGATACTCAGATCTCAGTCTCCTGAGTAGCTAGGATGAAAGGTGTGAGCCACGGGCACCTGGCTCTACCACCTTTTTTTGTGGGGAGGGGTCCAATCGTGGGCTTGAACTCTGGGCCTGGGCCTTGTCCCTCAGCTCTTCAGCTCAAGGCTAGCGCTCTACCACTTGAGCCACAACACCACTTCCGGCTTTTTTATTTTTGATTATATGGTGCTGAAGAATAAAACCCAGGGCCTCAAGCATGCAAGGCAAGTGCTCTACCACTGAGCCAGCTTCCTAGCCCTATTTTTTTCTTCCCACCACTTTTTTTCTGTGCACATTTTTTCCCCACACAAGGCCTGGAGATCTAGAATCCTAGGATCAGCTGTGGCTCCAGTGGCTGCACCCCAGCCTAGGGTGATGGAAGCTGAGGCAGAGTTGCCACGACCTGAGTTCAAGACCTTGCTTTTCAAAATACACACACACACACACACACACACACACACACACACACACACACACACACACACACACACACAATTTAGCTCCCTGCTTTCAATTCTCGCCGTTTTTCCTACCAGGCTTTGGATTTGAACTCAGGGTCTGGGTAACTGCAGCACTGTGGATGAAGGGGAAGCTCAACATGCTTGAAGACAAGAAAGTCGGGCCTGGTCTCTAGGCCTGCATTCAATCCCAGCCCTGGAAAACATACTGTTTATAAACATTATAAAGATAGGATTTGTACTCACCTATAGATGTTCAGTCTATATCCTGTTTATTGGCTGTATTTTTGTTTTATTCATTTATTTACCATTTATTGACTGTGATGACATATGATATACATTCCATTTATTATATTGATGACATCCCATCACATAGTATCTAAATTTGTAGACGTGTTCTCCATAATGTCTGACACCCAGAGAAAAGGAAAACAGGTTTCACACTTGGTTTCTTATTCCACAATCCAATTGTTTGCAGTGCTGGGATCTGAACTCAGGGCCTAGCAGACCCAATTCATGAATGAGTGTGTCAACACGGCATCCTCTAGCCAAAAAGCTGCCAGGCAGTTCCCAGACCCTGAGATTGAGCCACATGGGATGACAAAATAGCCATACATGGATAGGCAGGTGGTAGTATATCAATAAATACATATTTGTATAGAATTCCAGAGACATCTACCTAGGATTCAATGACATAAACTACATTCCTACCAACTCTTAGGAATTTATTATGCTGCCATTGAAGGAATAGTATTGTTTTCATGCTTAATAAACCATTCATTAAGATCAATCAGCATCCTACGATCATTGCGTCTAATTTTATACTAGACCGATGCCTGCAGAAACTTCTCATTCAATCATGAGTTTGCTCACATTCTATTGTTATTCCCATGCATAAGAACAAGTCTCTTGGGAAGTCTCTGCATTGGTAGGTGTTAGAACCAGGATTAAAAATCAGGGCCTACGATGACATATGGGCCTGTGGCTTCCCTGATAACACGCTAGCCATGGCCAATGCAAAGTGAAGTACCCTTTATAGCCATGTAATTCGGACCCAGATTGGTCACCATGCAAAGGAAGAAAATTTTAAAAATTCATCCCATGGCTATTTTTCTGTGTGGGTTTTTTTAACTCTTGCAAAGCTTCAGGGCCTAGGATCACAGGATCGACTATGGGCCTGTGGCAGCCCACCAGCCTAAAGTGATCAAAGCTGAGGCAGCGTTGCCATGAACTGAGTTCAAATACCTTGGTGAGCAAAAACAAAACTAAAAAAACTAATAAAGCACCCTAGTTCAAAATTCACACCATTTTTCTGCCACAGCTGGGCTTCCAACTCAGGTTTAGGTAACACTAAAGCACTGTTGGAGAAGAGAAGCTTACCATCCTTGAAGACTACAAGGTCAGGTCTGCTCCCAGGGCCTAAATTGAAGCCCCAGCACTGGCAAAAATCATATGCCTACCTATTTTAACATAGGATTTCTATTCACATACATTTTTTCAGTGTAGTTATCCTTTTTATTGTATGTCTTAGTCATGGATGCATTTTGTTTATTGGGCATGATGACAGATATAACTGTGCTGGCATGGATGACAGTCTATTCTCATGTCTATAGAATTGCTTAAGCCTTCTCCATCATATCTGAGACCCAGAACTTTCACAGGACAGGAAAACAGGTGGACAGATTGGATTCTCACACCTGCATTCCTCGTTTGGCAGTGTTGGGATTTGAACTCAGAGCCTAACAGGCCCAATTGGAGAAAGGGTCAAGGTGAGGACACCATGATGTGAGCAACTAAGGAACTTGGCTGTTCCCAGGACCTATATTGAGCCCCGGGAGTAGGGCAGGTGGAGAGCACAATAGTCTTCCATTCATAAGCTGAAGACAGTATGCATATTTGTATAGAGTAGAAGAGATGGCAACCTGTGATCTAATCCAATCTACCCTGTGACTACTGATTGTTGGATCTTTCCGGATGCCTCCATTTCATGACTGTGATGATTATGGTCATGCTTCAACAACTCTTCATAAAAAATAATTGATACCCCAGGTATCTTACCTATCATTTCCTACTCATATCCTGCAGGAACTACTCATTCAAGGATGAGATTGATTACATTCCACGATTCTTTCTAGGTCCGGAAATGAGTATCTCAGGATCTCCCACCATTCCCTCAATGAAGGGGGCTGAACGGGATTAGACCTCAGGGCCTCTGTTGCCCAGTCGGCCTGGGCTTCCCCAACAGCTTCAGGCCTTCACCAACTCCAGGTCACCTTCACTCTGTAGGTCTCCAGGTTCAGAACCACCATGGTCACCGTGCAAAGGAAAATGAATATAAAAGCACCAGGTGGAAACTCCCACCGCTCTTTTTCCTCTCGTGGCTTTTTTATTGTCCTGCAAGCCCTGGGGTCCTAGGACCTGAGGATGGGCTGTAGGTCCACAGGCCACAGGCTAGGATGATCGGAGCTGAGGCAGAGTTGCCACGACTTGAGTTCAAGCACCGGGCCTGGTTAAATATATACATATATATATATATATATGTACATATGTATATATGTGTATATGTGTATATGTGTACATATATGTATATGTACACATACATATGTATATATATGTATATATACGTATATATGTATATGTATACATATATATGTATATATATATATACATATATATATACGTATATATGAGTGTATATATGTGTATATATACATATACATGAAGCACCCTAGCTCAGAATTCACACCATATGACTGCTAGAGCTGGGATTTGAACTCAGGTCTGGGAAACATTGTTGCAGTTTTGGGGAAGGAAAAGCTCACCATCGTTGAAGACTACCAATCAGGCCTGGTCCCAGTGCCTGAATTGAAGCCCAAGCACTGGCAAAAATCATATGACCACCTATTTTACACATAGGATCTCTATTTACATACATGTCTGGAAGGCATCATGTTGTCAGTGTAGTTATTCTTTTTATTATGTGTCTTAGTCAGGGATGCATTTTGTATTTTATTGAGTATGATGACAGATATAAATGTGCTGACGTGGATAGCAACCTATTTCTATGGCCATGGAGTTGCCTATGCCTTCTCCATCCTAGCTCAGATCAAGGACTTTCACAGGACAAAAAAACAAGTGGACCGATGGGCTTCTCACATTAGGATTCATGTTTTGGCATTGTTGGGATTTGAACTCAGGACCTAGCAGGCCCAATTGTTGAAAGGGTCAAGGTGAGTACACTGGCCTGTGGGCAACTGAAGAGCTAGACTGTTCCCAGGACCTGACATCGAGCACCAGGGAGGGCCAGGATAAGAATAAATTCATAATTTAAACATAGGATATACATTGATAAATATGTGTGGACAGCATCTTGCATTCGGTGCACTTCTTAATTTGTCTAATTCATGGAGTTATTGTGTATTTTACTGTGTATGGTGACAGGTATAACTGTGCTATACTGGATGTCAACCTATTCCCATGGCTATAGGTTGGCTACATAATATGCTCCATTCGTAGCTGAGAAGCAGGACTTTCACAGCACAGGAAAAGAGGTGGATCAATTGGCTTCTCACATCAGTATTCATCTTTTGACAGTGCTGGGATTTGAACTCAAGGCCTAGAAAGCCCAACTGGTGAATGGGTAATGGTGAGCACACCAGCCCATGAGCCAATAGGGGGTTAGGTCCATCCCAGGACCTGTTATCAAACCCTGGTGGGGTCCATTATTGATATAAATTCATAATTTATAGAGATGATCTCTATTTACATACATCTCTGGAATGCATCATGTATTCAGTGTAGTTATTCTTTTTATTGTGTGTCTTAATCAAGGATGCATTTTGTATTTTATTGCGTGTGATGACAGATATAACTGTGCTGACATGGATGGGAATGGATTCCAAAGAGTATAGAGTTGCTTATATAGCATACTGCAACCTAGCTGAGACCCAGAACTTTCACAGTACAGGAAAACAGGTGCAACTCTGGGCTTCTCACACCAGCATTCATGGTTTGGCAGAGTTGGGATTTGAACTCAAAGCTTAGCAGGCCCAATTGGCATAAGAGTCAAGGGGAGGACACTGGTCTGTGAGAAACTGAGAAGGTAAGCCTGTCATCGAACACCAGGTAGGGCCAGGATAGGCATAAATTCATACTTGAAACATAGGATCTGTATTGACATACATGTGTGAACCATCTTGCATTCAGTGCAATTCTCCTTAATTTGTGTCTAATTCATGGAGGTATTGTGTATTTTACTGAGTATGGTGGCAGGTATAACTACTGACATGGATGATGACGTGTTCCCATGGTTATAAGTTTGCCTATGCATTCATTCTCCATCCTAGTTGAGACCCAGGACTTCCACACGAGAGGAAAACAGGTGCAACGACTGGCTTCTGACATCAGGATGAATCTTTTGTCAGTTCTGGGATTTGAACTCAAGTCTGGGTAACCTTCCCTGGGGGGAAGGGGAAGCTTTCCATCCTTGAAGACTAGAATGTCAGGCCTGGTCCAGGGCCTGATTTGGAGCCCTAGCACTGAACAAAATAAAAAGCCCCCCTCTTTTAAACATAGGATATCTATTTACATACAGGTGTGGTATGTGTTATTTTCTAATTTTGAGTCTTATTCATGGATGTATTGTGTATTTTTTTGAGTATGGTGACAGGTATATCTGTGATGCCATGGATGACAACCTATTCCCATGACTACTGTGTTGCGTATATAGCATTTTCCATCCTCTCTGAGGCTCAGTACCTTCACAGGACAGGAAATCATGTGGATCCATTGGTTTCTCACATCAGGATGACTCTTTTGGCTATGCTGGTTTTTGTACTGAGAGCCTAGCAGGTAGAATTGGTGAATGGGTCAAGGTGAGCACACCAGCCTGTGAGCCACTAAGATGTTAGGCCGTTCCCAGGGCCTGAGGTAGTGCCCTGCGGTGGTCAATATATTCATGAATTCATAATTTAAACACAGGAGCTATATTTCCATACATAGGTGGAAAGCATCTTGCATTCCGTGTAGTGGTTCTCTTGATTTTGTGTCTTATTCATGGATGCATTGTGTATTTTTTTGAGTGTGATGACAACGATAACTGTGCTGACATGGATGTCAACTGATTCCCATGAGGATAGAGTTGACTATATGGCATACTCCATCCTAGCTGAGATCCAGGACATTCACAGCATAGGAAAGCAGGTGCAACGACTGACTTCTAACATCAGGATGAATCTTTTGGTAGTGCTTGGATTTGAACTCAAGGCCTAGCAGGCCCAAGTGGTGGATGGGTCATGGTGAGCACACCAGCCCATGAGCCACTAAGCAGCTAGGTTTTTCCTGGGACCTAAGACCGAGCCTCAGTGGGGGCCATCGTAGCCATAAATTCAGAATTTAAACAGAGGATCTCTATTTCCATACATGGGTGGGCGGCATCTTGGGTTCGGTGTAGTCATTGTCTTTATCTGATGTCTTATTCATTGATGTATTGTGTATTTTCTCGAGTATAGGATGACAGATATAAGTGTGGTAACCTGGATTACAACCTATTCCCATGAATATAGAGTTGCCTAATCATTCTCCATCCTAGCTGAGACCAAGAACTTGCACAGCACAGAAGAACAGGTGCAATGAATGGTTTTTCACCTCAGGGTGAATTTTTGGCAGTGCTCAGATTCAAACTCAGTGCCTAGGAGCCCCAACTGCCCAATGGGTCCTCATGAGCACACCAGCCTGTGAGCCACTAAGGAACTGGGACATTCCCAGGAACTGAGATTGAGCACCAGGGTGGTCACAAGAGTCCTCAATGCATCATTGAAAAATGGGATGTATATTCACATCCATTGTGTGGACTGGCTTGTGCATTGAGTATAGTTATCCTCTTTATTTTTGTATGCTATTCATGGATGTATTGTGTATGTTTTTGAGTATATATGACAGGTGTAACTGGGCTGACATGGATGAAATCATTTTGCCATGGCCACTGGCCATGGCATCATAGCTGGGACCCAGGACTCACACAGGTAAGGAAAACAGGTGCAACATCTGGCTTCTGACAGGATGAATCTTTTGGCACTGCTGGGATCTGAACTCACCACTTAGCAGGCCCAGTAGGTGAATGGGTCCATGTAAGCACACCAGCCTTTGAGCCACTAAGGAGCTAGGGCATTCCCAGGACTTGAGATCTAGCCCCGGGAGTAAGGCAGGGGGAGCACAATAATCATCCATTCATCAGCTGAAGGTAGTATGCAAATAAGTAGATATCTGTATAGAGTAGGAGAGATGGTGAGCTGTGATGTAATCCAATCTGCCCTGTGACTACCAATTCTTGGACCTTCCCCGATGCCTCCATTTCATAACTGTGATGATTGTAGACATGCTTCATCAACTCTTTATTAAAAATAATTGATACCCCATGAATCTTGACTATCATTTCCTACTAACATTCTCAGGAACTACTCATTCAAGGATGAGATTGATCTCATTTCATGACTCTTCCTAGGTCCGGAATCGAGTATCTCAGGATCTCCTGCCATTCCCGCAATGTAGGGGGGCTGACTGGGATTCAACCTCGGGGCCTCCATTGCCTGGTCAGCCTGTGGCTCCCTGATAGCCAGCAGGCCTTCAGCCACACCCGGTCACCTTCAATCTGCAGTCTGCCGGGTTTGGTCCCACCATGGTCAACATTCAAAAAACAAAACAAAAAAAAAAACAAAAAAAAAAAAACAAAAAAAACCTAAAATGCCAGCTGGAACTTCCCACCGCTTTTTTTCCCCCATCCGGCTTTTCTTTTTCCTCCAAGCCCTGGGGTCCTAGGATCCAAGGATGGGCTGTGGGTCCAGAGGCTGCAGCTTAGGATGATCGGACCTGAGGCAGAGTTGTCACAACTTGAGTTCAAGCCCTGGGTGTGGCAAAAAAATTTAAAAAATTGAAAAATTATAAATGAAGCACCCTAGCTCAGAATTCACACCATTTTATTGCTAGAGCTGGAATGTGAACTCAGGTCTAGGTAACTCTGTTGCACTGTGGGGGAAGGAGAAGCTCACTATTTTTTGTTGAAGACTACAAATTAGGCCTGGTCCCAGGGCCTGAATTGAAGCCCCAGCTCTGAAAAAAATCATATGCCCACCTATTTTACACATAGGATCTCTATTTACATACATGTGTGGAATGCATCATGTTGTCAGTGCAGTTATTCTTTTTGTTGTGTGTCTTAATCAAGGTTGCATTCTGTATTTTATGAAGTATGATTACAGATATAAATGTGCTGACATGGATAGCAACCTATTTCTATGGCCATGGAGTTGCCTATGCCTTCTCCATCCTAGCTCAGATCAAGGACTTTCACAGGACAAAAAAACAAGTGGACCTATGGGCTTCTCACATCAGGATTCATGTTTTGGCACTGTTGGGATTTGAACTCAGGACCTAGCAGGCCCAATTGGCAAAAGGGTCAAAGTGAGGACACTGGCCTGTGAGCAACTGAAGAGCTAGACTGTTCCCAGGACCTGACATCGAGCACCAGGGAGGGCCAGGATAGGCATAAAATCATACTTGAAACATAGGATATATATTGATAAATATGTGTGGACAGCATTTTGCATTCAGTGCACTTCTCCTTAATTTGTGTCTAATTCATGAATGTATTGTGTATTTTACTGAGTATGGTGACATGTTAACTGTGCTAACATGGATGACAACCTGTTCCCATGGTTAAAAGTTTGCCTATGCATTCACTCTCCATCCTAGCTGAGACCCAGGACTTCCACACAAAAGGAAAACAGGTGCAATGCCTGGCTTCTGACATCAGGATGAATCTTTTGTCAGTGTTGAAATTTGAGCTCAAGTCTGGGTAACCCCATTGCACTGTGGGGGAAGGGGAAGATCATCATCCCTGAAGACTAGAATGTCAAGCTTGGTCAAAGGCCAGATTTGAAGACCCAGCAGTGGACAAAATAAGAAGCCCATCTCCTTTAAACATGGGATCTCTATTTACAGACAGGTGTGATATGCATCTTGCATTCAATGTAACTATTTTTTTAATTTTGAGTCTTATTCATGGATGTATTATGTATTTTATTGAGTATGGTGACAGGTATATCTGTGCTGCCATGGATGACAACCTATTCCTATGGCTATAGAATTGCCTATATAGCATTCTCCATCCTCGCTGAGTCCCAGGAATTTCACAGGACAGGAAAACAGCTGTAAAGATTGGCTTCACACAGCTGGATGAACCTTTTGGCATTGCTGGTAGTTGAACTCCGGTCCTAGCAAGCCCAACTTTCTAATGGGTCCACATAAGTACACCAGCTTTTGAGATATTAACGATCTAGGCTATACCCAGGACCAGAGATTGATCCCCGGGTTGGGGTTTGTGCACCATATTCATCCATTCATAAGCTGAAGCTATTATGTTAATAAATACCTATTTGTATAGAGATGTGGCAAGTTGTGTTGGAATCCTATCTACCATGTGACTACTAATTCTTGGATCTTTCCCAATGCCTCGATTTCCTGAAGGTAATTATTATTGTCACCCTTCGTGAAGTCTTAATTAAAAATAATCATTTTGCTAAAGTTCTTGCCTATCATTTCCTATATGAATCATGCATGAACTTCTCAACTCTTCCCTAGACCATAATTCAAGCACTAGCCTGAAAAACGTAACATTTATAGACATTTTAATTACATGCTTTGTACTTACATCTATATATTCAGTCTATATCGAGTTTGCTGGAGTGATTCATTATAGTTTATTATTGACTGATTGAATTAGCATTTATTTTATGGACTTGAGTGCACCTATATCATTTATTACATTTATTCCAATCTATTCCATAACATGTAGCTTTGCACACATATTATGTATATCATACCTGACATCCAGCACTTGCACAGAAAAGGAAAACAGGTGTCACACTTGTAATCTTATTCCAAGATGAAATTTTTGCCAATGCTGGGACTTGAACTGAGGGCCTAGAAGGCCCAACTCATGAATGGGTGAGTGTCAGCATGGCAGCCTCTAGCCCATTCAGCTGCCAAGTGGATCCTAGGACCTGGGATGCAGCCACATGTTTGGCCAAAATAGCAATACCTTTCTATGCAGATGGTGGTATACAGGTAAATATATATTTAGATATTTTGATACTGCCAGTGATGTCTATCTAGTATTAAATGACATATATTACGTTCATACAGGTTCTCGGGTCTTTAGTGAGGACTCCATTTAATGAATAGTATTCTTTTAATGCATAATAAACTATGATTTAACGCATAATAAACTGTGATTATTGGGTCTAAATTTATATTAGACTGATTGATGAACTACTCATCCAACCATGACATTGATTACATTTCTCTGGTGTTCCTATGGACAGGCAATAGCTTCTTAGGCTCTCCAGCCCTTTGTAAGTGGCATGACTGGGATTCAAACTCAGGACATAGGTGTCCAGACTGGCCTATAGCTTCTCTGCCAGCCTGCCAGCCTTCAGCAATGCCAGGTGACCTACAGGTTGCAACCATGTCATTTAGACCCAGGACAGTCAACATCCAAGGAAGGAAAAGAGAGAATCTGCCAGGTGACCTACAGGATACAGCAGTGTTATTTGGACCCGGGATGATCACCATGCAAGGAGGGAAAACCAAGAAAACACCATCCATGGTCGGTTCCTAGCTTTTTTTTTTTTTGGTGACGTTTTCATTTTGTTTTCCTGTCAGCCCCCGAGGCCTAATATCCCACGATGGGTTGTGGGTCCAGAGGCTGCACCATCCCAGCCTAGGGTGACATTAGCTGAGGTAGAGTTGCCACGCTATGAGTTCAAGCTCCGTGCTGGGCAATACATAAATAATAAATAATTTAAAAATATTAAAAATAGTCGGGCGCTGGTGGTTCACGCCTATACTCTTAACTACTCAGGACGCTGAGATCTGAAAATCACTGTTCAAAGCCAGCCTGGGCAGGAAAGTCCTTGAGACTCTTCTGTCCAATAAACCACTTGAAAACCGGAAGTGGTGCTGTGGCTTAAGCAGTATACTGCTTGCCTTGAGCTGAAGAGTGCAAGGACAGTTCCCAAGGCCAGATATATATCAAACTAATGCTCCCTGGCTTGGAATTCGTGCCCTTTTTTTTTCTGCCATGCCTGGGAATTGAACTCAGAGACTGGGTAACTCTTATGCACTGTGGGGGACAAGGAAACTCACCCTCTTTGAAGACAAGTAATTCAGGCCGGTTCCCTAGGCCTGAATTCAATACCTAGCCCTGTTAAAGTAATATTCATCCACATTTGAAATAATTAATATCTACATACTTATGTTAATTGAAATTGCTTTGAGTGCATTTATTTTATTTTTTATTGATTCATTATTTTGTTGACTATTATTACACTTATGTATTAAATTGATTATATCTTATGAGAACTATACAGATTTGCATATGTTTTATGTATCTTACTTCAGACCCAGGACATTCACCGAAATTCTATAGTATATCATCCCATGCTTAGAAAAACAGAAAGAATACACCAACCAATGTCTAATTTATCCCTAGCACCCCAGTGGCTCCCATCTCTAATCCCAGCTACTCAGGAGGTGAGAAGTAGAAGATGAAGTTTCAAAGCCAATCCAGGCAGCATAGCCTGAGAGACATCATCTCTAATTAACTGGCAAAAAGCCAGGCTACAAGTATGGCTGAAGTGGTAGAAAATCAGCTATGAACAACCAAGCCAAGAAAGGGCAAGCTGGTTCAATTGCGGGGAGAGGGGAGTAGGGGAATAAAGGGGAGAGAAATCTTCCAAAAACAGAACTAAACAACACACAAATCCCACTTAATTTATGGAACCAACAAACTGAAAAAAAAAATCAAGCTTGTGCAGTTGTATAAATTTACATGAGCACATATGCTCTTAGGTACACTTCAAAGCCATGTTTTTAATAATATATGTATATATAAAAATTAATAATGTATATATATATATGAATAAACTAAGAAACCGGCCAATGACCAAATACTTCTGAATTAGTGCATTTATATTTATATTAGTGGCACTATAAATTATTTGTACTAAAAGTATATTCCAAGTTTCTTTCTGCAGAATCAATCTTAAAATGTTTCTTCATGTACCAGGCGTCAGTGGCTTATGCCTATAATACTAGCTACTCAGGAGGCTGAGATCTGAGGATGGCAGTTCAAGGCCACCCCCTGCAGGAAAATCCGTGAGACTCTTATCTCCAATAAACCACTAGAAAACTGGAAGTGGCGCTGTGGCTCAAGCTGTAGAGTGCTCGCATACAGATATAGAATGCAGGGATAATGCCCAATCAGAGTTCAAGCCCCACCACAGACAAAAAAAATATAAGACAGAAGTTTGTTCATACAAAATTCTAACATTCTGAGCTTTAGGAAACTTTTCCTCCATGGTCTTATGCTCTTCAGGCAACTACTCCACTACTGAGCTACATTTCAGTACCAATGTTTTTGTTTTTCATTTTACAATCCAGTTTATTCCCAAAATGCTTACAAATACTACTGTCCTCACAGAAGTGAGTTTATATTCAGAAACCCAACCTTTTTGTGGTATGAAGACTCCCCTAGTGTATTTCGTGGTAGGCACTGAGGAAAACTCACACGACACAATTGCAGACATTTTATAATTATAGAAATAATTCTAAATAGAAATAACATAAACTATTGGGCATGGGTGGCTCATGCCTGTAATCCTAGCTACTCAGGAGGCTGAGATCTGAGGTCTGTGAGACTCTTATCTCCAATAAACCACTAGAAGCCTGGAAGTGGTTCTGTGGCTCAAGCAGGTGAGCGCTTGTCTTGAGTTGAAGATCACGGGGACAGTGCCCAAGCCTAGAGTTCAAGCCCCACGACCGACGAAAAGAAGAAGAAGAAGAAGAAGAAGAAGAAGAAGAAGAAGAAGAAGAAGAAGAAGAAGAAGAAGAAGAAGAAGAAGAAGAAGAAGAAGAAGAAGAAGAAGAAGAAGAAGAAAGAAGAAGAAGAAGAAGAAAAAGAAGAAGAAGAAGAAGAAGAAGAAGAAGAAGAAGAAGAAGAAGAAGAAGAAGAAGAAGAAGAAGAAGAAGAAGAAGAAGAAGGAGGAGGAGGAGGAGGAGGAGGAGGAGGAGGAGGAGGAGGAGGAGGAGGAGGAGGAGGAGGAGGAGGAGGAGGAGGAGGAGGAGGAGGAGGAGGAGGAAGAAGAAGAAGAAGAAGAAGAAGAAGAAGAAGAAGAAGAAGAAGAAGAAGAAGAAGAAGAAGAAGAAGAAGAAGAAGAAGAAATAACAACTGTCCCAACCTTCTAGGGAGAAATTATATCCTGATTTTCATTCTCACTCTTCATGGCAGATGGTCAAAATAGAAAAACCAATGTGATATGCTGAAATGTAAAAGTTTAAACCCCCTTTTTTAAAAACTCTCATGTTATAAAATCAAAATATTTCAAATGAAGGCAAAGTGAGCTTAAAACAATATTAAAAATGCTAATGACGCTCCTTGGCTTGGAATGTGCCATTTTTTCTCTTCAAGGCCTGGAATTAGAACTCAGGGTCTGGGTAACTCTGTTGCACTGTGGGGGAAGGGGAAGCTCACTGTGCTTGAAGACCAGAAAGTCAGGCCTGTTCCCTGGGCCTGAATTCTTGCCCCAGTCATACTCCTTATATAAATGTTAAAGATAGGATTGAACTTCCGTACAGTTGTTCAGTCTTTATCATGTTTGGTGTGGTTATTCATTGTATTTTTTGTTTTATTCATTTATTTACCATTTGTTTTATTAACTTTGATGACACCTAACCATGTATTACATTGTTTACATCCTATCCCATAGCATCTAGATTTGTAGACTTGTTCTCCATCATGCCTGACACCCAGCACTCTCCCAGAAAAGGAAAACAAGTGTCACACTTGGCTTCTTACTCCAGGTTGAAAGTTTTGGCAGGCGCTGAGATCAAGCCCCAGAGGTGGCCAAAATAGCTATACATGGATAGGCAGGCGGTAGTATACCAATAAATGCATATTAGTACAGAGTGTCAGAGCCGTGCATCTAGTATTCAATGACATCTACTAGGTTCCTAACCAGTCTTAGGTATTTATTATGCCTCCATTGAAGTAATATTATTCTTTTCATGCCTAATTAACCATTAATTAAATGCAGTCTGTGTCCTAGGATTATTGTGTCTAATTTGATACTAGAACGCTACACAAACTACTCATTCAATCAGAACTTTTATGCATGGGCAGGAGTCTCTTGTGATCTCTTGCCACTGGTAGGTGTCAGCACTGGAATTTGAACTCAGGGACTCTGTTGCGGGGTTGAACTATGGCTTTTCTGACAGTTCGCCAGCCCTCAGCAATAACAAGTCACCTGTGCGTGGCAACCATGTCATTCAGACCCAGGATAGTCACCGTGCAAGGAACCACAGCCAAGAAACCACTTACCATGTGCAGCTTGCAGCTTTTTTTTTTGGTGACATTTTCATTTTGGTTTCCTGTCAGAACTAGGGTCTTAGGATTCCAGGATCGGCTTTGGTTCCTGAGGCTGCACCCCAGCCTAGTGTGATGGAAGCTGAGACAGAGCTGGGACGACTGAGTTCAAGCCATATGCATGGCCAAAAAAAAAAAAAAGAAAAAGAAAAAAATACGAAATTAAAAAATAAAGACAATTAAAAATATAATAAAACAATTACTTATCTCCCTGGTGTGCAATTCATGCCATTTTTTTCTGCCAAGCCTGGGATTTGAACTCCAGGTCTGGGTAAATAGGCAGCACTGTGGGGAAAGGGGAATCTCACTATGCTTGAAGACAAGAAAGTCAGGCCTGTTCCCTAGGCCTTAATTCAAGCCTCAGTCCTGGAAAACATACTCCTTATATACATTTTAAAAATAGGACTTATACTTCCATTCAGATATTCAGTCCATATCATGTTTGGTGTGGATATTCATTTTATTTATTGTTTTATTCATTTATTTACCATTTATTTTATTGACTCTGATGACACTTATACCATTTATTACATTGTTTATATACTATCACATAGCATCTAGATTTGTAGACGTGTTCTCTATCATGCCTGACATCCAGGACTCTCCCAGAAAAGGAAAACATGTGTCACACTCAGCTTCTTATTCCAAGATTAAATTATTGGCAGTGCTGGGATCTGAACTCAGGGCCTAGCAGGCCAAATTCATGAATGGGTGAGTGTGAGAACAGCAGCCTCTATCCAGTGAAGCTGTCAGATCGTTCCCATGCACTGAGATCGAGCGCCAGGTTTGTACAAAACAGCTATACATGGGGAGGCAGATGGTAGTATCCAAAAAATATATATTGGTAAAAAGTGCTAGTCTGTCTATGACTGAATGACATCTGCTATGTTCTGACCAACTCTTAGGTATTTATTATACCACCATTGAAGGAATATTATTCTTTTCATGCTTAATAAACTATTAATTAAGATCAATTAGCATCCTAGGAATATTGCATACAATTTTAGGCTCGACTGATGCACAAACTACTCTTTCGATTGTATCTGTAGTGATCTCCTGCCATTGGTAGGTGTCAGGACTAGGATTTGAACCCGGGGCCTATGTTGACAGGTTATCTGTAGCTTCCCTGATAGCCCTCCAGACTTCAGCAATGTCAGGTCAGGTCCACTTTGCAGCCCTGTCATTCAGACCCGGGATAGTAACCGTCCAAAAAAAACCCGTAAAACCCCCAGCCCTCTGCAGCTCACCACTTTTTGTGCTTTCCCACTTTTTTTTCTTCCTACAAACCCTCTGGGCCTAAGATCCCAAGACTGGCTATGGGTCTGGAGGCTGCAGCCAGACTAAATGATTGAGGCTGAGGTAGAGCTGCCACGACCTGAGTTCAAGCCCCGTGGTTGGCAAAAAAAAAAAAGAATAAATAAAAAAACTAACTAAGTAAGTAAGTAAATTAAAAAAAATCTCCCTGGTTTGGCATATCTGCCAGTTTTCTTTCTAGCCTGGGATTTGAACTCAGGCTCTTGGTAAATCCGTAGCAATGTGAGGGAAGGTGCAGAGTTGCCACTACTTGAGTTCAAACCCCATGCCAAGCCAAAAATTAAAAAAAAATTAAGTCACTGACCTTGGCAGGGGGAGAAATTGTGGAGATGGTAGGGAAGGGATGGTAGGGGGAAACAAAGGAGGCAACAATGCTCAATAGGAAATGTACTCTTTACGTTGTTCATGTAATTGTAACGCTCTGTACAACATTTTTACAATAAAAAGTGTACAAAAAAAGAAACAATGTAATGCTCAGAGAAGCATTTTGGGAGTAAGGGAAGGATGTCTGAATAGCTGTACAAAATTCTACACTGCTTTGTTTTTTAATGTTCACTATGTAACTGAATAAACAGAACTGCTTTTATTAAAAAAAAATTAAGTCGCTGTCTTGGAACTGGGACCAGTATTTCTGCCATTACTGGGATCTGATTCCACCGTCCAGGTAACTCTTTTGAACCATGGGTGACGGCAAGGCTCACTGTCCTTGAGGAAAAGAAATTCAGGTTAGAGTTCCCAGGGACTGAAGGCAGGCCCTGCAATAGAAAAAAAATATTTCTAGGGGCTGGGAAGGTGGCTCAGTGGTAGAGCGCTTGCCTTGCATGCCTGAGGCCCTGGGTTCAATTCCTCAGCACCACATAAGCAAAAAGAAAAAAGCCAGAAGTGGCGCTGTGGCCCAAGTGGTAGAGTGCTAGCCTTGAGCTGAAGAGCTGAGGGACAGCGCCCAGGCCCAGAGTTCAGGCACCAAGACTGGACACAAAAAATAAAAAGAAAAAAAGAAAAAAAGAAAAGAAAAAGAAAAAATATTTCTACATATGTGTAATATATGATATAAACTTACATATGTCTGCTAACTACATATGATTTTTTATTATTGATTTTGTATGTTTTTTATTTGATTCATTTATTGTTTATTGTATTTAGTGTTATTATACACATATTTATTTAAAAATTATACAAAATAATTTAGGACATTGACTCATTTTTCTATAATACTATATTAAGTGTTGAAACATGATACATAATTAAATGGAGGCATTTGTCACAGTCTTCACCTGTTTAGAATCTCTCCCAAGTATGAGATTTGACTTCTTTATCTATGGACATCTTCCTCTAGGGATTTTTTAGATGATTTATACTCAGAAGCCTTTTCATGAGGATAGGCAAGTTGAGGGATAAAATTGCAAGGGTGGGGTTAGAAATGTGGCTGAGTGGTAAAGAGCTCGCTCAGCATGCATAAATGCAAAGGTTTGAATCCTCAGTGCCACATACTCAGAAAAAGCCAGAAGCTGTGGAGTGGCTCAAGTGGCACAGTGCTAGGCTTGATAAAAAGGAGCTCAGAGACAGTACCCAGGCCCAAAGATCAAGCCCCAGGATGGCAAAAACAAATGGCCAGCTGCCAGTGGCTCACACCTGGAACTCTAGCTTCTCAGGAGGCTGAGACCTCAAGACCACAGTTCAAAGACAGCCTCAGAAAGGAAAGACAGTTAGACTCTTTTCTCCAATGAACCACCAAAAGACCCCACATGGTGCTGTGGCTCAAGTAGTAGTGTTCATATTGAGCTGAAGGGCTCAGGGACAGTGCCCAGGCTTGAGTTCGAGAAAAAAAAAAACACAACAGGAAAAAAGTGGGGGATAATCAAAATACTTTTCTTATTTGCTAATTATGAGAACATTATCTGGAAAATGAACGCTGATGTACACCAGAATTGGAGTCTGAGTTCATTGTTCAAGTGTAGTAGATCCATATGCCGAGGCTCTCTGTCTCTAGCATTATCACCTTGTGTCCTAGAGGGTTCTGAAACGTCCAATGTTGAAAGGCTTAATATGCTCCCCAAGCCTTTTGTGATAAGCAGTTGACTTGTATTGTCAATGTCATTAAAGTTCTGAACCTAGCAAAGCACCAGTAGCTCATTCCCATCACCCTAGCTCAGGAGGCTGAGTTCTGAGCATCACAGGGTGAAGCCAGCCAGGGCAGGAAAGTCTATGACACTTTGACTTCCACTTTGGAAAGATCAGATATTCAACAGCTTCTTAGATTTCCTTTGGTAATGAGAAGTTATTTGCCCCTAAATGTTCTTAGAGTTCTCGAGCTATAGAAGTAGGATAAAAAACATCATTGACCCATCCTGGGTTTAAATGAAGTTCTCAGCATCCAACCTGTAGCCCTGTTAGCAAGATGACCTCCAGTGTAACACTGTATTTGAGGAACAGAAAACAGTTTCAAAAGCCAGGCTAGGTGAAGAAACCTAGGCCTGCTGGACTGGGAGGCAGAATGAACACACCCAACAGGGAAGTAAGCTGCAAAACCACTTCATTCATTCCTGGCAAAGCCAGCAATGGGAGGAAACCTGAAACATTTATTAGAGTTACACCAGGATCAGGCTTTTCTCAGCCTCTTCAAACAATGACTAATTAACCTTCCTCCCTCAGGTGAAAGGAGCCTCAGGCTATCTTTAGTTTAATAATCAAGATCCAGTTTAGAGGGGGATAGGGGTGGAACAGAGTAGAAAACCTTGCTCGCTGGTTTTAGGGAGTAGGTTTTTGACTCTCCATCTGTCAGATTTAAAGGCCCTTCTTCTACCTCTGCCAGTGCTTTTTCCTTCCTTCATTCTGCACATCATTAATGCAAATCCCCAGTCCAAGGAGAGAGGTAGGGCTGTTTCTTTTCTGTCTCTGAACACCTGAGTTAGAACCTGGCTCTGCCTTCTTGGCTTTGGAGCCCTCTGCTTCCTGAGAAGTGGGACAGACACAGTCTGCCTGCTCTGTGGTTGTGTGAAGGCGATGCTGGTGGCATGGCACACTGCAGAAGGCCTCATCACTGGAAAGTATTCCCTTCGTTACTCCTGACATCCAAGAGCAGGTTCATCTATCTATCTATCTATCTATCTATCTATCTATCTATCTATCTATCTATCTATCTATCTATCTATCTATCTATCTATCTATCTATCTATCATCTATGTATCTATCATCTATCTATCCATCCATCCATCTATCTACTTAGGTATCTACATACCTACCTAGCTATCTCTTTGCCAGTTCTTGGGTTGAACTCAAGGCCTGGGCACTGTCTCTAGCATTCTACTACTTGAGCCACACCATGCTACTGAGGAATCAAACCCAGGGCTTCTTGCATCTTAGGCAAGCACTCTCTCAGTAATCCACATTACCAGGCCCCTATCTTTTTCTTAGTGGTAGTTTTTACATAATTATGCTACCAGCTGACATCTCCAAGTTTAATTTTCTGAATACAGGTTATTTCTACAAAACATAACCTTCTCTTCCCCTACCTGATTTGTGACTGTACTGGCCTTCACCTCATAATAAAATGTAAATAAAGGCTACTGTGAGCTTAGGTGGGCATCATATAATGTCACATGCCTGGAACCCTGGAAGAGAAAAGCCATGGGCCAGAAATGAAGAGAATGGTGCAGTATGCACAAGAGCATATCTGAAAAATAAATCTGTAAATAAAAGCAGAAGAATTTCATATGGTCTGTTTGCACTCAGGGAGGTAATATACACACATTAATAGTTAGGGCTCTCATTTTTTTGAATTTTTTTGGCCTTCTCTTTTTGAAATTTTTTGTGGTCATCCCAGGGCTTATACTCAAGGCCGGATGCATTCTTCAGCTGTTTTGCTCAAGGCTGAGGCTCTATCACTGCCACAACTCCACTTACATCCATCTGGTAGTTAATTGGACATAAGCGCCTCCCAGGTTTTCCTGCCTGGTCTGGACTGTATCTACTACTTGGCTTTATCAAAGCTGGAGCTCTACCCTCTGGGCCACTGCTCCACTTCCGTTTTTCTGGTGGCTTATTGGAGATAAGCCTCTCACAGTCTCTCCTGCTCAGGCTGGCTTTGGATTGTGATCTCTTGAGGAGGCTTCAAGTGGCTTTCCTCAGGGATTCACCAAGAGCAGATTCACAGAAACCCTTAGTCTAAATCTCGAGATCATCAGGTTATGAAATCTTTGACCTCTCCTACTTGGGCCCTGGGTGGCTAGGTTTTAGGTTGAACACAGGGCCTGGTTGCTGAGCATGAGCTCAGTGCAGAATCCCAGTGCTTTACCATTTTGTGTCATAGCTTCATTTCTGGTCTGCTTGTGTGTGTGTGTGTTTGTGTGTGTGTGTGTGTGTCCATGTGCATGCACACTTACACCAGTCCTGGAGCTTGAACTCAGCACTTGAGTACTGTACCTAGTTTCTCTTGTACAAGGATAGCCCTCTCCCACTTGAGCCACAGAGACACTTCAGGCTTTTTTTTTCTAGTGATGTGGTCCTGAGAAATCATGCCCAGGGTTTCATATATGTGCCCCTAAGGCACATTCCCAGCCCTCTACTTCAGGTTTTTTAGTTAGTTTCTTTCTTTTTTGTTGTTATCGGTTGCAGGATTTGATGTCTAGGCCGGGTGCTGTCCCTGAGCTCTTCAGCTCAAGTCTTGTGCTTTGCCACTTGAGCCACAGAGCCACTTCAAGTTTTCTGGTGGTTCATTGGAGCTAAGTGTCTCAAGGACTTTCCTTCCCAGGCTAGCTTTGAACCTTGATCCTCAGATCTCATCCTCCTGAGTAGCTAGGATGACCAACATGAGCCTCAAGCACCCAGATTCCACTTCAGGTTTCTTAGTGATGAATTGGAGATATAATCTCATGGGACCTTTTGTATCAGGGATAGTTTGGAACCCAGATCCTCAGATTTCAGTTTCCTGAGAAGGCAGGATGACAGACATTGGCTATAGAACCCTAGGCCATGGCACTCTGCTGCAAGGGGCTCCTTGGCTCCACATGGTGGACTGCTAACCATGAGCCCAAGAGGTAAGGGTCAGTGCCTAGTCCCCGAGTTCAAGATTCATGACTGAGGAAAAACAAAATAAAAAAATTGTCTGCAGAAGACAACTCACCCACTCTTTAGTAATACATAATTTCGTCCCTGCTATCGGGACATATCTGAGCCTCAATATTCTTGTCTGCATAATCATCTCATTTCAAAGAGACTCACTGACTTCCTGTCAGGGCTGGGTTTTATAGCCCCCAACCAACTTGGATGATGGGGGTAAGCCAGCAGCCTCTGGTTCCATCTAGCTGGGTTGCAGCGGCTTACATCTGGCTAAGTCAGGTTAAATGGCAGTTGTCAGTGCCAGACTCCTAGCTTGCTTTGTGATGAGGTGTTTGAAGTCCTGCCCGTCTGTAGTTGCAGTTAGAACACTCTACCTTTTTTTGCGGCAGTCCTGGGCCTTGAGTAAGGGCTTAGACACTGTCCTTAAGCGTTTGTGCTCCAGGATAATGCTCAATTGATTGAAAGACAGCAGAACCTCTGGGTTTTCTGTTTATATGGCACTGAGGAATCTAACCCAGGGCTTTGTGCTTACTAGGTGATCACTCAACCACCGAGCCCCAGGAGGTATAGAAATTGCATAAAAAGAGAGATGTCTGTATATTATTAATTTATAGATAATTACTACCATTTATTATGTATTAAGTTATGTTTCCTTAATGATTTGTCTCTGTAGAACAACTAATAAAACATTAATTAATAATTACTTAATATCCTGTTATTGTTTATAATATATGTATATACATCCATATATATAATTACATATTTTATTGAATGAGACAGATGTCTATATATAATTAAATTATGCATCATGTGTTACAACCAATTATTAGGTATTTAATTATGTCTCCATGTAATTTTTATTCTGTTAATGCTTAATAAAATAGTAATTTTACTTAGTTCACATTCTATAACTATTATGTCTAATTTTATCCCAGAATGATTCACTACTAATTCAATCTGTTTTTCATTTATTGTAGTGACAATCCTTCCGCCTATGACATTTCTTACCTTTATGACATTCTCTTACATAGCATATAGATTTGCATCCAAATTATACATCCTACCTGACACTGAGCACTTTAAAAGAAAAGGAAAACATGTGTCACACTCGGCTTCTTACTCCAAGATTACATTTTTGGCAGTGCTGGGATCTAAACTCAGGGCCTAGAAGGCTCAATTCATGAATTGGTGACTGCCAGCACAGCAGCCTCTAGCCATATTGCACTTAGTGTACTTATTCATTTTATTTTTTATTCATTTATTTACCATTATTTTATTGAATGTTATTACACATGGAATATTTACTACATTTATTGTATAGGATATACATTTGCCTATGTATGAAACTTCACACCTGACACCCAGGCTTTTCACAGAAAAGGAAAACGTGTCACCCTAGTCTTCTTACTCCACGATTCAATTTTTGTGAGTGCTGGCATTTGAACTCACAGCATACATGGATCAATTCATGAATAGGTGAGTGTCAGCACTCCAGCATGGGGCATATGGAGCTGACAAGCAGGTCCCAGCACCTGAGATCCAACCCCAGGTGTTGACAAAACAAGAACAGTTTGACATGCTGATGGTAGTACACAAATAAATATATATCCTTAAAATGTGCCAGAGATGTCTACACATTATTCAGTTATATAGGCTACATTCCTACCAATTCTTGGGTATTTATTATGCCTCCATGTAATTATTGTTGTTTTCATCCTTAATGAATTATTAATTAAATCAACCACTGTCCCGAAACTATTGCATCCATGTAATTAATAGTACTCTTTGAATGTGTCAAAAAGTATTCATTAAAATCCATTGGCCTCCTAAAATCACTCTCTAATTTTATACTAGTATCATTCAGGAAAAACTAATTCAACCTTGATATACATAACCTTCCATCCGTATTCCTATGAATAGGAATGAGACTCTTAGGATCTCCCTCCATTGATAGGGGTCCGGACCGGGCTTCAAACACAGGTCCTATGTTGCTGTGTTGGTCTATGGCTTCCCTGGCAGCCTGCCAGCCTTCAGCAATGCCAGGTAACAAACACTTTCAGCCATGCCATTCAGACCCAGTATGGTCAACTTGAAAAAAAAAATGTAAAACTGGCAGCCATCTTCAAGTTGCTGTTTTTTTTTTCTGTGTCATTTTATTTATTTATTTATTTATTTATTTATTTATTTATTTATTTATTTATTTATTTATTTATTTATTTATTTCCTGTCAGCCTTTTAGGCTCAGGAACCCAGGTTTGGCTGTGGGTCGAGTGGCTTCAACACAGCCTAGAGTGATCAAAGCTGAGGCAGCGTTGCCATGCCCTGAGTTGAAGCCCTGTGCTTGACAAAATAAAAATACATACATACATACATACATACATACATACATGCATATATACATAAATTTAAAATATTTAAAAAATTATGAGGCTCCTTGGCTTGGAATTCATGCCATTTTCTTCTGCCGGACTTGGGGTTTGAACTCAGGGTTTGGGTAAATCTGCAGCACTGTTGGCGAAGGGAAAGCTCACCATGTGAAAAGACAAGAAAGTCAGGCCTGTTCCCAGGGGCTGAATTCAAGACCTAGCACCCAAAAAAATAATATTCATATACATTTTAAATACATGATTTAAATTTACATACACATGTTTACTACATATTACAATTAGTATAGTTATTCATTTTATTTTGTGTTTTATTTATTTCTTTTGTATTTTAGAGAGTATGATTAAATGTATAACATTTTTTAAATTCTATTACATGACCCATGACTTTCACTGATAAGGAAAACAAGTGGGACAATTAGTTTCTACCACAAGGATTAAGTTTTTGGTAGTTCTGTGATTTGAACTCTGGGCCTCAAAGGCCCACTTCATGAATGGGTCAATGTTAGCACACCAGTCTGATGCAAGTGAAGTTGGCAGACAAATTTGATGACCTGAGATCAAGCCCTAGAAGTGGTTAATATATAAACTGATAGATGTGTAGATTGCAGTGTGTTTGTGTGTGTGTGTGTGTGTGTGTGTGTGTGTGTGTGTATGTGTTTATGTATGTATATACATTTATAAATAAATGTATACAGAGACAGATGAACATTTAAGTAGATTCTAGTGTATATCTCTATATGAAGTGATGTTTTATATGTTCTATACTATAAATTATTTGGTCTAAAATTATGCCTCCATCAATTAATCATGGTAGAAAACTTACAAAGAATTAATTAAATTAATCATTGACCCATATTTATTGCATACAATCTTATTTTAGAATTATTAGTTAATTAGTAATTCAATTAGTAAATGTCAAATGTACTATTAGTTCCTATAGAGAGGAAAGAGTTTTCTAGGATCTTCAGACATGTGTAGGTGGCAGTCCCAGGATCAAACTAAGGGCCTAGGTGTCTGGGTTGGACTCTGGGTTCACCGACAGACTGGGAGCCTTTGGCCATGTAACGTCACATACAATTTTCAAGCCAAATTATTGAGACCCAGGATGGTCACAGTGCAAACGAAACAAAGGTAAAACGGTTGTGCAAAACTTACTGGTTTTTTCCTCCTCCATTTTTGTTGGATTGATGCATTTTTGCCAGTGTTGGGAGTTGAACTCTGGTCCTAGGAAGCCTGGATCATATGTGGGTGTAAATGCTGCACCCCAGCCTAAGGTAATCATAAGTTAAGACACAATACAGTGCTTCCTTGTGCAAAAGTAGCTCAGGGACAGTGCCTAAGCTCACAGTTCAAGCCTCAGGACCTGCCACAAAAAAAAGAGCCAGTAACTCCATGTGTCTGTGTATGTATGCATGTATTTTTATCAGTGAACATCCAGAGTTGCTATGAAGAAAGGTTTGAATAGAATGATTTCATAGCACAGAGTGCTTTAAAGACAGTGTATGTTCTGGGGCTCCCCTCACTGTTCCCTGTGTAGCCTGAGGGTTTCTGCACACTCCAGGCTGCTGGAGGAAGTCTGCCTCATTGTTGTAACAAGCAGACAAAAGGCCTCACTCCTGTACAACTGTATAACAAACAATTCATCCAGGGCAATTAGTGAGGATGAGTGTGGGCAGATTCTGAAGGCCAGGAGAAAAAGGCCTCTTTGTACCCCAAGCTATCTCTCTCCCCAGTGCTCTCTATTGACAGGAAGCCTTCATTTGTGCCACCTCCTGTGGCAGGCCAAGTTCCCCGCACTTATCCTGTCTTTGTTAGACTATGTTCCAGTGTTGAAACAAATTGCTACAATTAATTCAAGGGTCTTTCTGGCAGACAACAAGTTAGCTGAACCTAATGAAAAGATTCCTAATTGGCAAAGGTGCCTCCCTAGGTTTCCTGAAGCTTGGTAATTCTAAGCACTTGTGCAAATTCACAATGCTTCCTGTCATCTATGGCTGGTGAAGATCATCAGGTTTTGAAACCTTTGACCTCTCCTAGTTGGGCCCTGGGTGGCTAGGTTTTGTAGTTGAACACAGGGCCAGGGTGCTGACCATGAGCTCAGAACAGAAGCTCTTCGCTTTACCACCATTTGGTGTCACAGTTCCACTTTTGGTATCTGTTTTGTGTTTGTGTGTTTTGTGTGGGTGGGTGGGTGGATGTGTGTGTGTGTGTGTGCGCGCGCGCGCACGTGCAAACACCAGTCCTGGAGCTTGAACTCAGTACCTGAGCACTGTACCTGAGTTTATCCTGTATAAAGATAGTGCACTACCGCATGAGCCACAGAGCCACTTCAGGCTTTTTTTCTAGGAATGTGGTACTGAGGATTCAAACCAAGGATTTCATACATGCAATACACTCTACCCCTAAGACACATTCCCAGCACTCCACTTCATGTTTCTTTCTTTTCTTGTAAGTTGGAGGAATTGAAGACTGGGACTGGGTGCTCAAGTCTAGCACTCTACCACTTGAGCTACACTGCCTCCTCAGGCTTTCTGGTGGTTCACTGGAGAAAGCATCTCAAGGAATTTCCTGCCCAGGCTGGCTTTGAACTGTGATCCTCAGCTCTCAGGTTCCTGAGTAGCTAGGATGACAGTCATGAGTCACCAGTGCCGAGCTTCCACTTCAAGTTTCTAAGTGGTGAATAGAAGATAATAGTCTCATGGGACTTTTGTGTTTGGGATAGTTTGGAACCCAGATCCTCAGATTCCTGACCAGGCAGGATGACAGACCTCAGCTAAAGACACCTAAGCTGTGACACTTTGCTGCAAGGGGATGCTTGGCTCCACGTGGTAGAGCGCTAGCCATGAGCACAAGATCTTCAGTTTGGACTAGATACAGGCATTGTCTCAGCCTCAAAGAGCCCTTCCTAGGTCAGATTCAGGCCTTATTTGTCACTATTCTTCACATCCTGCACAAATCATTTTGCTTCTCAGGGCCCTATCAGCCTGCCATGTGCTTCTTGCATGTATTCCTAGGACATTGTTAGGTTTTTGTTTCCTAATCTTCTGTTTGCTCTTGAAGACCCTGTGTGCTGTCACTTGGAAAAAAGATAAGTACTTAGAGGTAGGAAAAATCAAAAAAGTATTGAAAACAAACCTTACACATATAGTCAGACATTTTTACAGTTGTACAGTCTTGTAAGACAAGAGTATTTTTGATACTTTTATCATATTTTATGACAGATGGGAAGGGGAGAAGGGATGAGGTGCTGCATTGTATTCTCATAATTCAATGATTATTATTTTAAAATACTGTATTTGAAAGAATGTAATATTTAAAGATAAAAACTGTGCTCCTATTCTTTTTATAAGCTAGTCGTTTATAAAGCATTCCTCACTAAAGTCTTGTCGTCTGTGTCCCATGAACTATCCTCCTCCTTCAAAATAATCAAGGAAAACCCTTCACAAATAAGTGGACTGTTGTCCAATCTCTGGATTAGAATTTAAGATACAACATTGCCTGTGATTTTGTGCGTGTACATGTGTGCGGGAGTGTGTGTGTATGTAGGTGAACGTGTGTCTGTGCATATGGGTGTTTTAGGACTTGAACAGGGACTATATGACAATCCCGAGCATCTTTACCTTGACTGTAGTGCTGTACCAATTGTGCCACAATTCCAATGCAAGCTTTTTGTAGTGAACTGGAGAACAGAGACTCATAAAAATTCCTGATCAGGCTGTCTGAACTAAATCTCATGTCTCAAACTCCTGATTAGGTAGAGTTATAATTATGAGTCTCCAGAACCTGGTGATAAAGCACTGTTACTGGAGAGAGTGGGAGTGCATGTTTCAGTCCATCTTCACAACACTCTATATCATGAAACAACAACAGCAAAACCCTATATCAAAATAAAATAATAAGATGTAATTAGAATACAATTTAGTGATATAGTCTGCTAACATAACTTTCAGGAAAAGTTGGTCTTAATGATTTAGCAACACGAAACCAAACAAAATGAGATAATTTCAGTAGATTCTATGAATTTTTTAAATTCCATCTTAATAATTTCAAAACATTATAAGGAACAAGAAAACATTCATACCTCTAAGGAGAATGTTAAAAAGATAAAAGATGGCAGAATATGAAATGAAATATTCTACACTGCAGGAATATTATTGTCATGGTGAATATATGGTGGTATTGTTATGGTGAATATATGATAATGTTCTTCAGAGGAGCAATAGATAAATATATACTTACTGCACATAGTTTAACTTGTCTTATCTCTATCAACTTCCAGTCTTCTAGTGCACATTATCAATGTATTCATGTTTATGTTGTATTCCAAAAAATAACTATCAGAGGCAGGAGTTACCAAAATACATTAGCTTCAATGATTTTAGGAGATAAACGTGTTAATCATATTGACTATTTTATATAAATTAAACATGTAATGTGTTATTATTGTATCTCTAAGTATGTAAAAACACTACTTCAAAGTGAAATGAAATACAACAAGGTTTTGAAAGTATATGCCTATAAAGCTAGCTATTTGGGACATCAGTTCATGACCAGTGTAGTTTTACATGCAATGGTCCCCAACCCCTGGCTCTGTGTGATGGAATACGCCTATCATCACAGGTCCATGGGGAGCTGAGAGCAGGAGGGTTTGAATTTCATGCCATACTTGGCAAGAATTTCCACATGGCTCCATCTCAATCAAAGAAGGTTGAACACTCCCCCCGTAAGTGAAAATAAAAATAAGAGCATTATAGTATAAAAAACGAACAATATTAAAACATGCTAATACAAACCATCATGAACAACACACATCTAGTGTTTGTTTCTCATACCTGTAATCCTAACTATAGCTAGGATTATATATGTGAGCCAGAGGAACTAAGCAGTTCATTATTTTAAAAATGACTATTTGAGTGTCTGCTTTGACTCGGAGTTCTTTGATCTATTTGGAGTTGATTCTGGTGCAGGGGGATATATAAGGATATAGTTTTAGTTTTATACAAGTGATTAACCAATTTTGCCAGCACCATTCACTGAAGAGCCTGTCTTTCTTCCATTGTATTTTTTACCTCCCTTCTCGAAGATTAATGGCTATGTCTATAGGTTCATTTCTGGGATATTACTTCTATTCCATTAGTCCTAAAATCTGTTCTTGTGCCAGAACCAAGCTGTTTTGATTACTATGGCTGGTAGTAGAGATTGAAATTTGGTATTGATATTCCTCCAGCACCGTTCTTTCTATTAAGGATGATTTCTGCTATTCGAGGTCTTTTATTGTTCCATATGAATTTTTGGACTGCTTGTTGTATTTTCTTGAAGAATGAGGTTGGAATATGGATATACCATTGAAATTGTAGATAGCCTTGGGAAATATTGACATTTTCACGATTTTGATCCTTACAATACAGGAGCACAGGAGGTATTTCCACTTTCTAAGTTCTGTTTTGATTTCCTTTTTCAGTTGTAAAATTTTCATCCTAGATGTCCTTCACTTCTTTGGTTAAGTTAATTCCTAGGTATTTTAATTTTGTGGGGCTATTACAAATGGAGTTGCTTTAATGATTTCAGCCACGCTTTTCTCATTGTTGGCATACAGAAAAGCCATTGCTTTTTGAGGGTTAATTTTATACCTTGCCACTTTGCCAAAGTTTTGAATCAGCTGAGTAATTTGTGAGTGGAGTCCGTGAATAGGAGAAACCTAGGTCTCTTGGCACAGGCAGAAATTTTCTTAATAGAAACTCAGAAACACAACCATTCAAAGAAAGGTTGGACAAATGGGATTGCATGAAATTGCAGAGATTCTGCATGGCAAAGGGCATTCGTAGCAAGATCAATAGAAAGCCCACTACTGGGAGATCTTCACTAGCCATACAACGGATAAGGGTCTCATATATAAAATATACTTGGAACTCAAAAAATTAAATCCACCAACAACAAGTTCTCAAAGAAACAACTGCCCAATAAATAAGTAGGCTAAGACTTAAAGATAAACTTCTCTGAAGAGGAAAAAAGGATGGCCAATAGACACATGAAGAAATGCTCAACCTCTCTAGCCATCAAAGAAATTCAAATCAAAACAACCCTGATACATCACCTCACCCCAGTTAGAATGGCTATAATCAAGAGCTCTAATAACAACAGATGCTGGAGTGGATGTGGACCGAAGGGAACCTTACTGCACTGTTGGTGGGAGTGTAAACTTGTTCAACCACGTTGGAAAGTAATATGAAGGTTCCTCAAAAGACTCCACATAGAGCTCCCCTATGACCCAACAATCCCACTTTTGGGCATTTATCCAAATGTTTACAAACAAGACCACACTAAAGCTACCAGCACAGCTATGTTTATTGCAGTATTATTTACTATAGTTAAGATATGGAACCAACCCAGATGCCCCTTAGAAGATGAATGGATCCAGAGAATGTGGTATATATACACAATGGAATTCTATGCCTCCATCAGAAAGAATGACATTGCCCCATTTTTTAGGAAATATAAAGACTTCGAAAAAATTATATTAAGTGAAGTAAGCCAAGCCAAAGAAACATAGGTCCCATGGTTTCCCTTATTTGCAATATCTAGTATATATATGAGCCAAGCAGAAAAGGTCAGATAAGGTGATGTTAGGAAAATGAGCCCTAAGTTTTGTATTCAAATGTTTTTTTTTCCTTTCATGCATTCGTTTGTAACACATTTATAAGATTATTTCTTTGTTGCTTTGTATGTCCCTCCCCCACAGTATAACCCCTACTTTCACTGTATTTGATGTCAGTATAATTTGTGGAGGGGAAGGGGAAAACCTAGTCGTTTAAATAAGAAAATATATTCCCTATTCTAAAACATATATCAATTTAGTAGATGTTAGTGTTATCAGTATAAATTATGCATGTATAATATATGTAATGTATTATATTACATAACATATAAATTATATATTTATAATGTATGTATAATTACTGATATTCTATAAATACTATAAATAATATATGTTTAAAACTGGTTTTAATATTATATTGTGAAGGATACAAAGAATGACAACTTTATTTGAATAAATATATTTGTATGCTTTAGTCACATTATTTTTTTCTGTGTCAGTACTGAGGCTTTAACTATGGTCTGGGTGTTGTCCTTGAGTCATTTAACTCAAACTGGCTTCATATAGCTATATGTAGATTTCAGCCCCTAAGTAGCTGGAATTACAACCATGAGTCATATTATGTTTTTTTTAAAATTCCATCCTTGGCATGTTCTTACATAATTATTTTTGAATGTTCAATTATATTATGATATTTCATTTCTAAACCAATTCAGAATAAATAACTACTTATTGGGTAAAGCTCTTTGTTGCAATAGAAATTGTAAGGACCCTATTTTACTATCAATTTTCAAAGATATTGCTAGTTTAATACATGGACAGACGAGTAGAAAAATTATATTAAGTGTTCATAATAAATGTACTATATTATATTACATAACATGTAAATGATATATTTATAATATATGCATAATTAAGGATATTCTATAATTACTATAAAAAGATATGTATAAAACTGGTTTTAATATTATACTGTAAAGGATACAAGGAAAGAAAACATTCCTATCTTAACTGTCTCATTTTCAACGGTAGACAAACTATGCTATAAAAATATATCTTCAAGAAAGCACACCTATGAAATCATGTGTTCATCTTCATCGCTATGAACATCTTCTAACATTGGCTACACTTATCCACTAGCGTCAGCTTACAATCACAAACACTTTGTGATACTTTCTGGATAAAGTTTCTTGTCCTCATTCTCATGAACCTTTCAGTAACTTCAGTGCAGAACATTTTCTCCTGCTTAGCCTGTAGATGATATCATCCTTTGTTATTTCCCATCAAAAAATTGTGGCTAGCAGGCTTGAGTATTGGTATATTCAGAAGTTCTTTGGTTGTGAATTTTTCCTTTCCTTTCTTGGCAAGTGAGCTGGAATAATGAAAAACATTTAAGGCAATGTGTTTTACTGTAAATAAAAACATACTGATTTGAAAATACTACAAATATTCATTCTTTAAATGTATTTTTAATTCAAATATAATAGGGATGGTTTTAATGTTGCATGCCTTTAAATCTAGCTATTTAGATGGCTGAAAACAGAGGATCATGGTTTCAAGCTAGAATAGGTAAATAGACCATGAGTCACTTATCTTTAACTAAGAATCAAAAAGCTAAAAGTGGAGCTGTGGTTCAAATAGAAGACTGCAAGCCTGAACAAAAAGAAGAGTAAAAGAACCTAGGCCCCAAATTTAAGTCATAGTACAAGCACACATATACCATATAGATATATGGTTCCTAATATATTCGAAACCTGGTCATAGATTAAATATGAAGTGTGAAAAAGTATGTAAGTCTGAAATGACTCCGAGGTATTTTGACAAGACAATTGGAAGAGTTATCACTTAATCAAATAGCAATGAGGGATTGGTTTGTAGATAAAGATCAAAGCTCATTTTGGAAACTGTTGAGTTTGTTAAAATCAGTAGCTAGGAGTTGTCAGTAAACGGGATGCTATTAAGCACTGTAATTAAAGAAAGAACAAAGCTGGAGAAAAAACAGAAATAATTACATGTACTCAGTGGTAACAACCATGAGAAGGAATATTATAGAACTAAGATAGAAGTAAGCCCTGGAATACAAATATGTAAAACATGACAAATGAAGAAAACAGTAATAAGTATGCAATGCAGACTTATATGGATAGGTATTTTTAATGTTTAAGGCCTATGAAGTGATTGTGTGATGACCTAAAATTTAAGAAATTGGTAAGGTCAACTATCCCTTGTGCCAACCATAGCTGATAGTTTAAGTAAAACAGGGCCACAATAGTGTGTCTTGATTTACCAAAGTGAAAACAGGCCAATATTTGGAAAGCCAATTTTTGGACATGTGGTTGGAGTGACAATTACTGCAGTTTGTTCAAGTATCAGTAGAAGGGTACAGTTTTAGCACAATGATAGAAATCTTTCAGGGATCAGGTAGATTTCCCTCGGTCTTCAAATTTCCTTTTTTTTTCTGAGTACCAAAATATCATTACTGGAAGCCAGTCCCAAATTTTGCCTTTGGCAATTTATCAGATATTCAGTCTATCACTTGTCCAAATAATAGAGAATGTGAACAGGTCTACATTGAGCACTCACAGGAGACAGGTCTCTGGAATTTCTCACGAAGAACCTTCTGCAATCGTGGGCTGGATAGAGCTGGATTATATACAAAATAGACATCATAGATTGAAAGTATTCTGCTAAATTGACACTTGAGATATTGGATGTTTTAACTGCATTGTATTGATTTTTATGAATCAATTAATTAGATACTTCATACCACATGATATTTACTACACAATGAAATGCATGCTTATTGCATTTCCTTTGTATAACATATACTATGTTTTGAAATTTGGTAAAAATGATTCGTCTTTTTATTTTTTTTTAATAAGGATTACTCCTAGTTCTCAAGAGTGGGGAAATGCCCTGGAACATTGTAACTTCAAGTCATATGATGCCATGTGTCATATCCTATTTTCCTTGTACAGACTTGGTAATAAATTATATGTCATTTATTTTTTATTTTTATTTATTTTCTATTGCAGCACCTTGATATGTGTAATTAAAACTGTAGTTTTCTTCAAGTATTTCATCTTACACTCAAGTTTTTTTCTTCCAAGCTTTCTAATAAATATGTAATCTATTCAATTTTGAAAAGTACTGCTGTACCTCCCACTTATTTGTGGCATTTCTGAAACCCTGTGTGTCAGGGTAGATACCTTTGCCAGAAACAAGTATTGTTGAATACATAACATTTGGCTACTTAGAGAACAAAGGATGTGAAGCTACACTAGCCAGATAAAGATCTTCCAGGACAATTCAAGGGCAACTCATGTACTCTCTATGTAGGTGAATAGGGAGCATAGAAAAGAAATTCTTACACTTGAAAATGATTGAGTGTGTGTGCACATAGGTGTTCACTTATTTATCTATTGCTAGAGTTTTACACATTCACAGTTTCCAAAATCCAGAGAATCACATCTATGGGCATCGCTTTCCTATGTTGCTCTTTGGGTAATAAGAATGTAACGTGGTATTGTCCTGTAGTAGAGAAATTACTCAGAGATTCAAGTTTTTTTCTTTCAATATGTTGCTTGTTCCTACCTCTAAAATTAGGAAGTCTGTTAATACATAATATATTTTAAATTATTACATATTTAATACATAACACAATATATAATATATTATATATAATACCTGACAGTATTATATATTCATAAGGTTAAATATGGCAAACCTATCAATGTCCATACTTTCCTAGCCATGATTAGGTTCAGTAGAGTTATGTGCATTACATCTCCACAGGGAAAGTCTACTGAAGTTATGATGACCTTGACCTAGATAAGGAGAATTCCTGTAAAAAGAGCCTCTCCTCAATTATGAGAAAAGATAAGTTTGGAAGTTTTTTAGTTTTTTTTTGTTTGTTTTGATTTTGGCCAGTCAAATGGCCTGAACTTTGGGCCTGGGCACTGCCTTTCACCTCTTCAGCTCAAGGCTAGTGCTCTACCACTCAAGCCATAGTACCACTTCTGGCTTTTTGTACTTATGTGGCACTGAAGAATCGAACCCAGGGCCTCATGCATACAAGGCAAGCACTCTACCACTGAGCCACCTTCCCAGCCCAAGTATGGAAGTTTTTGAGAAGAGGGATTTGACATTTGCTTTGCAGCCTTGATTATTAATGAATAGGTATTATTTTACTCCAAATTTCGTCTCCTTTTATGTTCCATAAACAGTTACACATGATCATCATTCCATCGCATATCTTTTTTTTTTTTTTTGTCGGTCGTGGGGCTTGAACTCTGGGCCTGGGTGCTGTCCCTCAGCTCTTCAGCTCAAGGCGAGTGCTGTACCACTTGAGCTACAGCGCCACTTCCATTTTTCTGGTGGTTTAATGGAGATAGGAGTCTCACGGTCTCTCCTGCCCGGGATGGCTTTGAACTGCGATCCTCAGAATTCAGCCTTCTGAGTTGCTAGGATTACAGGCATGAGCCACCAGCTCCCGGCTCCATCGCATATCTTTAAGTGCTTCATTTTTTTCTTTTATCATTATTATTTTGTTGTTGTAGTTTTGCTGATCCTGAAGCTTGAACTCAGGTCCTAGGCAGTGTCCCTGAACTCAAGGCTAGTACTCTGCCACTTGAGCCACAGCACAACTTTTGGGTTTTTCAGCCTTGGCTTGCTTTGAAGCATAATACTCAGATCTCAGCCTCCTGGGTAGCTAGCATTACAGCTGTGAGCCACCAGCGCCCAGCAAGTCCCTCTCTTTTAGATATTATTCTAAAAGCCTCCTGTCCAAGGTCACTCCTAAGATAGTAAATGGACCTATGCCAATAGTTCCTTCAAACTCTTATCTCCTGTTATGTCTATGGTGTGTCTTTTGCATCGTATCCTAGACCTAATTCACTGTTCTCTTTCTAATCCATGATTCTAGATGTGTTACTAATAATTACCTAAATTTTGTGGTTATAAACACTAAATCACTCAACTATTAATTTCATTTAATTTTTTTCAATATGATTGTTCTTCAGTACAAATCTGAGCTTATACTCACCTCTTCCATCTACCTCTTGGCATGAGCAGAGTCTGGGCCTATTCTACCTCAAATGCAAGAGGTTAGCCAAAGAATAGCCTAGAGTAATCCTGCCTAGGAGTCCGGACAATTAGTTGAGTGCCTGAAAGAAGCAATGCATTCCTGGCATGGGAAGGGGTGAGAGAGACAACAGCCTAGAGAGCAAACTGACAGTCACAACATTTAACAACTTCTCTTTTGGAGAAACTGACCTCCTGCAAAGTGGCAGTGAGATAACTCGCATAGCGAATTTTCGTATATGGAGGAACTTGTCATGTTTCACTACACAACTCACTTGTAGTCAAAGAGAGGGTCATTCTTTTGTGTCCTCCATAGGCCCAGTCTCATTTTATCTCCATCTTAGACTTTGCTCATAGTCTGTTCCTTCCAGAAGGTCCTTGATGAAGAAAGTGTGATCTTTTGGCTTCTGACTGGCCCTGTGGGAACTGACGCCACTTTTGGTTTTCAACCTGTTCTTTCTGACATTGGGAAAGCTCATTCTCTGAATTTTGCCTGAGGGAGTGAGTTTCTCCATTTCCAAAGAGGTCAATTAATATCTGATTCTAAGACCCAAGTGGAAGTCCTTCACCAGATCCTACAAGCTGGAGTGGATGTTAGCTCAGACTCCAGGCCATCCTCATATTTCTCCAGCTCTTTGTCATGAACCAAAAGGTTACAGGAGTTCAGTTCAGAAACAAAGATAAATGAAAATAACAGAAGAATCATTGACAGGGGGAGGAATTAGAAACATTGGGGGAAACAAGGGCTCAGAAAATCTAGGATCACTCACATCATTTGGGAATGACATCATAAGATTAGGAAATAAAAGTAATATATTACTACCTAAATTAGTAACTCGTCTATTGTACATCACAACTGTTCTGTCAAAAGGTAGCTGTCCTAGTTGTATTTTGATGAGGGAAATGGAGCACATTCTTTCCTCACTGAGTTCTACTGAGTATTTTCATCCATACCCCAGGTTGTTCTCACTCTCTACTTCTCTGTTACTTTCCTTTGCTGGATTCAATCAATGACACTTGAAAGTGTGATAATCTTCAGACATGTAATTACATTTTCTTCTAATCCATTTGTTATCAAATAAAACAAATTATGTGGAAATATATGTCTATGGTAAATTTTCTCCATGGCATATTTATTTGATGATATTAGTATTATTTTTATAGTTTCAACTTTAAAACGTGAGGAAAATGTTTTGTTACTATTAGCACTAACTATTTGCACATTTTTTTGTATTTTTCCATGTCTGTGTATTTGGTATTAACCTTCTAACATTGTCTTTTTCCTCAACTGTTGCCTTCTTAAAATTTCAAGTTACAAGCTATATATGATGGTCCTGTATGTGTGCAGTGATATATTTAAATTTTGATCTGATAGCCACATATTATAGGATATCATCAACCTATTGTAACTGCCCTGAAAATAAATAGGGAGGTCCTCAACTGCATGGATCAACTAGATTTAACAGACATCTACCAAATATTTCGGCCAGCACCATCAGAATACACGTTTTCCTCAGAAGCACATGGGATATTTTTCAAAATAGATCACATTTTAGGTCACAAAGCAAACTTCTCTAAATTCAGAAACATTGTACTTTTACCTTGTGTTCTCTCAGACAACAAGGGAATAAAATTACAACTCAACACCAAAAGCCACCAAAGAAAGTCCTGTAACACGTGAAGGCTGAACAACACACTGTTGAATTACCAGTGGGTCATGGAAATGATTAGAAAGGAAATTCTAATATTCATGATATTCAACAAAAATTAACACACAATTACCAGCTCCTCTGAGAAACATCAAATACAGTACTCAGAGGCAGTTTAGAGCTCTGAGTTCCTACACCAACAAATTGGAGAGATCTGAAACCAACAATTTAATGACACATCTGAACGTCCTAGAAAAAGAGCAAAAAGATAAATCCCAGTCCAGGAGACAGAAAGAAATAATTAAAATTACATCAGAATTAAACAAATTAGTTTTAAAAATGATAAAAATAATCAACAAAACAAATAGTTGGTTCTTTGAAAAAATTAACAAAACTGACAGACCTTTAGCAAATCTTATCAGAAAAAGGAGAGTACACAGCCAAGTAAATAAACTCAGAAATGAGACTGGAAACTTCACCACGGAAACAACCAAGATTCAGAAAATTATAAGGGAATACTTCTCAAAACTTTACGTTAATAAGTTTGAAAACGTGGCAGAAATGAACCTTTTCCTGGCAGATATCGACATGCCGAAAATCAACCACAATGAGTTAAACCAACTTAACAGGCTCATACCAACCACTGAAATAGAAACAGTAGTAAGAGATCTTCCATCTAAGAAAAGCCCAGGACTAGATGGATTTACAGTGGAATTCTACAAGGCCTTCAAAGCAGAGGCCACACCAATAGTCCCTCCAATTCTTCAATGAAATTGAAAGAGAATGTTACCTACCAAACTCATTCTATGACGCCATGATAACCCTCATCCCAAAACCAGGCAGGGACTCATCAAAGAACAAGAACTATAGGCCCATTTCTTTGATGAACATTGATGCAAAACTTCTCAACAAAATTTTCGCCAATCGATTTCAACAATTCATCCAAAAAATCATAAACTGCGATCAAACAATATTCATTTCAGGGATGGAAAGCTGGTTCAATATAGCAAATCAATTAATATGACTCGTCACATCAACAAACAGCAAGGATTAGAACCATATGATTATCTCAATAGATGCAGAGAAAGCATTTGACAAGATCCAACCAACCCTTTAGGATGAAGTTTCTGGAAAAATTAGGAATTTATGGAACATTCCTCAACACAATAAAGGCTGTATATGACAAACCTACAGCAAGCATTACAATTAATGGTGAAAAACTAAAGCCATTTCCTCTTATCTCAGGAATGAGACAAGGATGTCCACTCTCCACTTCAGTTCAATTTAGCATTAGAATGCCTAGCTACAGCAATACGACAAGATGCAAATATCAAAGGGATCCAAATTGGGAAAGATGAAGTAAAATTCTCCCTCTTTGTAGATGACATGATTTGCTATTTAAAGTATCCCACGGACTCCACTACCAAATTACTGAAGCTGATTCAAAATTTGGCAAAGTAGAAGGGTATAAAATTAACCCTCAATAATCAATGGCTTTTCTGTATGACAACATTGCTAATATCATGGGTGAAATCAGGAAGGCAACTCCATTCATAATAGCCCCACAACAAATAAAAAACCTAGGAATTAACTTAACCAAAAAAGTGAAGGACTTCTATGATGAAAACTTTAAAAACCTTGCAATCCCATTTGTCCAACCTTTCTTTGATTTGTTCTGTTTCCGGGTCTCTATTCAGAAAATTTCGGCCTGAGCCAAGGAGACCTAGGGTTTCTCCTATTCCATCCTGTAATGTTTTCAGAGTGTCTGCTTTGAGTTCAAGGTCTTTGATCCACTTGGAGTTGATTCTGGTGTACAAGTTGTCATGTCCAAAATGAGCTTTACAACGTCGGTGAGGGGGGGGAAGGGGGGGAAGGAGAAGGATTGGGATTGGGATTGGGGGGAGGGGGGAGGCTGGGAAGGGATGTGAAGGGTAAACAAAGGAGGAGGCTGCAATGCTTGGTAAGAAATGTACGCATTATCCTGCCCATGTAATTGTAACTCCTCTGTACAGTATGTTCATAAATAAAATTAAATTAAATTAAAAAAAAGGAAACTTTAAAAACCTTAAAAAGGAAATCAAAAGAGAAATTTGGAAGCAGAAAAACCTCCCATGCTCCTGGATTGGAAGGATCAACATCGTGAAAATGGCAATACTTCCCAAAGCTATCTACAAATTTAATGTGATACTTATCAGTATTCCAACCTTATTCGTCAAGGAAATAGAAGAGGCAATCCAAAAATTCATATAGAACAATAAAAACCCAAATAGGAAAAACAATCCTTCACAGTGCTGGAGGAATATCAATACCAAATTTCAAACTCCACTACAAAGCCATAGTAATCAAAACAGCCTGCTACTGGCACAAGAACAGACCTCAGGACCAATGGAATAGAATTGAAAACCCAGATATGAACCCACACCTAATCTTCGATAAGGGAGCTAAAAAATAGAATGGAAGAAAGACAGCCTCTTCTGTAAAGGGTGATGGCTAAATTGGTTGATCACTTGTAGAAAACTAAAGCTAGAGCCTTATATAGCATCCTGAACAAGAATCAACACCAAATGTATGAAAGAACTCAGAGTCAAAGCAGACAGCCTGAAAACAGTACAGAATGGAATACAAGATACCATAGATCTCCTTGGCACAGGCAGAAATTTTCTTAATAGAAACCCAGAAACACAACAAATCAAAGAAAGCTTGGACAAACGGGATTGCATGAAATCACAGAGCTTCTGCTGGCACAGAACATAGCTAGCCAGATCAATAGAAATCCCAAGGATTTGGAGAAGATCTTCACTAGCCATACAATGGACAAGTGTCTCACATCTAAAATATACCTGAAACGCAAATAATTAAAATGCCCAACAACAAACCCTCAAAGAAACAATTGCCCAATGAATAAGTGAGCTAAAGACTTAAAGAGAAACTTCTCTGAAGAGGAAAGAAGGGTGGCCAATAGACACATGAAGAAATGCAAAACCTCCATAGCCATAAAAGTAATGCAAATCAAAACACCATTGAGATACCACTCTCATTCCATTTAGAATGTATATATTCAAGAATTGTAATAAAAACAGATGCTGGAGGAGATGTGGACCAAAGGGAACCTTTCTGCATTGTTGGTGGGAGTGTAAACTTGTTCAACCACTTTGGAAGGTAGTATAGAGATTCCTCAAAAGACTCCACTTAAAGCTCCCCTATGACCCAGCAATCCCACTTTTGGGCATTTACCCAAATGATCACAAACAAAGCTATCAGCACAACTATGTTTATTGCAGCATTATTTGCTACAGCTAAGATGTGGAACCAACCCAGATACCCCTCAGCAAATGAATGGATCAATAAAATGTGGTATATATACACTATGGAATTCTATGCCTCCATCAGAAAAGATGGCATTGCCCCATTTGTTATGAAATGGAACGACTTGGAAAAAATTATATTAAGTGATGTAAACCAGGCCCAAAGAAACATAGGTCCCATGGTTTCCCTTATTTGCAATAACTAATATATGTCTGAGACAAGCAGAAACTGTCAGAGAAGTTGATGTTAGGAGAAATTAACTCCAAGATAAGGATTCAAATGTATTTTTTTTCTTGTGATTGTTTCTAACATACGTATAAGGTGATTTCTTTGTTTCTTTGTATGTCCTTCCCCTACGGTAAGGCCTTGATTTCACTGTATTTGATGTTTGTATAATTTCTGGAGGGGAGGGAAAAAACATATTGTTTAAATGGGGATACAGGTGGACCCATTCCAGCAATGAGATGTACAAGACTTTATGTCGAAAAACAAAATGTACAACTTTGGCTGGGAGGTGAGGTGGGGGAAGATGGGAAGGGATGGAAACGGGAAACAAACGAGGACGCAACAACGCTTGGTAAGAAATGAACTCATTACATTGCCCATGTAATTGTAGCCCCTCTGAAAGGTAAGTTCACAATTTTTAAAAAAGATGCAAAAAATCACCTCTATGGTTTCTTGTGAAAAGACAGAAGAATACAATCAGTTTCTCAAGGAAACTGACCCATAACTATAGTATTGTCAATTCCATAAATGATGTAAGAAGACAAGAACAAATTTCAACTCAAAGTGTATGATATAAAATTTACTTTGTCTCCTGTAAACAACCTTTCAATTCTATCTATGTCTTCTTCCCAAAGTGATTGGTATTTTATTCTAATCATATTTTTAAATTAACTTTAAGTAGCTGTATAGAAATTGCTGTTTGACAAAGCAGTTTATGTATAGTATTTAGTGTGTTTTTTTTCTTTTCTTTTTTCTTTCCTGAGGTTTGAAATCTGGGTCTGGGCGCTGTCCCTGAGCTCCTTTGAATGAACGCTAGAACTCTTTCACTTGAAGCACAGCAGTACTTTCAGATTTTTCTGAGATTTAATTGGAGATAAGAATCTCATGGATTTTCCTGCCAGGGCTGGCTTCAAAACTCAATCCTCAGCCTCCTGAGCATCTAGGACAACAGGCGTGAGCCTCTAGTGCCAGGCTTAATAAAATGCATCATGTTTATTTTTGCCTAGTCCTGGGGGTTGAACTCAGGGTCTTGGCAATGTTCTTGAGCTTCTTTTCCTCATGCTAGCACTCTATGACTTGTCATAGTGCCAATTACAGATTGTTTTGTTTATGTAGTACTGAGGAATCAAACCCATGCTTCACACATGCAAGGCAAACATTGCATGATCTAGAAGTCAGAGAAAAAAAAATGTGTTACCAGGATGAAACAGGTTTGGGATGGGAAAAAGAGAAGTAGTGGGTTTAATTATAAAAAGGAAGCATGAGACAGACTCATTTTTGGTAAAGAAACGTGTCTGTAAATATGGTATATTCATATAGAGTTGATAGAAATATGTTGGGCTTAATATGTGTGCAAAATAATTAAAACTACTGAAGTCTGCATAAAGTATTTGTGAAATATTAATGTCCTACTTGTGATGTCATGCTATAAATATTTAAAGAAACCAGGAAAATTATTCCAGGGATATTTCTGTGTTCTTCTGATAACTTCATAAAGATCCATACTAACCTCAATAGAATTTAATGATAACTAGAAAACAGAAGTCAATATGGAATGTTTACATTGAAAAATAGTCTGGGTCTAAGCTTGAGCTGAAATATATCCTGCTAATTAGAAGGCAGAGATTTAGAAGACATATCAGGGCCAGTTTTGACAAAAAAAAATAGTGAGAAATTACAAAACCAAAGTAAGTTAGACATAGTGTAATTTCCCTGTTATCTCACGTTTGTGGAAGTCATAGGGAATAGATCATTGCTCACGAGAGGCTTGGCCAGAAAAATAATCTAAAGTGGTTAGAGTCTTAGCAACTTCAAGCACCAGTAGTGCCAAAGGAAAAAAAAGAAAAAGAAGAAAACAGAAAAGGAAAGGAAAGGACAGAAAAGGAAACTATTTCCATTTCATTCTTAGTTTTATGTCAGTGGGTACAAGAATTGAAAATATTTTGTTTAGTTTTTGAGGATTCAGGCCTCTCTAATATGAAAGTATTTATTTCAAGTAACTATTGTATTACTACTATGTATGAAATTATTATTAGGCCTTCTTGGAGATTTAACCCATGGCTTTGTATATATTAGTCTGTTTCTACAACTGAACTGTACCCCAGCTCTCTTGTAAAGTTTAGAAACTGTTAATGAATTCTTGAATAGTTAGCTATTCTACTTTTCATCTTATCTTTTCTCTCCCACCTTTTCCACTGTGTATTTTAATTTGTGTTGAAAACTTTCCTCAATTTTATCTTCTAAACTTAGAATGTTGCTGTTGAGTTTATAGAGAAGTCGGTCTAGTTCAAAGCCTTGGCTTGGTGCCAGCTAAGTAAGGTATAGCTGCACAAAGGAAGAGGGATAAAATAGGAGTGGTTATAAACAAAAGCACTGGTCTGAAGCCTCAAAATAAGGACCCCAGTCTGTGTGGACCAGTCACTAACGAGGTTTTTAAAAAAATAACCATCACTATTTTAGATTTTTGCAGAGTGGGATAGTGCATAGTCACAGGCAATGTCTGCACTGTCAGGTAGTCCAGTCTGCTCTTTCACATGTTACCCAATAGCCAAGTTTCAACACAAATGACTATAATGAGAATGTACAAATCATACTGTGACTTTTCCCTCTCATGAATCAAAATTCTGTCAAATGATTTCTGTCTGCAAGATGTTTACACATTTCTCATTATCTTTCCTATTTTGTCTTCAATAATATTGATGCTCATACTACTTTTTTGTTGTTGTCTTGTGTGTACGTGCCATTTTAGGGCTTGAACTCAATGTTTAATGGTCTCCTTCATATTTATTGCTCATGGATGATGACACTCTATTCCTTGAGCCACATTCTCACCTTCTGCTTCTTGCTGGATAATTGGAGATAATTTTTCACATTTTTGTCTGTTTGCACTGACATTGAACTAAAATATTCAGGTCTTAGCCTCCTGAGTTTCTAGGATTCTACACATGAACAGCTAACACCAAGCTTTGCTATACTGTTATTTTAATTATGTGTTAGAAGAAAGTGGAAGTATATTTGTTTTAAGTGTGCAATTTTCAAATACAAGTTTGAATCAACTTGATATAATGTAACATCAATTTTAACAGTGAAATATATGAATGTTACACATTCTCAAAGAAATATAATTGAAAACAAAAGGCATAATTGTTTTCTTAGAACAAGTAATGGAACCATGAATTTCATTCATATTATAATTCATGTTTTATATAACTTTAATTAGCACCCTTCCATGACTAGGTTCAATTCCTCTGTACCACAGAAAAAGAAAAAGCCAAAAGTGCCACTATGACTTAAGTGATAGAGTGCTAGCCTTGAGCAAAAGAAGCTCAGGAACATGCTCAGAACTTGAGTTCAAGCCCCAAGATTGGCAAAAAAAAAAAAAATGAGCCTGATGAGACGTATTCTTCTGGGAATCAGAGGAGGGCTGAGTTTATAGGTAAGAGGTAGGGTAGAGGGTAGGTGATGGTGGTTAACCTCTGTAAGCTACTCAGGAGGCTGAGATCTGAGGATCCCAATTGCAAGCAGGAAAGTCTATATGAGACACTTTTCTCTAATTAAACACACAAAAAGCCAGAAGTAGAGCTGTGGTTTAAGTACTAGAGTGCTAGCCTTGAGCACAAAAGCTCAGGGATCAGGGACTGGGAAGGTGGCTCAGTGGTAGAGCGCTTGCCTTGCATGCCTGAGGCCCTGGGTTCGATTCCTCAGCACCACATAAGAAAAAAGAAAAAAGCCAGAATGGCGCTGTGATTCATATGGTAGGGTGCTAGCCATGAGCTGAAGAGCTGAGGGACAGCACCCAGGCCTAGAGTTCAGGCCCCACAACTGGACCCAAAAAAAAAAAAAAAGCTCAGGGATCAGATACCATCCAGGCCATGAAATCAAACCCCACAAGCACGCACATGCACACACACACACACACACACACACACACACACACACACACACACACACACACACACACACAAACCCAAGATAGAGCAGTTGCCAGTCAGCCTGCACAAGTTCCATCTCTAGCAACTCAATATTTTTAAAAAAAGAGGAAGAAGGGAAGGAAAGACTTGCTCCAGGAGGTGATATAAGCAGTGTCAAAATTCCACAGGAGTTCTAAGATGTGGATTCAGGGCACAGGGCCTCAGGAAGAAGGTACAGCATGGGCAAATGTCCTGAGGTGTGGTGTAGAACTGATGGTATGGGTGGAATGAAGGTTCTGTGGCTTCAGGCAAGTATGGCAGGACATTCAAGGCTGAGTCACAGGTAGGGCAGAGGGTCGGGTCCCAGAATGGGGCCCAGGGTGAAGATTAGGTCAGATTTTACCAGGGACCCCATCCATTTCCTGTGGCTGGGAGCTTATTTTTAACAGCTCCTGACCCTCAGACCTCCTTTGCATGTCGGATTCAGGGCAAATGCAGGGAATAATGCTTGCTTAAGAAAAGCTTCTAGCCCAATGCCACCAGTGGCTCAACCCCTGTAAATCTTAGCTACTCAGGAGACTGAAATAGATATCTTGTGTCAAGCCAGCTCAGGGGAGGAAAGTTAGTGAGACTCTTTTTGCCGATGACCTACCAAAAGCCAGAAATGGAGCTGTGGCTCAAGTGGTAAAGTGCTAACCTTGAGTGAAAAAGTTAAGAGACCAGAGCCCAGACCCTATGTTCAAGCCCCAGTACTGGCACAGAAAAATAAAGAAAAGCTTTCAGGAGCTCCTAGCTCACTGTGGTGAAAGGCCATATCAGCTGGGCACTGGTGGCTCACACCTGTCCTCCTAGTCCTCAGAAGACTGAGATGTGAGGATCACGGTTCAAAGCCAGCACAAGCAGGAAAATCAGGGAGACTCTGATCTCCAAGGACCCTCCATAAAACCGGATGTGGCTCTGTAGCTCAAGTGGTAAGCTAAAGAGTTTGGGGACAGCGCCCAGGCCCAGAGTTCAAGCCCCATGACCAACCCCTGGCCTACTTGTATCTCACTCTGTGGCTCTAGGCCCACTTTCCAGTGGGCCCATAAGGGTCTCCCAATTCTAGGTGTCCTACAAGTCTTGAGAGCAGCCTGTTTGGAGGCCATTCCCTACAGAGCAAGACACAGTACCAGAGAAGGGTGGAGCCTTGGGGCATGGAGATAACCAGAATGGCATCTGTCATGGATGTAATGTGGATCTGAACAGTAAATTGAAGTCTCAGACCACAGTTCTGAGCCAGGAGGGGAAGAAACTGCAAGATGTCACACCAGGTAATGCCCACTCATGCGGGTATCACAAGAGTGTGAATTTGTCAGGCACACCTTGGGCAGGTGTTGAGTTGGGCTCATGAAAGACTTGTAGTCTGAGGAATCCACAGCCAGCTGGCTGTCCCTGTAGTCCCAGGGCTCAGAGGCCTCCTTTCCTCACTAGTGCTCAGGGGCACATGAAGGTCTGCAATCGTGGGCCGACTACAAATGAGCATCCATTTGGTCCTGTGGCCCAGTGCACAGATGGAGGGACAGGTTCCATGGAACTTACTGCCATGGCCCAGACCCCTTAGCCCAAGAAGGATTTAGGTAGAAACCACTTGATATGCCTGTAGAGTTTACTGTGACAATACCTCAGGACTGCCCCCAGTTCTAGCTCAGCTCATCATTACCACCTTCCTGTGTATGTGTTGTGTGTGTGTGTGTGTGTGTGTGTGTGTGTGTGTGTGTGTGTGTGTGTCTGCATGTCTGTGTGTCTGTGTGTGTCTGTGTGTGCATGCAGGGCCTGGGCTCTGGGCCTCACTTTTTTCATTCAGGGCTAGCACTCTACCACTTAAGCCACAGCTTTTCTTCCAGGTTTTGGGTGGTTATTTGCAGAAGAGAGTCTCACAGACTTTTCTATCTAGGCTGCCTCTGAATGGCACTCCTCAGATCTCAGACTCCTGAAGAGCTAGGAGTATGAGAGCATGAGCTATTAGCATCTGGCCACACTTCCTTTCTTGGCTAAAACATACTACCTCTACATAGCACCCATCTACAGCTACCCCTCCTACCCCAGGCTTCAGATGAAACATAACCTCCTCCCCTAAGGAAAAAGAATGGGATCAGGTTTGAGTTATACGTTCTTCACACAGTCAGGGGCTGGTGGAAGCTGATGTGGAGGTCAGAGATCTAGGCCAGGGCAAGTAGACAGCTGTTAGAACAGAAGAGATTCGGAAAAGACATCCATGCAGCTGGATGCCAGTGGCTCATGCCTATAATCCTAGCTACTCAAGGCTGAGACCTATGGATCAATCAAGATTCAAAGCTAGCCTGGGCAAACTCTTATCTCCAAAGAATCATGAAAATGATGGGAAGCGGAGCTACTGTAGTTCAAGTAGTACAGCACCAACCTTGTTCAAACAAGTTAAAGATACCTAGGATACCACCTAAGCTCTGAGTTTAAGCCCTGGTAAACACACACACACACACACACACACACACACACACACACACACACACACACACATCCTTAGCAGTTGCCAGAGGCTCATACCAGAAATCCTAACTACTCAATTGGTTGAGCTCTTAGGGCAGCAACTTAAACCAGTCAAGGCAGGAAAGTATGTGAGACTCGTCTGTCTATTCAGCTACTAAAAAAGATGAAAGGTGAGCTGTGGTTCAAGTGTTAGAATGTTAGCTTCGAACAAAGGAAGCTCAGGGACAGTGCCAAGCTCTGAGTTCCAGCTCTAAGATTTTTTTAAAGACACCCTATACCCCATTCAGGCCATACATCTTGATTTTGGTCATCCTAGATCTCACCTCTACTCCTACCACTTCCACAGCACAAGTGTCCGGTGTGTGGCTAGCACTGGGTTAAGAACTTACACAAGGGGGACATAGCCAGTTCAAGGATAATGCCCCAGAACATTGAGGCACTGGCCATACCAGTCTCTCATCCCCTAGTTCTCTGGCCCTGGAGCTCAAAGTCTTTGCCTCTGTATTCTGACATCTGGAATTGTCTAGAGGCCCTGCTAGGGTTGGAAGATAGACTTACCTGTGAAAACATATATTGACATTTCCTAGACATCGACCAATGCTTCCAAGCCAACTTGGCCTCACCTCCCATGTAAACCCTGATCATCCTTGCTGGGTTAGCCTTCAGTCAGCTATCAAGCTCGAGTTGGTCAGAGCCACTGGCAACCACCCTTCCCCCACTCCACTGCCAGACTGCTGAGAGTGGGACGTACAGCCAGAGGCCCAGCTGAGGAAAATTACAGGACATCGCATGACTGACCCTGCCCCCCTAGAGCAGGGGAGAACATATGCCAGCTGGCCCTGCTGACCCAGAATCCTCTGGAGGTGTACAAAGATATGGACAGCCGAATTTGGGCTCCAAAGAAAAAGTGGAATATTCAGGTCTCTGACAATTTAAGACTCATTACAGATCCTGATCGAGGCTAAAGGCAAGTATGCAATGGAGAAGGGGCACTATCCGAGATTAGGAATAGGCAGACAGGCACTCACAAAGTGGACAGGGGAAAATGAGGGAACCACACACACACACACACACACACACACAAACACACACACACACACACACACACACACACACACACTAACGGGTAGCTCAAGGCCTCAGGGAGTCCTTGAGCACATGAATATTCCAACCACCGAGAAGATGGCACTATTGTTATCAGAACAACTGTAGACAAAACTGAGAGCCTCTACACATCTGGAATGGCTCCTAACACAGCAGGTCATTTCCTACTGTACACATAGCTTTTTCCAGAATTTATTTTTTATTTCAGTTTTCTCAAGGCTAGCATTTTATTGCTTGTACCACAGCTCCATTTCTAGTGTTTGTTGGTTACTTTCAAATCAGAATCTAATGGACAGTTTTTTCTTGGTCTGCTTTCAAACACAATACTCACATTTCATCTTTCTGATTAACTATTATTAATGACATGAGCCACTAGTGTGGCTTCTACTTTTTTCTCTATAACTATCTAATGCACATACTTAGATAGTAATGTAAAACTGAGAGTATAGAAGCAAGATGTACAGTGATGATACTGTCCTGTCAGAAATTCAAGTTAGTTATGTAAATTTCTTAAGACCATAAACAAAAAATACCATGATACAGTGTAAGAGAACTCACTATTGAACATATGAGCTTTAAGAGCCTTCTAATAGATCCATTATTTATTGTTACCCAACATTATAAAAAATGTATGAGGCATTGGTAAAATAGAAGTCCTATGCATGACTACATAAATTCTTTGTTTTTTAAGACACTTGTTTTCATCTAAAAAAGTAGGCCTGTCTATTTTCTTCATGTGATTTTGATGATTGAAGGTGCTTAGTGAGAAGGTCAAAATGTATTAGTAGTCCTAAACTATCAATTCTCATTTTTTCTTCTTGGAGAATATAATGATCAAAGCAATAGTTCAGAATCAGCAAGCAATAGTTCAGAATCATGCTTCTAGTGCAAGTGGATCACCAGTGAGAAATCCTCAATACCATTTTCCACAAAGTTTTGTCACAGATAAAATCTTCCTGCCTTCTCTAGCTGCTTTAACTAACTTGGACCTATTTCTTCATTGTACAGGAAAAGTGTGATTCAACTGATTTCAGTGAAATTTTACTAGAATTACCAAGGATTTACTAGAATTACCAAGGATTTAGATTCTTGTCTGTAATTTGTTCAAAGCTATGTCTCTTTATGTAGGCTACTAAAATGTATTTACTAATTCCAAGTAAATATATAAATTCTATTTCCATCTTTTTTAAAAAATAAAATTTTGTTTGCTCTATCAGTTGATCAGAGGCATGAATTTTGTGGCTAGCTAGGTCATTGCATATCTGTATCTCTCTTCCTTTCTCTATTTCATGGTTCTCATAGATAATATGATTGTTCCATAATTATCCTAATTTATTTTGCTTTTATATTTTTGGTTGCATCATTTCACTTTTTGCTCTGCCATTTCCCAAATCATTTATGTAGAGGGCATTATTTCGTCTTTTCTCATTCCTAGAATAAACTGCACATGAAGACATCACTGGTCCTTATTTTCAGTCTGTACTTTTGAATACGGAGGAACATCTTTCCTCTGTTCTCCATCAATTCCCTACTCTCCAGTTAGAATAATTTTGAATAGTAAAATTGGAAAAAGGATATAAATCAGATATGCAGAAAATTCACTAGATTTTTCTGACCAGTTCAACCTATGTGAACTATTAGGGAAATACATGGAAACTTCATTCCCATTGGCACTCAAAGTCTCTGGTGAGGCAATTCTTAGGAAGCTGAGGAACAAGATGAAAAAATAAGGAATGTTATCAATTGCAAGACAAAAATTGGACAAGGATCCAAGTAAATTTCTTCATTGGGCTGCTGAAAATATTCAGCTTACTACAATGTGGAGACTACTTTCCAAAAAGGCCACTCATGTGAATACTAGGGATGATGAGTATACCCCTCTTCATCAGGAACCCTACAGTGGACACTTAGACATTGTCCGTGAGTTGGTGGCTCAAGTGGCAAATGCAATAACTGTAGATGGCTGGACAACCCTGCACAGTGTATATATGCAGAATAATACCAGAGTGGCTTCTTTCTTACGTCATCATGATACAGATACCAATGCCCAAACTAAAGTCCTCTTGCTGCTGAGAATTGAGATAGCAAAGATACAATGGACCTCTGCCACTGACTGGCTCTGTTGGGACGATGGAGGACACCTAGTGGAGGAACTGGAACAGGTGGGGAGATGGCAAACAGACAACTCACACAGAAGAGGAGTGAATGCTGAGTGTGATTTATTGCAGAGGATAACATGCTTTTATAGCTAAAGTCTCCATGAGAAAGGGCAAAAAGTTACACAATCTTGCTGCAAGGCTTCATTTTTAGGTGTTCACCAGCTGGTCTCCTGATCTTGTTTTTTGGATTACGAGCTATGACAATAGGCACTTGTTTTCGGCTTTACCTCTATTTTTTAAGAAATACAATTGGTTTTGATGTTTATCACCTATTAACCATTAACCAGAGCACACGGGCAAGGTGCTGGACAGAAAGGCATGAACTCTAGTACTTTATAGTTACTTTTGTTTAGTTTTGTACTTTATATGTTTCAAATCTTTTTTAAGCAATTGTGCTTCTTTGACATTCTTTAGAGGGTCCCCAATTTGTGGCCAAAATGATGATATTTAGTATACTTAGTTAAATCTGGCCATATATCAAATTTAAGCTCATAGTGTCTTTTCTGTAACCCTTTCACATAATCGTTTACTCTTCTCCATAGAGGCCTTAACTGTCTCATAAGATCTTTCTTGTTCCTTCTTTGATAGTAAGTACCAAGGAGACCTAGATCTAGCAAGTCTCTCAGTAAATGAAAGAGAGTAATAGGAAGTTTTTTCTTCTAAGTAGTTTTCCCAATGGTTGCCGTACTTATCATACACAACTGTAAAAGGCTATGGATTTGGTGGAAGTCTTTGGGGTCCTCTAGATAATAGAGGATCCCACCATTTTCCTCTGATAAGCCATTTCCACCTTCCATCTACCAACTTTTTAAGAATCTTATTTAGCTTTTGGTCTAAATATCCCTCTACATCTTTCTTATCTACAGGATATCTATATGAGTCTATTGTATATGCTTTAGGATTAAAGGGAAGTCTCCAGTAGCCATACACTCTTTTTGATCTAGCCGTGCCTACAGCTTCCTGTAAATCTCTTACAAACAATTGCTTCTGCTGAAGTGATGTCATGAAACCCCCAATACTTTTATATTTACTTATGACTTGTCTAATAGCTTCCACAAGAGGGGCTTTTATGGTAGCACTTAACTCTGGTGAGTTAGTCATATTCTCAGGACACTCATCGGATGTTGGAGTCATCAACACTTTTAAGAAAGAGCCTTGAATAAGGGAACATTGAGCATGAGTAAGTAGAACAAGCAGCAGGAACAGTAAAAGATTAATAGGCACTCCTATACAGCAAAGAAAAGCAAAACAGGAACAGAAACACATCTTTCCCAGGGGCTTGCCAGCCTTTCCAGGAGGTAGGCCTCTTTGAAGCCCCATTCTCTGAGGTAGACTTCAGTGAAGTCCCATTCTCAGAGATAGGCCTCTTTGAAGCCCCATTCTCTGAGGTAGACTTCGGTGAAGTCCCATTCTCAGAGATAGGCCTCTTTGAAGCCCCATTCTCTTAGGTAGACTTTGGTGAAGTCCCATTCTCAGACATAGGCTTCTTTGAAGCCCCATTCTCAGGTCTGAATGCAGGTGTTCCATGCTAAGCAGACTCCACTGGAGTAGGCATGGCATTTGCCCCTTTTTTATATATTAGATGTGCCAGAGAAATTTCTTCTCATATAGAGAAGATGGAGCAGAAGACTAGTTTGAAGAGGACTGGAAAGACAACAAGAATACATATAACAATAAGTATTATGACTTCAAATGTAATCAAGTAGTGCCACCAATCTAAAGGATTAAGACTTTTTAATCCTCTCTGTAAGTCTGCTGCCAAAGAATTTATCCCCACGGTTTCCAAATGAGCTTGACTAAGGGCTGAGATATCTTCCTGTAGCTGTCCTATCTCATGAATTAAGCTATTGTCCTTCCAGAATTTTTGTAAATGCACTTTGGTAACTTCCCAATCTAAGCTCTCATTATAAGGTAATGGGGTAACACAAGTATATTTAAATGACTGATGACAGCTAGTTGTCAGCTGGGTTTTTAGATTATTGACTTCAGTCCTTAACTTTAAGACTACTTTTTCCAAAGCCTCTATTTTTTTTTTTTTTAATTTTGGATCAATAATTTTTTGCTCTGTTAATGTTAGAGAAACATCCTTATTTAACTCATTAACAAAATGTGCCGGGCCTTTTCAACCAGCTTCTTGATCTTTCCCCATATAGGTGGTGTTGCGGTTTTTGTTAAATTAGCCTGTGGTGGTGATAGAGAGAGAGTCTTTATCTTCTGCTCCAGTTTTCTCTGCTGATGTATTTTCATTTTCTTCCTGTCTCTTTTTTGGGCCCAAGAAAGGCCTGATGAGTCTGTTTGGGACCCAAATGGGGGATTCTGCATTCTGTGGGAAAACATAAGCATAGCCTCTCCCGGATGTTAACAGGATGTCTGGCCCACGCCAGGTTCCAGTAAGTAGATCCTTCCATTTTAGTAAAGGAAAAGTTGTAGTTTTTCCCATGCCCCAATGTCTCATCATTGGGGTTATTCCTTGCTCATCAGCATTGAAATAATTAAGAACCAGTAAAGCATGGTTAAGAGTGTAATGGGGGAAGTATTGCTTCTCTCCTCCCTGTCTAATTCTTGTCAATTGACTTTTTAAGGTCTGATGAGCTCGTTTTATGATTGCTTGGCCTTGTGGATTATACAGAATCCCTGTTTTGTGCACGATTTTCCATTGTGCACAAAATTTAGCAAAAGCATTGGAGGTGTATGCTGGTCCATTGTGAGTTTTTATTTCCTTAGGAATTCCTAGGTCTACAAAGGCTTTAACCAAATGTTGAATAACATCTTTCACAGCCTCTCCAGAATGGGCTGTAGCAACCATAGCATGAGAATAAGTCTTTATAGTAACATGGACAAAGGAGAGTTTCCCAAATTTTGTTACATGGGTAAAATCCATTTGCCACAGAACTCTAGGCTTTAAGCCTCTAGGATTAACTCCCATTTTTTGTGGATGAAAAACTTCCAGGCATGCCTCACATTCCCTTACAATTTGTCTTGCCTGTTCTCAGGACACTTGAAACATCTTTCTTAAGGCATTAGCATTCAGATGGTGTAGTCTATGACTTTCCTGAGCTTCTTCTAAAGCTGACATTACGTGACTTTCCTTAGTTAATAAGTCTGCTAACTTGTTCCCTTGAGACAAAGGTACAGGGAGATTACTATGCCCCCTGATGTGTCCCACAAATGCCTTTGTCGTTCTTTGTTGTAATAGCTGTTGTAATTTTATTAATTAGTCTTTTACTTTAGAATGACCAGTAACTAGGGCTGTTTCAATGGCAGGAAACAAGGAAACCACATAGCGCGAATCTGTGTAAAGGTTAAACTCCTCTGAATAATTTTGAAAGGCTAGCAGAACTGCAATAATCTGTTGTGCAGGTACAGTTGGGTCAGAAGATATTAATGGTGGTTTTGTACTGCAATAAACCACAGACTTTCCGCTAGAAGATCCATCTGTAAAAATACTTAATGCCCCTCCCAAAGGTTCTGTAACCAAAACCTTTGGAAATATCACAGGGGTTTCAGTATAAAAGGATGTTGGGACATATGAAAGCTTATTTTACCTGTGTAAGTTAATACAGCAATTTTCCAATCATCATCAAATCGTATCAAATGATCTAATTGTTTCTTATAAGGGATAATAATGTTAGGTATTTCTTGGCCAAATAATTCTCTAGCTCTTAATCTAGCCTTTAAAATCAAATTAGCACAAAAAAAGGGATATGAAGCAACTATTTTTCCAGGGTTATGGGAATAATGGATCCATTCTAGTATCCCATCCTGCCAAAAATATCCTGTGGGAGTAAAGCTTGTAGCCAGAATTTTAAAGGACCATGTTTGTACAATATTAATTTTCTGTATTTTAGCTGTATTCAATGCTTTTTCTACCAATTTTATACAGGATAAGGCGGCAGGAGTTATTTTCCTGGTAGATTTAGGATTAGGGTCTCTGTCCAACATTTTCATCAAAGGATCTAATTGTCCTGTAGCTATTTTTAAACTAGGCCGAATCCAATTAATATTCCCTAATAATTTTTGGAAATCATTTAATGTTTTTCGTTTATCTGTTCTAATTTGTGTCTTTTGAGACATAATATAATCATGTCCAATCACTTTTCCCAGATAATTTAAAGGTCATTCATGTTGAACTTTATCAGGAGTTATTATTATCAAACCGAATTTTGTTAATTGTTCTACCATATCCTGTAATATTTTTTCTGTCTTTTCTCTAGTTTCATCGGCCATAAGTATATCATCCATATAATGAATAATATATGCCCCTGGATATTTTTCTCTAATTTGTTCTATAGCCCTTTTCACATATTGTTGACATAAGGTAGGGCTGTTTTTCATGCCCTGAGGTAGCACTTTCCATTGGTACCTATTATAAGTTTGTTTAAAATTAGCCGAAGGGACACTGAAAGCAAATCTCTTGGAATCTTCTGATTGTAATTTTATTGTAAAAAAGCAATCCTGTAAGTTTATTATTATTATGTATCTACCCTGTGGGACTGCAACAGGAGAGGGTAGACCTGGTTGAAGGGCTCCCATGTTATGCATGGTCTCATTAATTGCCCTCAGATCTTGTAATAATCTCCATTTTCCTGACTTCTTTTTTAATGACAAAAAATGGAGTATTCCATGAACTGGTAGTCTTTTCTATTCTTCCTTTGACTCAATTGTTCTTGAACTAAGTCCTGTGTGGCTTCAATCTTTTCTTGAGTTAGGGGCCACTGATTAATCCATACAGGATCAACACGTTTCCATATTATTTTGTCAGCATAAAGCTGTTCGTCAGTGGCCCCTATGAAAAATTTTGCTCCTTCGATGAGGAGTCTATTTGTCCTATTTTATTTTCATGTCTTGCATGATGTCACTGCCCCATAAAGAAAAGGGCAAGGTGGGAACAACGTAAGGTTTGAAGTGGCCTTACTGCCCTTCACATACCCATTTGAGTCTCTGAGCTGACTAAGCTACATTAGAAGCCATCCCTAATCCAATTAAGGAAGAAGAAGTCTCTTGCACTGGCCAGGCCATAGGACAATCTTTTCCAGCTATACAGGATCTGTCAGCTCCTGTGTCTAAGAGTCCTGTTATTTGTTTTCCATTGACTTTAATGGCCTTGTAAGGCCTTTTATCTGTAATTTCCTGAATCCAGGCTACAGTATCTGTGGTGCCAAACCCTCCTTTTCTGTTTTGAGTCAGTGTGGGATTAGGCAAGTTTAAATATGAGAGTAAAATATTTGGGCAATCCTCTGCCCTTTATTAACTTGAATAGTCTCTTTTAGAGACCTTATCATGACCTTTATAGTGGTAGGCCTGTCTGAGTCTATTACACCTGGTAATACCTCAAAATTCTTTTTATAGTTTGAGCCACCAGCGTCCGGCAACACCAATACTTACTGTAAAAAATTCATGAATTCCGTGGAATTCTTCCAAGTGAATTGCCTGCATTGGATGTCAAAATGTATTCAAGAGTTTTTGTATACATGTATAATGATTTCTGCAGAGTTTGTGAAATTTTAATCAGAAATAATTTTAACTTATCTATTTAAATGAATAGTACAGAAACTAAAGTATTTCTGGTGCTTGTCTGAAAAAGAATATTTTAAAATATTCTATGTTTGTATAATGTGTCCTTTCAGATTGTATTCCATATAGATAGTTTTAGATTCCTTTTTTTCCTAGGTCCTAATATTATTTTTCTTTGGGATAAAATGACAATGTTGTCTAATTTCAAAAGTTTTGTAAAGTTTATGGTATGTAAACGCCTTTCTGAGGTGAAGATTTAATACACTGATGTCAAACTAAATTTAATTATATGAATTACGTATGTTGTTACACTTGTTATTTTGTAATCAACTTTTTAATAAATGTTTTTCATTTCTTGCATCTGAAGAAAGAAAAATACGGAATACTTCACAAATTTTCATATCATCCTTGTGCAATTGCCATGTTAATCTCTGTATTGTAATTGGGAATACGTGCTGCTGAAGCATGTAGTATCTTCCAAATTTAAGCAGTTAATGATGCAATCTTTATACAGACTTATATCCACCGTTGCCTACTTGTAATAAGGAAACTATATTGTTCCTGACAATGCTACTGATCTTATTTCCCTAAAATTCTGTGAATAGTGGAAAAAAAATATATTGTTCATCTTAATGCTCACATTTGCAATTTTTTTTTGTCAATGACAATTTTAAGTCTTTTTCATTTGGAATTTGATCATACTTTCAATAATTTATTGCTAGGTCCAAAGGTGATGGCTTTTTCATGTACTAATTGATCCAACTGAATTAGCTTTGTGGAGCTAATGGATTCAAAGTAAGCCTTGCTTAAGAGCTACTTCTAACCTTCTGCATTTGACATTTTCCCAAGTGAGGTCTTACTGGCACAAATGTCTACCTGACCCTTTATTCTTCTTCCATGTAGGAACAGACCAATCAGAATATCTTACCCTGACACCATAGATTGTTTTACTTGAACAACACTAATCTTACTTACAAGGGATCATAGAGAGATGAACAATTCAGTCATAACTGTTCAGACTAGAAGGTATTTTATCAAAATATAATTGTTTATTATATCTAACATTTCAAAAGTAACTAAAGCCAAGAAGGGGAAAAAATCGATCATATTCATGATTACTTAATATCCTGGCCTGTCTACCATCCTACCAGGTAGGAAGTTACACTACTGCATTACTATCACCAAATATTTTCATAGTTGCAGGAGAAGTCCAGATGTTTCTTCTCATTATTAGGCCTTAAATTGGTAATGTTTTCATCACAGTGTTTTCTCTTGCCTACAGGCTGTAAATCTACAAATAGTAAATCTTTAGGTGCAACTCTATCAAACACTGAGGTAGAGATAATGTAATAATACTTTAAAACAGAGTTGCCTTTGATACTGTAACCACAACAGAACAATGCAAAACATATGTCTTTTTTCTTATATTATATATAGTTATATATTTTATATTTATATGTGCTGATTTTATATTTCACACAATGAAACTTACTAGAATTAGTTGATAATTTCACAAATAAATTAAAATTTATTTATTGCAATAAATAGAATTGGAATACAAATAATTAGGTTTAAAATGTATATTAGAATATAAAAAGTATTAACGCAGTGTCTTTGGTATAAACTTGTGATACATTCAAACTGTTCTTGGTTTTCTGAATTCACATGGTAAAAAACCAATTTTGTTTTCCTCTAATCTATAAGGGATTTTACTCTGCTTCTCTGTTTATTGTTTTAATTCACTGATTCCAAACTGTTTTTCTCCATATTTCTGAAGCATTCCTACTGATTATGCTCAAATTTTTCTGATAAGATGTCAAACAAATATTATTCTTCTGCACGACCCAATGATTCCTATGATCCCAGGTACCAGTTACCTGCATCATCAGATAACAAGGGCAAGACTTCTCACATAGGCCCATGCAACATGCAACAAAGTAATTGAAGACCCATTTCAATTTCTCATTTCCTATATTTCAGGGCCCCAATTCCTTGAGATGCAGGATTTAGCAGTAAGCAATTGTGAAATGCAAGGCAACTTAAAATGAAAGATGAGATCACAAATTTTGAGAGTATGTACTATGATTCAAACATTCAACTTACAGATGGCCAGCCCATATCAGTGAGCAAGTTCACAAAGTGTCATAAGATTATTTTTAATACCCCTCCGCTATGATTAATGAAAGATTTTAGTCCAGCATAAGTGGGCCAAAAAATAGTTCCTGGAAGGATAGATCCATAATTGGTCTACCAAGATCCAGAAAAATTTACTTAGAGTTCAAATGTAATTCAGAAAAACATTGAGAAGATCCTTAGTGCTGCAAAACACTGGGACTTCAGTACAACATGGTTCAGTGGTATAAAATGTCACTCTCAAACCAATGATAATCTACATTTAATCGACTGAAAGTTATTCCTTTACAAATTAACTTTTTAAAATCACATTCGCCAAAATAACATTTGACAAGTAGATGATACTTAGTGACATTACAAGTTTTTCATGTGTAGGGAGCAAGTTACAATAGAGTTGAATTATTTACCCAGCACTAATGCCAAACACGTTCATTGAAGTCTAGAAATAACCAACCACAATTTGTGTTTTTCAATAGGAGCCTTCCAGAAATGTGTTAAATAGATCAGCCTGCCAAATTTCAAACCAAAATGTTTGCTAATAAAGTAAATGTCATCATTTAATAAGGCACATTTTAAAATGTCACAAATAGTTGTCTTATCATATGTAATATTATGTTTTCCCTATCTGTGTAACATAGGGAGAAATATGACTTTAGGTCTTGATATGGGTACTCATCAGAGATATGACAAATATAAAATCTGTCTTCTATTTCTATCACATTCCTATATAGGAATAAATTTTAGTTTTCTTCTTTTTCCAAAACTTATAGGTAGTAAAAAATATTATACCATGTAAAATAAAACAATCACACCACTGTACAAAGCTATTTATAAAAATTGGTAGCTAGGAGTACATTCTATGCATTTTTTAACTTTCTTTTTGACTGAAGATTAATCTTCCAAATGGATGAGAATAAAATCATGTTTAAGTGCTTCACGTCTCCAGTCTTGCAAATTGTTACTGCAGATGAATGAATTATGGAAATATAAGCTGACATCAGTTCAAGCATATGCAGAATGGAAACTCCATGAAATGTATATAAACCTTTCAAAGTATTAATAGACAGTTTAACAGGATGACTATCAGGAAGTTGAAAACAGAAAGAAATTATAGTAAAGACATAGAATGAATGAAAAATGAACAAGGGGCAAGTACAGCTAGAATACTCAATGTACACATATGATAAAGGAAGTGGTAAATCTGAAATAAATATTGGAGAAGCATTTGGTTGAGAATGATGGAAGGAGTGACTCTGATCCAAGAGCAATGGACAATTAGATGGATATATTTAATTGTAACACACTTGCACAACCTTTTGAAATTCAGTTTAAAAACACAACAAAAAACAAAAACACACAAAAATCACAACCAACCAGAAATATCTAGAGAGTATGAATATTTCTTCCCAAAATTTTAAGCAGTTAATGAAGGGTAGTCTTGGGAAAAGCAAACAACGCTGTCCAAAGAGAGAAGTTTGGGATAGGAAAGAATTTTGAACAGATTTAAATAGATTGTCTAAGGTTATAAATCACAATCACCTACATCTCCTGCAAATAGTATCTTTCTTCTAGGAGTTCTCTGTCTGAACTGGATAATCCAGTCGTGAGACACACTTGATAGCTTGTGAAGATAGAATGGAAGAAACAAGATCAAGAACGCATTACTCCACTGGAGAGAAAACAATCCTCCATATTTTCTCTAATCTTTCTTCACTACTCTTTCTTCATACTTTTAAGTCAATTGATTTTGAATTATATTTTTCCTTCTTTCCTCTGGCAAAGTAATTGGTCAAAGTAATTCATTAAATATTATTTGCCATTTTCTTCTTTCATGCTGATTAATTGGCCAAGCGAGTCTATGAAACTTCCCTCTTGCACTTGGTTGCCATGAAACAACATCTATGTCAATGAGAAGAAGTGTAATGTAAAACTTTGTCTCCAGAAAACAGTCCAAGAAGTTGTGATCACAAATATTTGGCTGTATTTTTTCTCTTACCTTGAAAGTCTTCTTGTGTCTAAAGTGCCCACAAACATAAGTACTCCATCACTTTTTGGTTCAATCAATTCTAACCTAAAAGATATATTTTGCTAAGAAGATGCTTAGAGGAAACTGAAAAATACTGCAGTTTTATCTTATATTGTAAGACTCTCCTTAGATACCATATCAGGAACAATGAAGTTATTCTATGCAAAATTATTTCAATAGATTATTTTTCTCTTTGTCTTGAATTTGTTCACCAAGATGTATGGAGGAGAGTAGAGTTAAATCACCTATACCTAGAAAGACAGTGTCTGTTACAAAAGGTCAATTCTTCTATGTCCTGCTTCTATGTCCTCCTCTTAGCTCTTGCCTGATTTCCAATTAATCACAGCATCTTGGCTTCAAGTCTAGTGAAGCTGAAGGACTATATGGGCTCCACCACTGTTAAATCTTCATGATTTGTCTTTGAAAACTCTTTAAGTTGCCTCATTTGGATGTGGAATGTATTTCCATGTCTCCATTCAATCTGTTCGGCATTGTAGTGTGCCAAATAGGCTCCGTAAAATCATTTTAGTTAGTAAAAATATTAACACAATTTAGGGCTGGGAAGTTGGCTCTTTGGTAGAGTGCTTGCCTTGAATGCCTGAGACCCTGGGTTTGATTCCTCAGCACCACATAAGCAAAAAGAAAAAAAGCCGAAAGTGGTGCTGTGGCTCAAGTGGTAGAGCACTAGCCTTGACCTGAAGACCTGAGGGACCCAGGCCCAGAGTTCAGGCCCCACGACCGGAAGCTCCAAAAAATATTAATACAATTTATATAAAATTTTTGGACTCCCTTCACTGCTAAAGCCAATACGTTTAGCTAGGGCTTCTAAGAACTACGTTTTCTTACCTTTTCCATTTGCTCAATTCTTTTCTGAACCCAAAACATTTTGGCTTATGGAATAAGAGAAGTCTTCACTATCTCATGTTATTAAAGATATTATTTTTTGTGAGCCACTTAGAAATGTGAAATCATTGGTTTGAATTATATAATTATATAATTATATAATTACATAATTATATAATCAGATTTTTTTCTGTTTCACTGCTTCAAGTGCAAAGACATTGTGGAAAGTGTTACAAACAGAAATGTGTAAACCCAACACCTTCTTGCATTTTGGAGGGCACTTTCTCCCTAAATATTTTGACTCAAATTATCTTTTTCAGAGAATTACTGTTTGGTAATTAAAGGTAAATTCACAAATTTTGATGTCTTATTTTTTAAGAACTTGAATTTAAATTCCAATACAACCTTGTTTCACACAGTGAGAATATATTTCCTGGGTAAGGATGATTCCAAGGGAACCAACCGTATTTACAGCAATGTTTCTGAGGTTTGTTTAGTGTGAAATAGAGCCATCTTCACCCACATTGCTTCCTCTCTACTAAGTCTCCATGGATTTCTTTGCATGAAAGCCTATTCTCCCAGGAAATTTTAAATTTTCTTAATAGGCTAAGTTGTTAAAAATTTTGAACAATTCAAATTTACCTGTCATACTTTAAAACTCTTGAAATTTCTTTATCAGAACCGCGAATTCACCAATCCTAATTCCACCTTTAACATCCAAAAGTTAACATGCTCTTTTCATAATATAGTGTCCATGCAACTATTATTTTCCAGTAGCTTTGTACTGCGTATATATAGCCATATAAGATGATGCTAAGCAAAATGAATTCCAAGATATGGAACCAGATTTTTTTATTTGTGGTTGTTGTTTTTGTTGAACTATGTGACTTGTTTTCTTTGGGTTTTTCCCCTATAGTTCATTCCTGCTGTATTTGATTTTGTATTGTGTATGCATTTACCTTAAATAGGGAAGGGAAGAGGAAAAGCAAAATGGTGAGACAAAAGACAAAGGGAAAACCCAATGCAATAGCAACACTCACAAGACAATATGTTGGAAATGTACCTTATAAACTTGTGAGGGGTGAAGGGGTGAAGGAAAACTGTGAGAAAAATGAAGGAGGGGTAACAAGTTTGAAATGTTTTTTATTCACTACCTTACAATTACTGTAACCTCACTGTACATCAATTTGATAATAAAATTGAAAAAATAAGCTGCGTACAATGTAATTTCACTGTATTGGCACAGTAAATATTATTCTTTAGGTAGCAATATTTTAAAAATCAATTCTATTTGACATCTAATTCAAATTGATTACCTCTTTTTTACCAGAGGGTCATCAACGTGATTGTTATCCAACTAGAAAATATTTTCATAATATACTTGCCGAATTTTTCAAAAAAGAATAAATTTATTACTTTCTTATTCTAAAACAGAAAAACACTTTAATGCTATGGAAACCCATAACTTTTAAAATTAAATAATTTGTTAAGAGGACAGATTAAATATTTGCTTCAAAATTCATATGACAAATAACTACTCATAATTACTCCTTTTTAAATTCTCAACATTCCATATGTTAGAGATTCAAAACAGTACTTTTTTGCATGTTATAAAATTCTGCAATAGATGCAGTTTCCAATGGAGTGTACAGATAGAGAAGTCAATAGAAAAATAGCCACATTCTGGTAGAGGATAAAACTATGAAGCATCTGTAATAATTCATCAAGAGTAAGCATTTTTTTATCAGAGTAAGCTGTTATTTCTATGACTATCAATCCCAAGATTTACGCCATGAAGTCATCCTAGCCCAACAGTTTCCAACTTGTAAGGGGCACCCTAAAATTCCTTAATTCATATCATGAATAGCTTATCTCTATTGTGAAAAATACTACACCTCTGCTAATGTGATGCCCTCCGTGTTCTGGAAAGAATACCACAATAACCTGAGATGCATAATTTTTCCTCCACTGGTATTCTTGAGATCAGATCACTTGCAAATATTATTTATATTTATACTTTTTTAATTATCATAGATATTCAGGAAGCTAAGATTGGAAAATTATGGTTCAAAACCCACCCTGGCAGGAAGGTTTCTTAGAATCTTATCTCCAATATACTTCTCCACAAAAGCCAGACACAAGTGGCACTGAACTTGAAGTGGTAGGGCATGAGCCTTGAGCATAAACAGACTCAGAGGCACTGTCCAGGCCAAGAGTTCAAGCTCTAGGCAAACCAATAAAACAAAAACAATGTTGAGTACAAACCCCAAACCTAGCATTTTTCTCAATGTATACAGAGGCACGTAAATAAGGAAATGGCTTCCTGTGTTACTTAGAGGTTGAAAAAAGAAGATGTCACACAACTACTCTCTTCATACCATTTTAAACCAAACCCTCAAAAATTGCTGTTTTTCTTTTTTTTTTTCAGGTAAGGGGTAGGTTTATTCAGTAGGCCTGCTGGGACCAGGCAAGGTTGGCACTCCACGTGGCTGGGAATTAGAAAGAGCTGGAAAAGAGAGGAAAGAGCTAGAGCAGAGAGAACTAGAAAAGAACAGAGAGAGAGAGGTAAGAACAGAGAGAGAGAGAGCTAGAATAGAACAGAGAGAGAGAGAGATCTAGAAATGAACAGAGAGAGCAGAGAGCTAGAAAGGAACAGAGAGAGCGCCTGGGCCTGTGGTAGGCCTTATCTAGGGTATGGGCGGGGAAAGGCGTGGCCACATCAAATTCAGATGTGACCTCTTCTAGGCATCCCAGTTGCCTAGGTAACGCAGGTACTGGGTGGAGACTTTGCTGTGAGGAGGGTGGAGTCTGCTAGCCATCTAGGGGTGGACCTTACATTCCAGCCTTTTAATAATCTTGAAATAGGGCAAGGATTCTCTCTGGCTACTTCCTGCTGACAAGGGGCATGGACAATAGGGGCAAAAGGCTGGAATTTAGTCCCCTCCCAGAAGGCAGTGAGCAGTAGCTGTCCCTTGGTGGATTGAGTCCTTGGGTGAAGTCTGGAGAAGTCTCATGAGCATTGAGCGGCTGGAAAAAAAATACTAAACGGCAAATAAATGGCAAGAGGAAGGACTTGGGGCTGAAAATGTTGGTAGAAATGTCCCTACCTACTTCTGACATCTGGCGACTAAGTAGAGAAGTCAGGTGACAAAGGCAAGAATATAAATTCCTGTTCAGTTAATATGTAGACAGGTATAACCATTGGCTGGATAGGCTTCTTACTTCCACTGACCTCCCGGCTCTGGTTAATTTTGAAAGTGCAGGCACAAAGTAGCTGATGTGATATTATCTTCTCTTAGTCCTCTCCATGTTTCCTTGTTCCCCAGACTGGCTGAGTCTAGGTGCTGGTTGCTCAGATGGCTTCTCCCAGTTGGTATTCAAGATTTGAACTCCATGTGTGGGCAGAGTCCCTGAGCACTTCTGCTCAAGGCTAGTGCTCTACCACGTTGAGTTACAATAACACTTCCAGTGTTCAAGGAGGTTTGAACTCAAGGCCTGGGCACTGTCCCTGAGCACTTCTGCTCAAGGCTAGCACTGAACCACTTTGAGTTATAGTATCACTTGCAGAGTTTAGCTGGAAGATGGAGTCTTAGGGATTTTTCAGCCCGAGCTGGCTTTGAACTGAAATCTTTGCCACAAAAGCCCTTTGTTATTTCCAATTAAAGCAACAAGGAGATCAAGTAGAATAAGTAGAGCTTACCTGCTCCTATCAAGAACTGACCAACAAATATTCTGCAATGACAAAACTCATTAGACGTGATGAGAATTTTAGCATAGATATGCCCAGTATTTTAGAACCATGTAGTCAGTAGTAGAATACACAACACAAAACAAAAAAAGGCAAATCTCAAAACCTAAAATTTTGACAACATTTAGACATCTTTGCTAACAAAGCACATCAGATGGTTGGGCCTCAGTTACCAGGGCCAGAGTAGAGAAGTGGTGTGGACATGGATGTGAAGGCCAGCAATGGTATTGATGCGCTGTTTCCGCCACAGACAGACTGGTTCGCAAAAGGCCGTCAGAACTGTGGGTATTCCTCAGAGCAAAAAAGGAAAAAGCAAACAAAAAAAGAAAAAAGAGGGAAAAAAAACAGAGAGAAATCCCAGCTATCCTGACTTTAAGCTCTTTATCCGAGTCACGGCACCATTTATGTTAGGTTTTTTAAAAAGAGGTAGCCGAGTAAGGACAGCACCAGCATGCACGTGGTATTCAGGTAAGGGGTAGGTTTATACAGTAGGCCTGCTGGGACCAGGCAAGGTTCGCACTCCACGTGGCTGGGAATGAGAGAGAGCTTGAAAAGATAGGAAAGAGCTAGAGCAGAGAGAGCTAGAAAAGAACAGAGAGAGAGAGAGGTAAGAACAGAGAGAGAGAGCTAGAATCGAACAGAGAGAGAGAGAGAGAGCTAGAAATGAACAGAGAGAGCAGAGAGCTAGAAACAAACAGAGAGGAAATTGCTGTTTTCCTAAATTTATAAATTGATATCATCCATTTGTTAGCAACTCTGTCTAGATTATTCACATTAACATGGTATACATGAACTATGGGAATTATCTATTAACTATGTTCTAATTATAACTCTCTTGAAAGAATATTCTAGGAAAATAGAATGCAAGAATCATTTGTGAATTTGTCCATTAATCCCTCTACTTAAAAATAATTTTTTAGTATCCTATAGAATATAAAATTACAAACAAAACAAAAATACATATTTTAAATCTAAATTCTAATTTAACAAAGTCTACAAAGTACTACATTAGATGAACTTTGCTATTTCTCCAGGCTTAAACTTTTGTAATCCTTCAACATTTCTTTGGAATCCAACAGAATGGTGCTTACTTAGTTTTGCAAATTTTTGGATGGAAATAATGAGCCATTCTGCATCTAGAATGTTCTGTAATAAGAGAGCATTTAAAACACAAATGAGGATATATATAAGGTGCATTTCAATAGGAAACTTGACTTCTCAAAACATAATGAGAAAATTAGCCCAAAATTCCAACTGTGTATTCCTTTTTTTTTTTTTTTTGTTTGGTTTGTTTTATTGAGACAAAGTTTTTCTACCTGGTCCAGGGAAGGTATTGCAATGTAATTCCATTCTCTAATCTCCTGACGAAGTGCTAGAATTCCAGGCTTGTATCACATTGCCCTGCCATAGTTTGTTTATTTACTCTAGAAACAGACTCGCAATTCTGAACTTCTCCTAAGATCTTATCCACTAAACTGACTGCTCAGACTCTTTATGTACTATTTTCAAAGATGTTCTAACAATTCACACAAGATATGAACATTTTTATATGCACCTACAGGGTTCCCTGATTCATTCCTCCATGAATCCTATCCCGTTAATAATGTTGCTTGACTCTCTTACTATCACTGATTCCTAGCTATGTAATATTCTCAACTTTTTTGGGGAAAGTTCACTGGAGGGCTTTCTAATATTAAAAATTATCACTTGATTCTAGTCTTACTCAGGACATATTTTCTATTGTTTTCTAACTTTTCTACATATTCTGAGAGTTGTTTCATTTGTGTATTTTTGTGTGCACATATAAGTCCCTTTGTGTGTATGTGTATGTTAGTGTGTATGTATGCAAAAACCTCATGCTCTTATTCAGCAATCTTGCTCATGACTAGTATTCCAGCTTTTGGCTGTTTAATTTCAGGTAGTGTCTCAAAGCCTGTTCTGCCCAGGCTGGATACAAATTGAACTTCTCAGACTCCTTTACATTTTTAGGTTTTATTTTTCCAGGAGTATCAACTTTTAAACTACAAACACTTTTGTGAGTGTTAAGTATAACCTGTAGCCCAGATTTTTAACTCAAGAATTAATATAAAGATAAATGAACATATACATTACATATCTTGAGTATACAATGTTAGAAATGTGGTCCTTAGCTGGGTGTGGTGAGATCTGAGGACTGGGGTTTAAAGCCAGCCCAGGTAGGAAAGTCCTGGAGACTCTTTTCTCCAATAACTACCAGAAAATTGGGAGTGGCACTGTGGCTCAAGTGGAAGAGCACTAGCCTTGAGCAGAAGGACAGTGCCCAGTCCCATATTGTACCAAGACCAACAACTACAAAAAAGAATATAAGAAAAGGAAAAAAAAAAGAAATGTGATCTTAGCCACCAGATTCATTGCTAGTATAATTCCTATTTTTTCCAGTTAAGTCCATTCTATCATACGTGACTTGCATTGGAAACAATCATTCTTCCATTCTCCTTTTTACAAAATTACGTGTTTATAAAGCGTGATTTAGAAAGGATTTGGCTTCATCTTCCACATAGAAGTAATGCTTTCTCTATATCACTCCCATAAATCTACATACTGGACTTGGCTTTATTGTTTCAATGTTGTCCTATTTGTAGAGTGTTCTATATTTTACTGAAGCCTTTTAAATAAACACAGAACTTCTCTTTCGTATTATTGTTATTGTTTCTCTTACTGTTCACTCGTGTACACTTGGGAAATTAATGCACAGCGCATACACTCACAAAAAATGATTTGAGAACCTTCTCCCATTTAAAATTCACCATAATTTACAGAGCACTTAAGAACTTTGAACAAAATGTACTCATGAAAAAAGTATTCATAAACAATTTAAATTTCATATTTTCTCCTTACTAAGTTGTCTCTGAAACACGTGTTACCTCATGTCCAAAAGTGTCCTTGTGCTATTTCAATGAAGCCAGAAAACATTCATTTTTTTTTCTGGAGCAGCACCATAGATTGTTACTGGAAGTAAGCGGAAGTAACTGTTACTAGATGTGGAAATCGATCTCAGGAGACAAATTGAGCATAGAGGAATGACAAAGTTCAAGTTAACTTTTGATTTCCTTTTTACTGTACAAGAAAAGAATTCAAGGCTTGAAGGAAACTTTCTTCCTGACAATTTTGAGTGTGTTCTTTATTCATATAAAACTTGTCTGTAAACTTGTAGTTGAGAGTATTACAAAAGGAAACAATATGCCATTTGAAGGCCAGCATAACAAAAGGAAATAACTTTGTTTTAAAAGTGTTCTACTGCAAATAAACAAAGATATGGAGGTGCTGAAGTGTCTTATGGATGGATGTTTCACTCCTGAGATGATTCTCTTGTTGCAGGAGTCAGTTATCAATTCCTTTAGTCTGGTCCTGAGTTTTCCATAGCAATAAAGATTTCAAAAAAGCAGGATCCAGAGAGTATGATCAGCAAAACCAGCCTCTTATCGGACCACTACTCCTTTAAGGAGAGTCCCAAAGAAATACCCAGGAATTGTGTTGTTTGCTTGTTTGTTTACTTTGTGCTAGTTCTGGGGCTTGAACTCAGAGGCTGGAACCTGTCCCTGAACAGTTGTCTTTCTTTCCGACCTGCCCCCAAAGGTAGTACACAACTGCTTGAGCCAAAACTCCATTTCTGTTTTTTTGGTGTTTAATTTCAGATAAGAGTTTGACAGACTCTCCTGCCTGGTTGGCTTTGAACTAAGACAGTAAGAAAGCTAAGTGACAACAACTGTTTGGACTTCTCTTTTGAACCAAGAAATATTAGATGAAGTTTACGATAAAGCTAATCTTTGACCATTTTTAAAGAAGAGAATATGTTCATCAAAGAAACCATAACTTAAATAACTCAGCAAAAGTAGGTGCACTGAATCCTTTGGGAAGATTACTGTTGACTTAATCATTCCTTTGGGGGAAACTTAAAGCCATATTTGCACTTTTTTTTGATTGTGTGGATTGAACACTGATCCTGGGCACTGTCTCTCAGCTCTTCAGCTCAACTTGAATGCTGTACCACTTTAGCTACAGCACCACTTCTGGGTTTCTGGTGGCTAATTGAAGATAAGTGTTTCATGGACTTTCCTGACCAGGCTGGATTTGAATCACAATCCTCTGCTTTTAGCTAGGATTACAGGCAAGAGCCACCAGTACCTGGCTCATATTTGCATTTATGTGCACTTAATGACACTATGTAGACAAAGAATGGAAATTTGAACCAAATGATGACATTGCAGCTTTCCAGAAAAATTGAGGTAGCAATAAATATCTCCTCCTTTTCCATTTTGTTACATTAATGACTCATGAGCTATGGGACCCTTACATTAGCATCCTGTGACATCTGTGTAGGTGTATTTAGTATTAGGAAATGTTCCTAGAGAAATATAGAAAGACAGATTTTCAAAAAGCAAAGGATATCAGATATGAAAGAACAGCATAGAAGGAGACAGATTTATCTAGCCTAAGAGATTTAGAATGCTAAAACAATGAGGAATAAGCCTAGTTGATAACTAGTTCTTCAATAACCAAAAATGGTTCCCTAGAACTGTTTCTGCTATACCTTAGCTACTATCCTTTTTTCCTTCCATCTGTAGTTATTCCTTCTCTTCTGTCACGACTGTTAATTAGCCTCTGCATTTTTGGTGCTATGATTGGCCAAAATGATTTCCAAATCTCACTTAGACTACCCTTTTCATTTTGATTAGCAGTGACCCCTCTCAAAATCCTGGAATATGTGAATTTCCAGAATTAATCTACACCTGACATCTAAGCACATTCCTGGCATTAATTGCCCTGACCTAATGAGCAAAACTTTTTTTAACACAGTATCCTAATATAGGTAAAGTACATGAATTAGGGACTATTGTCAAGTATCAGTATGGAAGGAACAATTATATATTCCAAGTTTGGGTTCTTTATTTTGCATTTACTAACTATGTTCATTGTTGTTGTTGTTGCTCTTGTTGTTTTGGCAGTCCTGAGGCTGAAACTCAGCACTTGGGAATTATTCCTCAGCTTTTTTTATTTTTTCTCAATTCTAACCCTCTACCACTTGAGGTACAGGACCACTTCCAGTGTTTCTTTTTCTGTTTATGTGTTACTGAGGAATTGAACCCACGGTTTCATGAATGCTAGGCAATCACTTTACCATGAAGCCACATTCCCAGAACACTAAATAACTCTCTTAAGATGGCATTAAATTTTCATTACATAACTATGTATCATAATTTTAGCCAGAAATTTTTGCTAGAAAAGGGCATTGATCACAGTACTGAATCCAGTATGGCTAGATAGACAATGAATAACTGTCACGGTCTAGCCAGGGCACAGAGGGACTTACCTCATGGAGCTGGTACAACAGACTGAGCGAGACAGCTCCTGACCCACAGCCCACCTCCAGAATGAGAGGGCCACCTTGGTTCCAACCACATTAGGGACGCTGGGCCAACTCCTCCAGCACCCATTCAATCAGTTCCTGAGAGAGAGAGAGAGAGAGAGAGAGAGAGAGAGAGAGAGAGAGAGAGAGAGAGAGAGAGAGACAGAGAGACAGAGAGACAGAGAGACAGAGAGACAGAGAGACAGAGAGACAGAGAGACAGAGAGACAGAGAGACAGAGACAGAGAGACAGAGAGAGACAGAGAGAGACAGAGAGAGACAGAGAGAGACAGAGAGACAGAGACAGAGACAGAGACAGAGAGACAGAGACAGAGAGAGAGAGAGAGAGAGAGAGAGAGAGAGAGAGAGAGAGAGAGAGAGAAACGAAAGAAGGTCAGAATTACACTTAAGCCAGGTACCTGTTGCTCAGGCCTGTAATCCTAAGTACAGTGGAGGCAAAGATATGAGGATTGTGGTTTATAGCCAGCCCTGGCAGGAACACATGTGAGATTCTTATTTCCAAAGAACCACTAGAATACTGGAAGTGGTCCTGTGACTCAAGTGGTAGAGTGCTAGTTTTGAGCTGAGGAGCTCAGGGAGCTGCCCCAGGCCCAGAGTTCAAGCCCCATGACTGAAAAGAAGTGGACTTCCCACCACAAAAAGTAGACTGAATAACACCCATTGTCCTAGGGAACATGGCAGCGAAGTCAGGCCAAGCTTCCTGTCAGCTGGGAGTCATAAGTAGGTCACCCAACTTCTCTGTGCCTCAGTTTCCCCAGCTTCAAAACTGAACAAAGTGAAGGATCCCGTTCCTCATGGGGATTGGGTATTAAAGAAAGAGAATCCTGTTTTGATTTATAATCCCATACCTGTCACAACATTAATAACACAAAACCATCTGAGATCTTTCCGGGTATTTTCTGTCATATACTCACAGAACTGCCAAGAACCGTATCTGACGGCCCCTCCCTCTGTGTCTGGCCCTGCTCTAGAGATCACTCTGTATTAATCCCTTGTTTTCTCAAAACTGTCCCATGAGGAGATTGAAGTCCAATGGTTGAGGCCCAACCCAGAGCTTCACCTGTGGTCAAAAATGGGCTGGTGTGGACTGAGTTTGTGACAATCCATCTAATCCAATGACTGAGCGTGGCACTACATGTCTACCATCCCAACTAGAGGACCGACCCTGGTGGCTCATGCCTGTCACATACAGGAGGAATGTGATCCACCCCAGCCTGAGCATATATTAAGTCTCCATCTCAGAAATGCCCAAGACAGAAAACCTGGTAGATGACCTGACTGGCAAGCCTAAAGCCTTGAGGTCAAACCCTAATATACCAAAAAGAACCAGAGTCACAGTGCCAGAGGCTCATGCCAATAATCCTAGGTACTCAGGATGTTGAGATCTGAAGATCACAGCTCAAGATTTAAAATAGGGCTCGCCTCGCCCATCAGAGGTCATGATGAGAAGACCCAGAGTCTGACATATGCTGTTGCACTCCATACTAGCAGGACTCATATCTTTACTAAGTGTTGGACATGCTCTCTGTCCTCCGGGGAAGCCATCCCCTGCAGCTGCAATCCTAGGTCCTCCGAAGCTCCCAATCCCACCAACCAGGCCCAAGGTAGTACACAGTTCCAGGGCACACAGATCCCTTGTTCTTGTAATTCAACAGTGCTGTGTCCCGTTCAAGCATCTCACCCTTCCAGACTCCCAGACCTCAGCTATGAAGCCCATGCATGCCCGAAAGATAGCAGGTAGAAGTTACCAAAGCATTCAGTCTCCTTGTTACCACTCACTTCTACACACACACACACACACACACACACATACACACACACACAAACACACACACACACACACACACACACTCACACACACACACATCCAGACTGGTGACAGAAGACTCATCCATGCAGCACCTGCAATTTGCCAACTGATCACTCACCTGAGCACAGTCAGGCGGTACAAGGAGAAAGATGATCTCTCTCTCTGTCTCTCTGTCTCTCTCTGTCTCTCCGTCTTCAGGTGAAAGGATGATCAAGCACAGAAGACAAGGGTTCACACAGAAAGGGGGGTCTATCTTCTGCATCCAAAGCCTCCCATCCCCAGAAAAAGGGAAAAGACCCCAGAAGGCAGGTGTGGACATGCTGCTCCCCACCAGGTTCCCACCAGGGAAAGGAAGGGTGCAGATGTGTGGCTGTGTGTCTCCCACTGCTCCAGGTCAGGGGCTCTGTGGCGTCCACTCCTCACCCAACCCTGCATCTCCCCATTTCCTGGGACACTAGACACTAGATATGGGGATGGGATCCTCGGGTCAACACCCACCCCCACTCCTGGGGTACATTTATGTCAGGGCGTGGGCCAGACTGTGGGGCCCAGAGGAGGTGCAGGTCCTGGTCAGGAGGGGGGGTGATATGGGGTCGCAGGGAGTGGGCCTGTGTGGCCACCACTCACATGTGCTGCTGGCAAAATCTGTTGGCAGCTGCTCCAGGTGGGGCGAACAGCAATGGCAGTGATATGGTCGACATCAGGCCCAGGAGCAGAGGACAAGGTTGCCAGGACCAGGTCAGGGCAACAAGCTGGCTAGAGGTGCACCATTGCACCATTGTCTGAGGAATCCAAGAGGCAACATGGGTTTTAGCCAGCAGCACCAGGTTTGAAATGCTGTGCCACAGGGAAGGGGAGGAGGGGGTTGGAGCACATGCGGGCACATGTTGGGCCTCAGCAAGGCATCTCCTCCTAGGCCTCGAGTCTCTTGCTCATCACTCAGCTACCTCTACCTCAACTGCTGGTAGTGGTGTCAACCAACAGACAGAATCCCAGCGCTAGTGGGTAGTATGGAATATGGGCATGGCCACCATTCTTGTATCCCATTGGTCAGAAAGAACCATGAAAGAATGAGGGTGTGGCTGGAATCCTGTGATGCAGGCAGAATGGGTGGAGTCAAGATGATGGCAGCCCCTTTCCCAGGTTCAATCCACTTGGGGACAAGAAGGTTACCTGCTTTAGCCAGATGGCTGGACAAATTGTTGTGTATGTCTGTTTGTTCCCAGTCCCAGACCTTGAACTCAGGATCTGGGCACAGTCTGTGAGCTGCTTTTGATCCAGGCTAGCCCTCTACCAATGGAGCTACATGGCTTTACTTCTGGTTTTGTTGGCACAATTTGGACAGGAGTCTCAAGGACTTTCCTGCCTAGGGTGACTTTGACCATGATCCTCCTATCACAGCCTTGGAATTATCAAAGAGGACTGCTGAGAGCATTTTTATATCATTAACATTTTGACAACTGAAACCTGTTAGGAACTTTAGCACTTTTGAAAAAAAATAGCCTTTGTGTCATCACAGTTCATTTGCATATGTCATTGTGATTTAATTCTCATATCCACACTATAAACTCATGGCAATTAAGATCTGACTTGCCACTGTGACATCACAAACCCTTTGTGACATCATCACCAATGTGACATCAGACTGTGGTTATGACACCTTCAGCTCATGGTGATATCACCAAGCTACACTGACATCATGGCATTATGACATTGCATTGCCATTTTGCTGTCATAGCCACATTGAGAATGTATATCCTATGATTTCATTCTATTTTAAATGTGGCATATCAGTTGATATCAGAAACATATTGTGACCTCATAACCATTGTAACATTATAAACCATGTGTGGTGTCATAACCAGTATGATATCACATTGTTGTTATGATATCTTTAGCTTATGGTGACATCACAAAATGACAATGACATTATAGCATTTGCCATTATGTCATTGTGACATCATAGTCACATTATGAATGCCTAATCTGTGATTTCATTGTATTTGAAATGTGGCATGTGGGTGGATATCAGAAACTCATTGTGATGTCATAACCTTTGTGACATTAATATCCCTTTGTGACATCAATTTGGCAATGTGACATCACAATGGCAATGTGATGCTACTAAGGCACCATGATATCACAATGGTGATGAACTCACAATGGGTTTCTGATATCAACCAACATGCCACATTAGATATAGAATCAAATAACATAAAGGGCAAACACAACGTGTCTATGATATCAGAATGACAATATAATGTTACAGTGCTATGATGTCATTGTAGTTTTACATGTCAAAATGAGCTGATGTTGTCATTATGGCAACATGATGTCACAATTATGATGATGTCAGAAAGAATTTTTTGGTATTTTAATGGTATGTCTGATGTCAGTTGTCATTAGTTCCCCATGAGGATATGGATACAAAAAATGTTCTGTGATGTCATAGAAGCCATGTGTGTTTTCAAAGGTGGTAAGAGGTCATAATAGCTTTGGATGGCACACTGTGATTCATAATATCACAATGGAAATGAGATGTCCCATTGGGTTTTTGATGAAGTCACAATGGTTTTGTGATGTCACAGTTTATAATATCAGAATGATATATCCAATTTCAATTACTCTTAATTCAATATGAGGATACCAGGTGATAAAAGAAGCTTCATAGTATGAGGTCATACTATTTGAAAACCCAATGGGACACTGATTTCACAATGACAATGTGATATCTCAACATCATGTTATAATAATGTTTTGATGTCACAATTGGTGACACCATACTGATGAAGAGGTCTCAATAGATTTGAGATGTCCCAAGGAGTTGGTGATGTCACAATGGCATGTGGGACCTCAGTTGTCCTACACCATGAGTATATGGGTTTGGGAAGGGATTCTGATGTCCCCAAAGTATATGTAGTCAAAAAGGTGAAGAACTAACAGTTCTGAGATGTCACAAAGTGACACAATTGTTATGATGTCCAGTGGTGTAATATCATGATGTTACACTGGATTTTAGATATCTCATGTCATATCTGAAATATGAAGTCAAACACAGATTTTCAACTCACAAAGGGCCTAAAATATCACAATGACAGGTCACAAATGTTGTGAGGACAGGAGAAGTATTTGATTTCACACTGGGTTAGTGATATAACAAAGGTAATGTGGTATGACAAAGAGATTTTGATGTCACAAAGGTAATGAGTTCACAATAGTTTCCTGATATCAACCCACATGGCACATTTGAAATAGATTGAAATCAAAGAATGGCATTCACAATGGGTCTATGACATCAAAGTGACAATGTAATGACAAGGCAGCAATGTTTGATAAGATATGTACTCATTACCTTACTCATGTAACTCTAATCCCTCTGTACAATATATTTACAATAAAAACATACAGAAGAAAAGAAAAGAAACAAATGGTATAGTGTCATTGGGGTTTGGTGTTATCACAATGAGATGATGGTGTCATGATGACAATGTGATTTCACAGCTGTAATTATTGCACAAAGTATTTGTGATGATACAATGCTATGTGTGATAAAAATTTTCACTATGAGAATATGGGTACACAAAGGGTCTGTGAGGCCACAGAGGTCATGTGTTTTTTTAAATGTGCTAAGACTTCACAATTGCTTTGTGATGTCACAATGTGATTGTGAAGGCACAACAATAATGTGATGTCACAATGTGTTCGTGATGTAACAGTGGTGATGAGATCACAATGAGTTTGTGATGTCACTATGAGTTTGTATTATTACAAAGACATGTCCAATTTCAATTTCTACTAGTTCACAATGAGGATACAATTTCAAAGTAAGAATCTTAAGATCCAAAGACCATGAGTTTTTAGTCATAACTTGTGTGATATGCTGCCCTTAGGATATTTTAGGCCATTAGTAAGCTTATATTCTGTTTTCAAACTCATAATAATTCAGGTATGATATATGATATCAGAAATTGACTCTGAAATTATGAATATTGTGACATCCCATTGATAGACATCCAGACCATGGTGTCACATTGTGAACTCACAAATCTGTTAGGATTTCATCACATTTGTGCCAACACATGACTTTGTTGACTACACAGTCCCTTTGTGAAATCATATCCTCATTGTGAATTAATGATATTTGAGAATCGACATGCCATTGTGACATTTCCAACCAATTGTGACAGAACAAACCTATTAGAGTAGAAACACATTGTGATCTATTAGCCATTGTGGTAGCACAATCTCTTTGTGACCCTACATTTCCATAGTAATATCACTAATCCACTGTGAAATTCCAATTCTCTCATACTCAATCCAGGTATGAAATGTGATACCCGAATCCAGTGTGACATTTAGATCATGGTGACATCACACTGATAGATGATATGAGTATTTGTCACATTCTGATAACACGCACATTAGGACTTCATCACTTTTGAGACAACGCATGCCTTTGGAGACATCACAGTCCCTTTGTGAGCACATATACTCATTGTGAGTTGACAATTGAGATCACATATTTGTCATTTTGATGTCACCAACCCATTGTGACATCACCTCTTATAAACTCATTACTAGTGTGGCATCACCAATTGTGGTATCAAAATATTTTTAAGTCATCATATTGCAACATCACATTGCCATAGTGATATCACTGTTTCATTGTGTTTTCAATAACCTAGTATGTCTTCATAGCATTTTAGAAAATTCAGGGCCTTTTATATTTGTCTTCTTCTGTGAACTCTTATCCTCATTGTGAAATAGTAGCAACTGAAATTGGGCATGTGATTGTGAGATGTGACTTCACAAAACTTTGATTTCATCACCAGTGTGACATCACAAACCCATTGTGAGCTTTCATAGATATTTGACATCACTATCACATTGTAGAATCCCAAACTTATTAGGACCTCTTAGCACCTTTGAAAAACAAATGGCCTTTTTGACATCACAGTCCCTTTGTGTAACTATACCCTCATTATGAACTGACAATTGATATCAGACATGCCATTTTAACATCATGAACACTTTGTGACAGCACCAGTGTGACATAACATTCTCATTATAACAACATCAACTACTTTTGACATCAGAAAACTATGACAAGATAGTATTATGAGATCACATTGTCATTGTGATGTTATAAACAGATTGTGAATGCCTGTTTTTATTCTTTTTTGTTGTTGTAGTTGGTCATGGGACTTGAACTCTGGGCTTGGGTGCTGTCCCTACTCTACAGCTCTAGGCGAGCACACTATCACTCAAGCAACAGCACCACTTCTCATTTTCTAGTGGTTTTTATTGGAGATAAGAGGCTCATGGACTTTCCAGCCTGAGGTGACTTTGAACTGCAATCCTCAGATCTCAGCCTCCTGAGTAGCTGGGATTACAGGCATGAGCCACCCGTGCCAGGCTTTGCATTCTATTTAAAATTTGACATGTGTGTTGATAGCAGAAACATAATGTGACCTCATAACCGTTGTAGCATCATAAATCAGCAGTGACATCAAATTGTCATTATGACACCATCAGCTCATTGTGACATCACCAAATGACAATGGCATCATAGCATGATAAATCACAGTGACATCGTTATGTCATAGACATAACAGTGTGAAGGCTTATTCTGTGAATTCATTCTATTTCAGAAACCCATTTGACGATATAACCATTGTGATATCACAATCCTTTGTGACATCACATTGCCATTGTGACATCATTAACCTGCTGTGCCATCACAAACCAGTCCTGTCCTTATAAGTTTTGTGACATTGTCATATGTTAGACCCTTTGTGAGCTCATAACCTGTTTTCAATCTCATATTTCTTATAGGACATGTGATATCAGAAATCCCCTGTGACATCATACTGCCAGATATCATGGCCATTGTGTCACATTGTGACATCACAAACCTGTGAGAACGGCATCACATTTGTGACAACACATGCCTTTGGAGACATTACAGTCCCTTTTTGAACTCATATATTCATTTCCAAATAATGACCATTGAGATCTGCCATCTGACATCATGAACCCAATGTGGCATCACAAACTTATTGTGACCTCATCACGAGAATGGCATCAAGAAATAATTCTAGTATCAAAGCATTATTTTGACATTGTATTGTCGTTGTGATATCACTGTCCCATTGTGTTTTTACAAACCTATATGGCCACATCACATCTTAGAATATTCATGGCCTTTGAGACTTCAAGCTCTTTCTGTGAACTTGTGTACTTATGACCTCTAAGACAAGGAGAAAAACCATGTAGTCACATTTAATATAATAAAACAATTTACAATAGCAAGAGGACTGTGATTACCTTATGCCGGCCTGGATAGCCAGGTCCAAAAGCAGCCTTGACCACCAAACCTGAGACCTCCAATGGGCAGCCCCACCCTTTCTTAATTGGTCTGCAAACCACCGGCCAAAAAATTATGATCTCCGAATCTCCAAACCTCAATGGGCAAGGCTTTTTACTTTTTCATTCCTTCCTCCTTCACTACAGACCTGTCCTTCCTTCCTGGTCGTTCCCTTTTTCCCTTCCACCATTTCCTTATTCTCTTTAGGTCTCTCCAGTCTCCACAGGCCTGCTCTACTCTGACCCAGTGACCACTTGCCAAACTTCTGCTCTCCTTCATCTTCCTCTCTTCTCAGGTTTTTTCCTTCCTGTTGTCTCATCACTTTCTTCCATCCAGGTAGCTCCTATTTTATCCCCACTTCCAATGCTCTGAAAATGCAACCTATATATAGCTTGTACCCCTCCTCACTCTAACGGGTCTCCTGCCTAACAATTTTTAATCGTCTCTTCCCAATCTGCCCAATGCTCAATCACTTCTTGACAGCTCACCATGTGAGGCCTGACACCTCCACCTTTGGCGGCATTCACCACATTCTCCTGTGGGCCAGGCCAAGAATTTACAATGATTATAGGCTCCCACAGATAATTCTGGCAACACTGGTTATTACAGTATCCTAATAATGAATTAGAAGAAATTGAAGTTGTATATGTCATTGTTATATTAAAACTTGATGAGATATCATTAATGCATTGTGACCTCATCACAGCGGTGACATCACAAACTCATTGTGATATCACATTGCCATTGTGCCACCATGATCATATTGTGACATCCCAAACCTATTATGACCTCAGAATCTTTGAAAACATGGCCTTTGTGTCATCACAGGCCCTTTGTGTACCCATATCCTCATTTTGAGCTGAGATCAGACATGCCATTTTAACATCGCAAAACTTTTGTGACATCATCACCAGTGTAACATTACATTGTCATTATGACACCATCAGACCATTGTGACATCATAAAACAACAATGACTTCATAGCATTATGACATCACATACTCATTGTGATGTCACAGATACATTGGAATGCCTATTCTGTGATTTCATTCTATTGCAAATGTGGCAGGTGGGTTGATATCAGAAATAGATTGTGACAACCTAACCATTATGACATCACAATACCTTGATGACACCACATTGCCATTATGATATCACTAACCCACTGTGACATCACAAAACTGTCCTATCCTCATAAATGTTTTGACATGCTGCCAGTGTGATCTCTGGCCTCCCTGAGCTAATAATTGTTTAATTCATAATATATCAGGTATGACATGTGATATCAGAAATCCAGTGTGACATCACAACTACTGTGACAACACATTGCCAGATGTCATGAACATTGAGTCACATTGTGACATCATAAACCTGTTAAGACTCATTACACTTGTGCCAACATATGCCTTCGAATACATCATTATCCCTTGTGAACTTATATATTCATTGTCAATTAGAGACCTAGCATGAGATTATGACATCACCATCCCATTGTGAAATCACAACTCTATATGACCTCATCACCTATATGGCATTACCAACTATTTGTGACTTCAAAACAATACTATCTCATGTAATGGTAACTTTATATTGCCAATGGGATATCTCTGTCCCAACGCATTTCCACCAATCTATTATGTACTCATAATATTTTACAAAATTCATGGCCTTTCTGACTTCTAGCTCCTTATGTGAACAACTATCTTCATTGTGACATCACTATCGAAGTGTGACCTTATCCCCACTGTGACATCACAAACCCATTGTGGCATCATAGTTCCACAGTGATATCACGATCACCTTGTGATATACCAAACCTATTGTGACCTATTAGCACCTTTGAAAAAGCAAATACTGTCTGTGACATCACAGTCCCTTTGGGTAATTATATCCTCATTGCGAGCAAAGGACAACTGATATCAGACAGGCCGTTTTACCATTACAAATGCTTTGTGACATCATCTCCAGAGTGAGATCACATTGTTGTTAGGATAACATCAGCCCATTGTGATATCCCAAAATGACAATGACATCATAACATTATGACATCACATTTTCATTGTGAGGTCATAGAGACAATGTGCTTGCCTGTTCTGTGATTTCATTCTATCTCAAATGTGGCATATATTTTGATTTCAGAAACCCATTGCGACCACATCACCATTGTGACAATACAATCCCTTTGAGACCTCATATTGACATTGTGATATCATTAATGCAATGTAACATCACAAACCTGCCTTGTCCTCATAAATTTTGTAACAAGCGACTACCTTGACCTGGGCTGGATGCACAGAGCTAAATTCAGCCTCAACCATAAAACCTCAGAACTCCAAACAGAAGCCCCGCCATTTGTTAACTGGTCTGCAAACAACCATCCCCCAAAATAATGATCTCCAAAACTCCACACTTCAAAGGACAAGGCTTTTTCCGTGCTCTTCATCCTCCTTCTCTCCAGACTTGTCCTACATTTCAGGTCTTTTCATTTTCTCCTTCCACCATTCCCTTCTTCTCTTCAGGCTGCTCTACTCTTGACAGTCCTGCCCTGCCATATCCAGGTGGCCAGCTGCCATCCTTCACCTCCTGCTCTCCCTCAAATTCCTCTACTCCCAGGTCTTTACCTTCCTACTGGCTCATCACTTCTTTCCTTCCAGTCCTTTCCCCTTTTTCTCTCCCCTTCTGTTGCTCTGAACCTGCAGCCTATATATAGGCTGGGCCCTTCCCCCACTGTGATGTTTTCTGCATAACAGTTTTCAATCATCACTTCCCAAATGTTGATGCCCAATGACTTCTTGGTAGCTCATCATGTGGGGCTTGACATCCTATCTCCTTTAGCAGCATGTCCTGCCCCCTCCAGTGGCATGAAGCCACCCTCTCTGGTGGTCGAGACCAAGAGGCCATGATGAATATCTGTTCCCGTGGATTATAAGGACACTGCTGGTTTTTACCGTGTCCTCATGGTGGTCTAGTAGCAATTGAAATTGGACAAATAATTGTGATATTAAAAGTCGTGGCATAAGTAATCCATTATGATCTCATCACCAGTGTGACATCACAAACCCATTGTGTCATCACATTGCTGCTTTGACACCAGGATCACATTGTGTCATCTCAAATCTATTATGACCTCCTTTATCCTTTGATAAAATACATAGCTTTGTGACATCACATTCCCTTTGTGTACTCAAATCCCCACTGTGAAATATTGACAATTGAGAATCAGACAAGACATTTTAACATCAAAAACAGTTTGTGAGTTCATCACAATTGTGACATCACTTTGTCATTTTGACAACATCTGCTCATTGGGGAATCACAAAACTAAAATGATATGATAGATTTAGAACTTCACATCGTCCCTGTGACATCATAGACACATTATGAATGCCTTTTCTGTGATTTCATACTATTTAAAATGCGGCCTGTAGGTTGATATCATAAAGAAATAGTAAACTCATAACCATTGTGACATTACAATCCCTTTTTACATCACGTTGCCACTGTAATATCACAATAACCACATATCACAATATCACATAACACCCCGTGATATCACAAACCTATCCTGTCATCATAACTTTGTGTTATGCTGCAATTGTAATTCTAAGGCCGTTTTGTCCCCATAATCTTTTGTTGACCTCATTAAATTTCACATATGACATTTTTAAAAATTAATTTTAATATTTATTTTTTGTGAACATATTGTACAGAGGGGTTACAAATACATGGGCAAGATAATGAGTACATTTCGTATCAAGCATTGCAGCCTCCTCCTTTGTTTACCCGTCACATCCCTTCCCAACCTCTCCTCACACCCCACCCAATCCGCCCCCCCCCCAAAAAAAAAATTGTAAAGTTCGTTTTTGGCATGACAACTTGTACTTATACCTGCATCGGGTTCACCTGTATCCTTAAACGACTTGTTTTTCCCCATCTCCTCCACAAATTATACCGACATCAAAAATAGTGAAAGCAGGGGTTGTACTGTGGGGTGGGACATACAAAGCTACCAGGAAATAATCTTATAAATGAGTTAGAAACAAATGCATGAAAAAAAACATTTAAATACTTATATAAGAGTTCATTTTCCAAACATCACATTAGCTGACCTTTTCTGCTTGACTGATACATATACTAGATATTGCAAATAAGGGAAACCATGGAGCTTTGTTTCTTTAGGCTTGGCTTACTTCATTTAATATAACTTTTTCCAAGCCTTTCCATTTCCTAACAAGTGGGGAAATGTCATTCTTACTGATGGAGGCATAGAATTCCATTGTGTATATATACCACATTTTCTTTATCCATTCATATACTGAGGGGCATCAGGGTTGGTTCCAGATCTTAGCTATGGTAAATAATGCTGCAATAAACATAGTTGTGCTGGTAGCTTTAGTGTGGTCTTGTTTGAAAACATTTGGGTAAATGCCCAAAAGTGGGATTGCAGGGTCATTAGGACAGCTCGATGTGAAGTCTTTTCAGGAAACTCCATACTGCTTTACAAAGTGGTTGAACAAGTTTACACTCCCACCAACAATGAAGTAAGGTTCTCTTCTGTCCACATCACCTCCAGCATCTGTTGTTGTTAGAGTTCTTGATTATAGACATTCTAGCTAGCGTGAGGTGGTACCTCAAGGTTGTTTTGATTTGCATTTCTTTTATGGCTAGCGAGGTCGAGCAATTCTTCATGTGTCTGTTGGATATCCTTCTTTCTTCTTCAAAGAAGTTTCTCTTCAAGTCTTTAGCCCACTTATTTATTGGGCAGTTGTTTCTTTGAGGATTTGTTGTTGGGGGATTTAGTTTTTTGAGCTCCAAGTATATTTTAGATATGAGACCCTTGTTCGTTGTATGGCTAGTGAAGATCTTTTCCCATTCTGTGAGCTTTCTATTGATATTGCTAGCTATGTCCTTTGTCATGCAGAAGTTCTGCAATATCATGCAATTCCATTTGTCAAACCTTTCTTTGATTTCTTGTGTTTCTGGGTCTCTATTAAGAAATTTTCATCCTCAGCCAACGAGGCCTGGGGTTTCTCCTATTCCATCCTGTAAAGTTTTCAGACTGTCTGCTTTGACTCCGAGGTCTTTGATCCTTTTGGAGTTAATTTCGGTGTGGGGTGATATATAAGGATCTAGTTTTAGTTTTCTATAAGTAGATAACCAATTTTCCAGCACCATTTACTGAAGAGGCTGTCTTTCTTCCATTCTATTATTTTAGCTCCCTTATCGAAGATTAGTTGGCTAGAGGTCTGTAGGTTCATTTCTGGGTTTTCAATTCTATTCCATTGGTCCTGAGGTCTGTTCTTATGCCAGTACCAAGCTGTTTTGATTACTATGGCTTTATAGTAAAGTTTGAAATTTGGTATTGATATTCCTCCAGCACAGTTTTTTCTGTTGAGCATCGTTTTGCTATTCGGGGTCTTTTATTGTTCCATATGAATTCTTGGATTGCCTCTTCTATTTCCTTGAAGAATGAGGGTGGAATTTTGATAGGTCTCACGTTGAATTTGTAGATAGCCTTGGGAAGTATTGCCATTTTCACGATGTTTATCTTTCCAATCCAGGAGCATGAAAGGTTTTGCCATTTTCTAAGTTCTGTTTTGATTTCCTTTTTCAAGATTTTAACGTTTTCATCATAGAGGTCCTTCACTTCTTTGGTTAAGTTAATTCCGAGGTATTTTATTTTTTGAGGGGCTATTACAAATGGAGTTACTTTCCTAATTTCAGCCACACTTTTTTCATTGTTGGCATACAGAAAAGCCATGGATTTTTGAGGGTTTATTTTATACCCTGCTACTTTGCCAAAGTTTTGAATCAGCTTGAGTAATTTGGGAGTGGAGTCTATTGGATTCTTTAAATACAAGATCATGACATCTGCAAAGAGGGAGAGTTTTATTTCTTCTTTCCCTATTTGGATCCCCTTTATGTTTGCATCTTGTCTTATTGCTGTAGCAAGGCTTTCTAATACTAGATTGAAGAGAAGTGGAGAGAGTGGACATCCTTGTCTTGTTCCTGAGTTAAGATGAAATGGCTTTAGTTTTTCACCATTAATATAATGCTGGCTGTAGGTTTGTCATATAAGGCCTTTATTGTATTGAGAAATGTTCCATGGATTCCTAATTTTTCCAAAACCTTCATCATAAAGGGGTGTTGGATCTTGTCGAATGCTTTTTCTGCATCTATTGAGATAACCATGTGCTTCTTATTCTTGCTGCCCTTGATGTGATGAATTATATTAATTGATTTGCATATATTGGACCAGCTTTGCATCCCTGAAATGAATCCTGTTTGATCGTGGTGTATGATTTTTTGGATGAATTGTTGAAGTCAATTGGCCAATATTTTGTTGAGAAGTTTTGCATCAGTGTTCATCAAAGAAATGGGTTTATAGTTCTCTTTCTTGGATGAGTCCCTGCCTGGTTTTGGGATGAGGGTTATGATGGCTTCACAGAATGTGTTCGGTAGTGAAATTTCTCTTTCAATTTCATTGAACAGTTGGAGGAATATTGGTGTGTGCTCTGCTTTGTAGGCCTTGTATAATTCCGCTGTAAAACCATCTGGTCCTGGACTTTTCTTAGCTGGGAGGCCTCTTATTGCTTTTTGTATTTCAATGCTTGATATGGGCTTGTTAAGATAGTTTAACGCATCTTTGTTTAGTTTTGGCATATCAATATTTGCTAGGAAAAGGTCCATTTCTGTCAAGTTCTCAAACTAATGAGCATAAAGTTTTGAGAAGTATTCCCTTATAATGTTCTGAATCTTGGTTGTTTCCGTGGTGATGTTTCCATTCTCATCTCTGAGTTTATTAATTTGGGTGTGTTCTCTTCTTTTTCTGATAAGATTTGGTAGGGGTCTGTCAATTTTGTTAATTTTCTCGATGAACCAACTCTTTGTTTTGTTGATTCTTTTTATAGTTTTTTTTTGGATTCTAATTCATTTAATTCTGATTTAATTTTAATCATTTCTTTCTGTCTACTGGATTGGGGTTTATCTAACTGCTCTTTCCAAGGAGGTTTAGATGTGTCATTAAATTGTTGGTTTCAGATCTCTCCAATTTGTTGATGTAGGAGCTCAGAGGTATAAACTTGACTCTGAGTACTACCTTTGCTATGTCTCAGTGGAGCTGGTAATTTGTGTGTTCATTTTTGTTGAATAGTATGAGCATTTGAATTTCCTTTCTAATCTCTTCCATGACCCACCCGTGATTCAGCAGTGTATTGTTAATGCATTCCATGAATGCCTTTAGTGATCTTTTTGTATTCTTTTTCTGCTCTCTCAATTCCTGTATTACTCTTTGATTAGCTTCCTCCCATTCGTGGGATTCCTGTAGTTCTCTTTGAGTGTTCTCAGCCTGCTCACGCCATTCCTCCCTTTCTCTTTGAGTATTCTCAAGCTGCTCAGACAAATCCTGTATCAGTTTTTGAGTAGCTTCCTCACACTTATGATATTCCTGTATAAACTTTTGGATTGCCTCCTCTCTCTCCTTATCATGCTCATACAGAGTCCTTTGTAAGTTTTCAATCTTTTCATTTATCATGTTTGCCAACAGTGTTTGTAGAGCTATTTGGGAACTCTCCTCTTGATTATTCATTACCTGTTCTATCCCCTCATTATCAAGATTGGGAATTGAGATACTCGGACTTGCCATTTTTCTTGTGTTTTTCTGGCTTACTCTGCCCATTTGAGATGAAAATAGCACCAGTTTTGTGCTAGAACACTCTCTTAAGGCAAGCATCAACCAAATTCTGAATTTGCACAGTCAATAGTCTACAGATACAATAGTTCAACAGATACAATCTAGTTCAACAGATAAATCTATTCAATATCAAACAACTATATGTTAATGGGCTATGAACCGCAAAGAAGAATTTGGAAAACCAGAAATTATTAGGGTTAGGGAGCGATGTGGGTAAAAAATAGGAATAGATTGATGTCGGAAATCACAGGGAGTGTTAACTAAGTCCTAATCTCAAAGCAGGAAATAGGTTGGGTAGGATGAAAGTGGAGAGAGAGCAAAAATGAAGAAAGGGAAATGGAAAAGAAAAGAAACCAGAAAAAATAGAAAAATAAAACTTAATAATATTATGCAGGAATTCGACAAGAATCTATTTAAAGAAGACTGTGAATATAATGAGAGAAGGGGAGGGATATAAAGGAGATGTGAAAACTTAAAAATAAAATGCTTAAAATATTATATAGGTATAAAGAAGTATTACTGCTATTAAGGAATTTATGTCTCAGAGGTATTGAATTGAGTAATAAATTTGTGGATTAAATGTGTACACAATGGAGGATAGGGTCTAATATTCAACTCCAGGTTTATCTGAGGATGTGCAGGACAAGAGGTACATTCCATAAAGAAGAACGAAAGAGAGGAAAAGATGAAAAGGATAAGAAAGGAAGAAAAAAAGATCCGAAGTTCAGTAGAGCTAAACAAAAAACAAAAAGATAAGTAAAAAAGAGAAAGACATCAAAAAAGAAGGAAAAATGCACACATGTATCCCTAAAATAAAAATTGTAAGAGGGAAAAAAAAGTTACTGGAAAACATTTTTTTTTCAATCAAGACAAAAATTAATGATTAAAAACAGTTTTAGAAATGAAAATTTTTTTAATATAAGGTACCAAAAAAAAAAAAAAAAAAGGAAGAAGAAGAAGAAAAAAAAATCTTTGATTTTTTGCAGAGGGGTGGGAAAAAATCCTGGATCTCCCTTGTGTCCCTAACCAGCCTCTTGTTGGAGTCTCTTGTCTGCTTTTGGTCCTTTGGCTTGGTTGGTTTCTTAAGTCAGTTTATTCTAACAGGCAGAAAAATGCTCTGCTTTACCCAGGATTTTGTGATTCTCCTCCCAGGCTAGTTCAATGGGAGTCAGATCTGCTTTGAGTATCACAAAAGTGGGAGATGCAGTGATGAGGCTAGGTTCTGGGTAGAGTTGAGGCCTTTCAACAAGCAGTAGCTTTTTCCTGGTGGCTAGTTTGTGAAAGACTCACAAAGCCCAGCCTGGAGCCATTCTCGGGTTTCTGTTTACTGAATTTCAATTGATTGTCGAGGCTTCTGTAGGGAGGGCCAGCCTCTGGCTCTGATTACCCAGTGAAGAATGCCACTACTAGGGCTGGCACCCAAGCTGGGTGACTTTTCCCTGGGTGGAGCTGAGTCTGGCAGGTCACAATGCCGTTAAGTTCTTGTGACCTGCTAAATGATTCATTTTATTCCAAGGCTTGAGTTGGAGCTCTTTGTCAGTATCCAAGATGGAGATCTCCAGTAGGGGGGGAGGGGTGGCATTCCCTCCTCTTCTCCCTGAGAAGGAGTGAGGACATCAGGCTTCTACTCACGCTGAGTCTTGGTTCCTGGGTCGTCTCTGGTCTGTGAACTGCAGGATGAAGATATCTGCTCCTTGTCGGTTCTTGCTGGTTTTGAGTAGAATCCGCTCACCTGCTGCATCTGGCTCCTTTGTCCCTGACTTTGTGTGGCTCAGGTATGGCGCCTGCAGTTGCAGCTGCCACTGCTGCCGCCACTGTGGCAGCTGCTCACAAGAGCTCAGATCTGTCTCCTTGCCTGGATTTTCCCTCTCTAGCCTGACTCTCTGTCCTGTAATGGCACAATTGGTGTGATTCTCTGGCTTAGGACTGTTCACTGGAACTCTAAAAGTGCTTTCTTTGTGAGAGCTCGTTTAGACTCCAGCTTCTCCACCATCTTCCCAGGTCTGACTTTCTTATATTCAATACAGTGATCTTCTCCTTCATCCACATTGCTGCAGATTTACCCAGATCCTGAGTTCAAATTTAAAGCTTGGAAGATTAAACATCACGAATTGCAAGCCAGTGAGTTAATTTTTTATTTTACTTTTCTCAGTATGGGCTTGAAGTCAGTTTGTGGCAACTCTGCCTCAACTTGGATCACCCTAGGCTGGGGTGCAGCGACTAGACCTACAGCTGCTTCTGGGATCCTAGACCCTCAGGTCTTGCAGGGAAAGCAATGCACAGAAAAATGTGGCCTTTTTATATTTCCTTCCTTTGCAAGGTGACCCTCATGGGTCTGAATGACACTGTTGCAAAGGGTACTTTACCTTGCATTGCTGAAGGCTGCCAGACTATCTGGGAACCCATAGGCCCACTTGGCAACATAGGCCCTGATTTCGAATCCCCCTCCTAACACCAACCAATGGCAGGATATACTAAGAAAATTGTTCCCAACCATAGGAAGAACAATGGAATGTTATCAATGTCAATGTTCAATGAGTTGATCATGAATGATGCTACTATAAATTTAGGCAGCATCATTTCAGGAGGCTAATTGATTTTTATTTAGTATTTATGAAGCATAAAAAGAATATTATTACTTACAGGAATGCAATAATTTCAGGACACTGATTGATTTCATTAATAGTATAAGGATGAAAACAATAACATTAATGACATGGACGCATTATTAATACCCAGGAATTGGTAGGAATGTATTATATATAACTGAGTAATATATAGACATCTTTAACACTCTATATAAATACATAGAAATATATATAAATACATATAAATACTTCCATCTGCAGGTCAATCTGTTCTTATTTTGCTAACACCTGGGGCTTGATCTCAGGTCCTGGTTATAGCCTTTCAGCTCAATTTGCCCCAGGATGGCGTGCTGACACTCACCCATTCATGAATTGGGCCTAATAGGCTTGTGGCTGTGAGATCAGTTGCCAGCATTCCCTAAAAATGAATTGTGGAGTAAGAAGTTGATGGCGACGCATGTTTTCCTTTTCTGTGAAAGTCCTGAGTGTCGGGTATGAAGTGGAATACATATGCTGACCTATATCTTATGTAATCAATGTTTTATGTGCCATAATAATCAAAATAAATTGTCAATACATGAATAAAACAAATAAAATAATTGCACTGAATGCAATATGGAGTCAACATATGTATGTAAATATGAATCATATATGTAAATTGTACATGAATAGGATGTTTTCTAGTGGTGGGGATCTATTTCAGGCCTAAAGAACCGACATGTATTTCTTGACTTCAAGGAGGCCAGCTTCCCCTTCCCACACAGTGCAACAGAGTTACCAAGACCATAGGTTCCAATCCCAGTCCTGGCAGAAAAATGTCACCTTTATATTATGTAATAGTATAGTAATTCTTAGGTATTTCATTATGCCTCCATTTTATGAATGTGATTGTTTAAATGCTTCATAAAGCATTAACTAACATCGATCAGTGTCCTATAAAATAATTCTATATAAATTTATCCTAGAATCATTCAAGGACTGCTCTTTCAATCATGACATACATCATATTCTATTGGTAATCATATGGACAAGAATAAGTTTCTTAGGATCTCCTTCCATTTTGAGGTGGCTGGACCAGGATTCCAACTGTGGGCTATAGCTCCTGCCACTTAAACAGGAGGATAGGGAACTTATCAGTCTGTCCAAGAACATCAGTAAGATCAATGATTAGGCAGGCACCAGTGGCCCTCAACAGTCTTCCTTGATACTTACAAGGCTGTGATGGGTGGATCATGGTCGAAGTCACACTAGGCAGGAAAGTCCAACTTCAGTGCCAATAAAGCCAGAATCCCTTCCCTGTGGCTCTAGTGTGGATGGCCAGCCTTGAGCAAAAGCAGCTCACAGACTGTGCCCATATCCTCAGTTCATGGTCTGGGACTGGGAACAAACAGCCATACACAATGATCTGTGCAGCCATGCCGCTAAAGCAGGTCACCCTATTGTCTCCAACTGAATTGGACATTGTTCCCTGGGAAAAGGGCTGGGGGAGCTGCTATCTTCTTGACTCCGCCCATGCTGTTTGCATCACAGGATTCTGGCCACACCCCCATTCTTTCATTGTTCTTTCTGACCAATGAGATACAAGAATGGCGGCCACGCCCACATTCCATGCTGCCTGGTAGCACCAGGATTCCCTCTGTTAGTTTACAACACTACCAGCAGTTGAGGAAGGTATAGATGGTTGAGTGGTGAGAAGAGCCTCAAGGCGACTGGAATAGAGAAGGAAATTGAGATGCCTGCCTAGTCCCCAGCCCCCCGCCCCCCGCCTTCCCAAGGTTCAGAATTTCAAACCAGGCAATGGTACCCTGCCAGGCTGTGTAAAGCCCCAACTTGGTCAAAGGCCTTGGTTCTCTGAGGACATGTGTCTGCAATGCCACTGCCATTCCCATTCGCCCCACCTGGAGCAGCCTCAAGCAACTTCCCCCAGGAGCACATGTGAGTGGCTGCCCCAAAACCACCCCTACACTGGGTCAGACACCCCTCTGAGGGCACCAAGACCCGCTACTTGTTTCCTTTCCCTGGCTCTGAGGAGCCACCTTTCTGTTTTGGGCATTTCTAAAACAGAGCCTCTATATGCTCTGGCTGGGCTGGATTGATGTCCTCCTATCTGTGACAGGTATGCTCCACCGGGCCTGGTCATCTGTAGTTGGGGTGGTAGACATGTAGCAACATGCACAGTCATCAATTTAGATGGATTATCTCAAACATTTACTCCACAGCAGCCGAGTTTTTTTTTTTAATTGTGAAAATACTGTCCAGAGGGGTTAAAATTACATGGGCAAGTTATGAGGACATATCTTATCAAGCATTGTAGCCTCCTCCTTTGTTTCCCCTTCCCATCCCATGCTTCCCCCACCCCCTATCCGATCCTCCCCCTCCCCCTACCAGAGTTGTCAAGTTCATTTTCTACATACCACTTCTACGTCTCATTGTTGCAATGGGTCCAACTTTAATCCCTATTTCAAAGATTTGTTTTTTCCCTTCCCCTCCATAAATTATAACAACATCAAATACAGTGAAAGCAGGGATTATACCGTGGGGGAGGGATATAAAAAGCAACAAATAAATAAATCTTATGAATGTACTAGAAACAATCGTATGAAAGAAAAAAAATTGAATAGATATCTTAGGGTTCTTTTCACTAATATGTATTTATCTGAACTTTTATGCTTGACTCAGATATATACTAGTTATTGCAAATAAGGGAAACCATGGGACCTATCTTTCTGTGGTTCTGGCTTACTTCACTTAATATAATATTTTCCAAGTCTTTCCATGTCCTAACAAATAGAGCAATGTCATTCATTCTGATGGAAGCTTAGAATTCCATTGTGTATATATAACCCAATTTTTTGATCCATTCATCTACCGAAGGGCATCTGGGTTGCTTCCATATCTTAGCTATGGTAAAAAAGGCTGCAATAAACATAGTTGTGCTGGTAGCTTTAGTGTGGTCTTCTTTGTAAATATTTGGGTAAGTGCCCAAAAGTGGGATTGCTGGATCATAGGGGAGCTCTATGTTGAGTGCTTTGAGGAACCTCCATAGAGCTTTCAAAAGAGGTTGAACAAATTTACACTCTCACCAACAATGAAGTAAGCTTCCCTTCTTTCCACATCCCCTCCAGAATCTGTTATCAGAGTTCTTCATTATAGCCATTCTAACTGGGGTGAGGTGGTATCTCGATGTTGTTTTCATTTGCATTTCTTTTATGGCTAGAGAGGTTGAGCATTTCTTCATTTGTCTATTGTCCATCCTTCTTTCCTCTTCAGAGAAGTTTCTCTTTAAGGCTTTAGCCTTATTTATTGGGCAGTTGTTTCTTTGAGGATTTGTTGTTGGGGGATTTAATTTTTTGAGTTCCAAGTATATTTTAGATATGAGACCCTTGTCTCTAGTATGGCTAGTGAAGATTTTCTCCCAATCCGTGGGCTTTCTATTGATCTTGCTAACTATGTCCTTTGCCATGCAGAAGCTCTGCAACTTTGTGCAATCCCATTTGTCCAACCTTTCTTTGATTTCTTGTGTTTCTGGGTCTCTATTAAAAAAATTCAACCTGTGCCAAGGAGACCTAGGATTTCTCCTATTCCATCCTGCAATGTTTTCAGAGTGTCTGATTTGTCTCCGAGGTTTTTGATCTATTTGGAGTTGATTCTGGTGCAGGGTGATATATTCGGATCTAACTTTAGTTTTCTATAAGTAGTTAACCAAATTTTCCAGCACCCTGTACTGAAGAGGCTGTCTTTCTTCCATTCTATTATTTTAGCTCCCTTATTGAAGGGTAGTTGGCTATATGTCTGTAGGTTCATTTCGGGGTTTTCAATTGTATTCCATTGGTCCTGAGGTCTGTTCTTAAGTCAGTACCAAGCTGTTTTGATTACAATTGCTTTGTAGTAGAGTTTGAAATTTGGTATGATATTCCTCAAGCACAGTTTTTTCTGTTGAGGATCGTTTTGCTATTCGGGGTCTTTTATTATCCTCTATGAATTATTAGATTGCCTCTTTTCTTTCTTTGAAGAATGAGGTTGGAATATTGATAGGTATCGCACTGAATTTGTAGAGAGCCTTAGGAAGGATTGCAGTTTTCACGATGTTTATCTTTCCAATCCATGAGCATGGGAGTTTTTGCCACTTTTTAAGATCTCTTTTGATTTCCTTTTTCAGGTTTTTAAAATTTTCATCATTGAGTTCCTTCACTTCTTTGGTTAAGTTAATTCCCAGGTATTTTATTTTTTGTGGGGATATTACGAATGTAGATGCTTTCCTAATTTCAGCCACACTTTTCTCATTGTTGGTATACAGAAAAGCCATTGATTTTGAGGGGTTAATTTTATACCCTGATACTTTGCCAAAGTTTTGAATCAGCTTGAGTAATTTGGGAGTGGAGTATATTGGATTCTTTAAATACAAGATCATGACATCTGCAAAGAGGGAGAGTTTCACTTCTTCTTTCCCTATTTGGATCCCTTTATGTTTGCATCTCGTCTTATTCCTGTAGCTAGGCATTCTAATATTAGATTGAAGAGAAGTGGTGAGAGTGGACCTTCTTGTCTCGTTCCTGAGTTAAGAGGAAATGGCTTTAGTTTTTCACCATTAAGTATAATGCTGGCTGTAGGTTTGTCATATATAGTCTTTATTGCATTGAGGAAAGTTCCATGGATTCCTAATTTTTCCATAACCATCATCATAAAGGGGCGTTGGATCTTGTCAAATGCTTTTCCTGCATCAATTGAGATAACCAGGTGGTTGTTATCTTTGCTCCTGTTGATGTGATGAATTATATTAATTGATTTGCGTATATTGACCCAGCTTTGCATCCCTGAAATGAATCCTGTTTGATCAAGGTGTAGAATTTTTTGGATGAATTGTTGAATTTGATTGGCCAACATTTTGTTGAGAAGTTTTGTATCAATGTTCATCAAATAAATGGGTCAATAGTTATCTTTCTGTGATGTGTCCCTGCCTGGTTTGGGCATGAGGGTTATTATGGCTTCATAGAATGAGTTCAGTAGTGAACTTTCTCTTTCAATTTCATTGAAGATTTGGAGGAGTATTGGTATGAGCTGTGTTTTCAAGGGCTTATAGAATTATGCTGTAAAGCCACCTGGTCCTGGGCTTTTCTTAGATGGAAGGTGTGTTATTGATGTTTCTATTTCAATGCTTGATATGGGCCTGTTAGGATGGTATAACTCATCTTGGTTTAGTTTTGGCATGTCAATATTTGCTAGGAAAAGGTCCATTTCTGCCAAGTTCTCAAACTTATTAGCATAAAGTTTTGAGAAGTATTCCCTTATAATATTCAGAATCTTGGTTGTTTCTGTGGTAATGTTTCCATTCTCATCTCTGAGTTTATTTATTTGGGTGTGTTCTCTTCTTTTTCTTATAAGATTTTCTAAGAGTCTTTCAATTTTGTTAATTTTTTGGAAGTAACAAATCTTTGTTTTGTTGATTCTTTCTATGATTTTTTTTGGATTCTAATTCATTTAATTATGATTTAATTTTAATTATTTCTTACCATCTACTGGATTGGGGATCATCTTGCTGCTCTTTTTCAAGGAGACTCAGATGTCATATTAAATGGTTGGTTTCAGATCTCTCCAATTCGTTGATGTATGAACTCACAGCTATAAAGTTGCCTGTGAGTACTGCCTTTGCTGTGTCCCAAAGGAGCTGGTAATTTGTGTTTTCATCAACATTTGAATTTCTTTTCTAATCTGTTCAATGACCCACTCGTGATTCAGCAGTGTGTTGTTCCAGTGTGTTACAGGATTTTCTCTGGTGGCTTTTCCTTTTGAGTTTTAATTTTTTTCCCTTGTGGCCTGAGAGAATGCAAGGTATTACTTCAATGTTTCTGAAAAGTGATAAAATTATGAGAGGAAGAAAAAAATTAATAGAAAAAAATTAAAGTAAAAAATTAAAAATTAAAAAAAAAACTTTTAGAAAAAAATTGTAAAAGGTACAAAAAAAGAGTTCTTTGATTTTTTTGTGGGGGATGGGAAGATCCTGTATCTCCCTTGTGTTCTTAACCTGTCTCTTGTTGGAGACTCTGGTCTACTTGTGTTTGATTTTCCTGTGGTTTAATGATTTCTTAAGTCAGTTTGAGCAAGCAGAAAAATCACAGCAGACGATTCTTGAACCACTGGTGAAGGTCTGGGTCGGTTCGTAACAATCAGACCTCATTCTCCTCACAGGACAGTTGTGAGGAAACAAGGGATTTATACAGAGGGATCTCTGGAGCATGGCTAGGAACAGAGGGAGTAGTCTTCAGATAAGGTTCTCGGCAATTCTGTGAGGAAATGACAGGAAGATAGCCAGAAAGGGCTCAGGCAGGGCCTGTTATTAATTGTGCAACAGATGTGGGATTATGAAACAAAACATGGCTCTCTCTCATCATTACCCTATCCCCATGAGGAAGAGGATCCTTCACTGTGTTGAGTTTTGCAGCTGGAGATACCAAGGCAGAGAGAAGCCAGGTGACCTACTTATGACTTCAACTTCAGAGGAAGCTCTGCCTGACTTTGCTAAAATGCTCCCTAGGACAATGGGTGCTATTCAGTCCGCTTCTTGTGGTAGGAAGTCCACTTCTTGTCAGTCGTGGGGCTAGAACTCTAGGCATGGGCCATGTTCCCAAAAGCCTCAGCAAAAGGCTAGTGTTCTACCACTTGTGCCCACAACACTACTTTTGATTTTCTGGTGGTTCTTTGGAGATAAGAGTCTCACAGACGTTCCTGCCTGGGCTGGTTATGAACCATGATCCTCATATCTCAGCGTCCTGTGTAGTTAGGATTAGAATTCTGAGCCACTGGCACCAGACTTAATTGTAATTCTGACTTTTTTTCTCTCTCTCTTTCACAAGAACTGGTCAAATGGGTGCTGGAGGAGGGGTCCCAGCATCCCCATGTGGCTGGAACCCAAGGTTGGCCCTCTCATTCTGGAGGTTGGCTGTGGGTCAGGAGCTGTCTCCTCAGCTTGTTGAAACAGCTCCATGAGATAAGCCCTTCTGTTACCTGGATAGACGGTAACAGTTATTCATTGTCCATCCAGCCTTACTAGACTTATTGTATTGCATTGCTTTCTACATCATTTTCTAGCACCTGGCCAAAATTATGATATGTATTTACAGAATGAAAATGTAATGCCATCTTAAGAAAGTTATTTAGGGCTCCGGGAATGTGGCTTCATGGTACGGTGTTTGCCTAGCATCCATGAAACCCTGGGTTCAATTCCTTAGTAACACATACACACACACAAAACCACTGGAAGTGGTGCTGTGCCTCAAATGATAGAGAGCTAGCATTGAGCAAGAGAAAAAAAGCTCAGGAAAATTCCCTACCCCTGAGTTTATGCCCCTCTACTGGCAAAAAGAACAAAAACAAATCAAATCAAAAGAACACAAAAACATTCAGTTAGTAAATGCAAAATAAATAACCCACACTTGGAATATATAATTGCTCCTTCCATACTGACCCCTGACAACAGTTCCTAATTCATGTACTTTACTTATATGAGGATACTGTGTTGAAAAAATCTTGTTCATTAAGTCACAGCAATTAATGCCAGGGATGTGCTTAGATGTCAGGTAACGTTTAATTCTGGAAATTCAACCATTCCAGGATTTGTGTCGTCACTGTTAATCACAAAGGGAATGGTAGGCTATGTGTGACTTTGAAATCTTTTTGGACAGTTATGGCACCAAAAATGCAGAGGTTAATTAATAGTTGTGAAAGAAAATAAGGAATAACTCCAGATAGAAGGAATAAATGATAGTAATTAAGGTATACCAGAAACTGTTCTTGAGAACCATTTTTGGTTATTGTAGAACTAATTGTTAGCTAGGCTGTTCCTCATTGCCTTTAGCATTCTAAATCTCTTAGGCTAGCTCTTAATCTCTGTGTGATAAATGTATCTCCTTCTAAGCTATTCTTTCATACCTTATCTCCTTTGCTTTCTAAAAATCTTATTCTTTCTATATTTCTCTATGAACATTTCCTGATACTAAATACACCTATACAGATGGCACAGGATGCTAATGTAAGGGTCCCATAGCTCATCAGTCATTAATGTAACAAAATGGAAAGGAGGACATATTTTTTGCTACTTCAATTTTTCTGAATTGCTGCAATATCATTTGGTTAAAATTTCCATTCTTTTTCTACACAGTGTCATTCAGTGCACATAAATGCAACTATCAGCCAGGTGCTGGTGGTTTACTCCTGTAATCCTAGCTACTCAGGAGGTTGAGTCCAGAGGATTGTGGTTCAAAGCCAGCCTGGTCAGGAAAGTCCACGAGACCCTAACCTTCACTTAACCACCAGAAACCCGGAGGTCATGTTCTAGCTTAGCACCCAGGATCAGAGTTCAAGCCCCACAACCAACAAAAAGGTGAAATATGACTTTAAGTTTCCCCAAAAGGAATGACAAGTTCAATAATCTTCCCAAACAAAAAAATTCCAAAATGATTCAGTGCACCTACTTTTGCTGAGTTATGTTATGGATTCTTTTCTGGACATATGCTCTAAAAACAAATCATTTAACTAGGGATACAGGTGGACCCATTTCAACAATGAGATTTACAAGTCATTATGTCGAAAAACGAACTTTACAACATTGGTGGGGGGGAGGATCGGGTTTGGGGAGGGGGGAATATGGGAAGGGATGGGAAGAGGAAACAAAGAGGAGGCAACAATGATTGATAAGAAATGTACTCGTTATCTTGCCCATGTAATTGTAACTCCTCTATACGTTATGCTCACAATAATAAAGAAAGAAAAAAACTTGTAAAATATTAGCTTTACAATAAACTTCATCTAATATTTCTCGTTTAAAAAGAGAAGTCTATACAGTTGATGTCACTTGGCTTTCTTACTATCTTAGTTTAAAGCCAAACCAGGCAGGAGAGGCTGTCAAACTCTTATTTGTAATTACACAGCAAAAAAGCCAGAAGTGGAGTTTTGGTTCAAGCAGTAGAGTACTAGCTTTGGGGGTAGGTGAGCAGGAAAGAAAACTGTTCAGGGACAGGGTTCAGCCTCTGGGTTCAAGCCCCAGAACCAACACAAGCTAAACACAAAAGCAAACAAAAAAACAGATATTTCATTGGACCCTCCTTAAAGGAGTATTGGTCTGAGAAATGGCTCCTTTTGCTGATCATACGCACTGGATGCTTTTTTGGAATCCTTATTGCTCTGGAGAACTCAGGACCAAACTAAAGTAATTGATAACTGACTTCTGCAACAAAAGAATCATCTCGGGGTGAAATATCCATCCAAAAAACACTATAAAACATCCATGTCTTTGTTTCATTGCAGTAGAATTTTTTTGGGGGGGATCCAGTCTTGGGCCTGAACTCTGGGCCTGGGCGCTTTACCTCAGCTCTTCAACTCAAGGCTAGCGCTCTACTACTTGAGCCACAGCACCACTTCTGGCTTATTTTTGCTTATGTGGTGCTGAGGAAGTTTACCCAGGGCCTCAGGCATGCAAGGCAAGTGCACTACCACAGAGCCAACTTCCCAGCCCCTGAAGAAGAACATATTTAAAACAACGTTCTTTCTTTTTGTTCTATGCTGGCCATCAAATGGCACATTATATCTTTTTGTAATACTCTCAACTAGAAGTTTACAGAAAAATTATATATAAGTAAAAACACACTAGAAAAATTCAGGGACAAAGTTTCCTTCAAGCCTTCAGATTCTCTTCGTTTACAGTATAAAGGAAAGCACATGTTAACTTGAACTTTGTCAATACTCTATGTTCCATTCCTCTACTGGGATCAGTTTCCATATCCAGTAACAGTTACTTCCAGGAACAAGCTATGGTGCTGCTTGAGGTATAATGAATGATTTCTGGCTTCACCGAAATAACACAAGAACACATTTGGACCTGATGTAACACGTATTTCAGAGACAACTTAGTAAAGAGAAAATATGAAATTTATATTTCTTATAAATACATTATTCATGAGTATATTGAATTCAAAATTTGTAAATTCTCTGTAAATTAAGGCGAATTTTAAAGAGGAAGAAGGTTCCTAGATCATTTTTTTTTGTGAGTATATGTGCTGCACATTATTTCCCAAGTGTACATGAATTTGTTAACTCGTGTTAACTATAGCAATAATAAGAGAAAGAGAAATTCTGTGTTTAAGTATAAAGGTTCAATACACTATAGAAGACTCTACAAATAAGACCACATTGAAACAATAAAGCCAAGTCCAATATGTAGATTTATGAGAGTGATATAGAGAAAGCATTACTCCTACGTGGAACCCGAAGTATGAGGCCACTCCCTTCCTAATCACGCTTGCTAATGACACAACTTTGTAGAAATTAGAATGGAAGAATAATTCTGTTTCCAATGCAAGTCAGATATGGATTTAATAAGGAAAAAATTCCATCTTGAGAGAGCAGGGATTATACTAGCCATCAACTGGTGGATAAGATCACATTTTTTTCTTTCCTTTACTTATATATTTTTTGTTGGTGGTGGTCTTGGCACTTGAATTCTGGGCCTGGGCACTGTCCCTCTGCTATTCCGCTCAAGGCTAATGCTCTACCACTTTATCCACAGTGCGGCTTCCAGTTTTCTTGCAGTAAATTGGAGAAAAGAGTCTCCTGGACTTTCCTACCTGGGCTGGCTTTGAACCCCAATCCTCAGATCTCACCACCACCCAGCTTAAGATCACATTTCTAACCGTGTACATTCAACATATGTAATGTGTATGTTCATCTATCTTTATATGAATTCTTGAGTTAAAAATCTGGGTTACAGCTTAGACTTTACACTCACAAAAATGTTTGTAGTTTAAAAGTTGTTTCTACTGGATAAATGAAACCTAAGTATGTAAAGGAGTCTGGGAAGTTCAGATTGCATCCAGCCTGGGCAGAACAGTGTTTGAGACACTATCTGTAATTAACCAGCCAAAAGCTAGATTGGAAGAATGGCTCAGGTGATGGAATAACAGTCATGAGCAAGAATGATGAATAAGAGCTTGAGGCTTTTGCATACATACATATAAACATACACATACACACAGAGGCACTTATATGTGCACACACATATACACAAATGAAGCAACTCTCAGAATATGTAGAAAAGTTAGAAAATAATAGAAAGTATGTCCTGAGTGAGACTAGAATCAAGTGGTAATTTTTAAAATTAGAAATTAATTTTTAAAATTAAAATACTAAAGTGAACTTTCTTCAAAAAAGTTTGAGAATGTTACATAAGTAGGGACCAGAGATAGTAAGAGAGTCAAGTAATCAATATTAAAGGGATAGGATCCATGGAGGAATGAATCAGAGACCCGGCAGGTGCATTTGAAAATGTTCATACCCTGTGTCAAATGTTAGAACATCTTTGAAAATAGTGCATGAACAGTCTGAGAAGTCTAGTGGATAATATCACTGGAAAAGTTCAGAATTGATAGTCTGTATCTAGATTAAATAAACCAAGAAGGGGCTGGGAAGGTGGCTCAGTGGTAGAGTGCTTGCCTTGCATGCATGAAGCCCTGGGTTTGATTGCTCAGCACCACATAAGCAAAAAGAAAAAAGCCAGAAGTGGCTCTGTGGCTCAAGTAGTAGAGCACTAGCCTTGAGCTGAAGAGCTGAGGGACAGCATTCAGGCCCAAATTTCAGGCCCCATTACTGGACCCCAAAATAAACAAACAAACAAACAAACAGATAAAGAAATAAACCAAGAAACTATGGTGGGGCAATGTGATGTAAGCCTTGAATTCTAGCACCCAAACTGACAGGAGATTAGAGACTGGAATTACTACTGAGAACTTCGCTGGACCAGGTAGTATAATTTTGTCTTAATGAAACAAACAAAACAAGAAAGGAATACACAGTTGGAAATTTGGGCTAATTTTTTCATTATGTTTTGAGAAGCCAAGTTTTCTATTGAAATACAACTAATCCTCAGTTTTGTTTTATTTTATTTTTTATTTTTTTACTCTTTTTTTTTTTTTGGTTCCGGTTGTGGGGCCTGAACTCTGGGCCTGGGCACTGTCCCTCATCTCTAGAGCTCAAGGCTAGCACTCTACCACTTGAGCCACAGCGCCACTTCCAGCTTTTTTTTCTTTTTCCTTATGTTGTGCTGAGGAATTGAACCCAGGGCTTCATGCATTCGAGGCAAGTGCTCTACCACTAAGCCACCTTCCCAGCCCCTCCTCAGTTGTGTTTTAAATGCGCTCTTCATTACAGAACATTCCTAGATGCAAAGTGGTTCATGATTCCCATCCAAAATTTGAAAAAGTAAGTAATCATCATTCTGTTAGATTCCAAGGAAAGGATGAAGGATTACAAAAGCTTAAGCCTGGAGGAATAGCAAAGATTACCTAATGTAGGTCTTTATAGATCTTGCTAAATTGGAGTTTAGACTTCAAAAAATATTTTGGTTTCATTTGTAATTTCATATTCTATAGGATACTACAAAATTCTTTTTAGGTAGAGGGTTTAATTGACAAATTTACAGATGTTTCTTGCATTCTATTTACCTAGCATATTGTTTCAAGCGAGTTATAATTAGAACTCAGTTAATAGATAATTCTAACTTCATGTAGAAAATGATAATGTGAATAATTTAGACAGAGTTGCCAAGAAATTGATGTTATTAATTTATAAATTTAGAAAAAGCAATTTTTGAGGCTTTAATATAACATGGTATGAAGAGAATAATTGTGTGACATCTTCTTTCTTCTACCTGTATGTAACCCAGGAAGCAATTTCCTTAATTACGTGCCTCTGTATACAGTGAGAAAAATGCTAGGATTTGGGTTTGTTTTTATTTTTGTTTTTGTTTTATTGCTTTGTCATAGGGCTTGAACTCTGGACCTGGACACTGTGTCTGAGCCTGTTAAGCTCAAGGCTTGTGCCCTACCACTTCAACCTCAGTACCACTTGTGTCTGGCTTTTGCTGAGAAGTTTATTGGAGATAAGAATCTAGGGAACCTTCCTGCCTGGGTGGGCTTTGAACTGTAATCTTCCAATCTTTAGCATCCTGAATATCTATGATAGTAAAAAAGTATAAATATAAATAATATTTGCAAGAATATCAGTGGAGGAAAAATGATGCAACCTAGTATGTTGTGGTGTTCTTTCTGGAACACGGAGGGCACCACATTAGCAAGGTGTAATATTTTTCCCAATACAGATAATCTATTTGTGATGTGAATTAAGGGAATTTTGAGGTGCACCCTACAAGTTGGAAACTGTTGGTCTAGGATGACTTTATGGCATAAATTTTGGGATTGATGTTCATAGAAATAATAGCTTGATCTGATAAAAAAATTGCTTACTCTTGAAGAATTAATTATAACCGGTGCTTTATAGTTTTATCCTATACCAGAATGTGGCTATTTTTCTGTTCACTTCTCAATCTGTAACACCCCATTGGAAAATGCATCTATTGCAGAATTACATAACACGGAAACAGGAACTATTTTGAATCTCTCAGGTATGGAATGTTGAGAATTTGAAAGTGAGTAGTTATTAGTCATAGGAATTTTGAAGAACACACATATTCTGTCCTCTTAACAACTTATTTACTTTTAAAAGTTATGGGTTTCCATAGAATTAAATGTTTTCCGGTTTTAGTATGAGAAAGTACTAATTTATTCTTTTTTGAAAATATTGGCAAGTATATTGTGAAAAAATTTTCTAGTTGGATAACATTCAAGTTGATGGCCTCTGATAAAGAAGGGGTAATTAATTCAAATTATATGCCAAATAGCACTGAATTTTTAAAAAGTTACTACATAAAGAATAATATTTACTATACCAATACAGTGAAATTTTATTTCATGCAGCTTATTTTTTAAATTTAATTTTAATGTGAAAGTGATGTGGGTTAGCAATTGTAAGGCAGTGAATACATAACTTTTCAAACTTGTTATGCCCTCTCTCATTTTTTCTCACGTTTTTCCTTCACACCCAAACCCCTCACACGTTGTAATGTACATTTCCAACATATTGTCTTTTGAGTATTGCTATTGCATTGGTTTGCTTTTTGTCCTTTATCTCGCCATTTTGTTGTTTCTCTTCCCTTCCCTAATTAAGGTAAATGTATACACAATACACAGGGTACCAAAATCAAACACAGTAGGAGTTATACCATAGGGGAAAAACCCAAGGAAAATAGAAATCACATAGTACATTAAAAACAACAACTGCAAATAAATATCTCTTTCCATATCTTGGAGTTCATTTTGCTCCGCATCAGCTTATACCTTCATATATATGCATAACAAAGCCACTGGAAAATAATAGTTTCATGGATACTATATCATGAAAACAACATGTTAACTGTTTTTGATGATAAACGTGGAATTAGGATTGGTAAATTTGAGATTCTGATAAAGGAATTTCAAAAGTGTTTTAAAATTATGACAGGTAAATTTTAATTGTTCTAACTTTTAACTTAGCCTATTCAGAAAATTTAAAATTTCCTGGGAAAATAGGCTTTCATGCAAAGAAATCCATGGAGACTTAGCTGAGAGGGAGCAATGTGGGTAAGGTGGCTCATTTTCACAGTAAACAAACAAACCTCTCAAACCTTGCTGTAAATCCTGTATAGGTTCCCATGAGAATTGTCCTTACCCAGGAAATATACTCTTACTGTGTGAAACAAGGTTGTAGTGGAATTTAAATTCAAAGTTTTTTTTAAAATAAGACATCAAAATTTGTGAATTGACCTTTAATTACTAAACAGTAATTCTCTTAAAAAGCTTATTTGGGTCAAAATATTTAGGGAGAAAGTGTCCTGCACAATGAAAGAACGTATTGAGTTTACACTTCTCTGTTTTAATACTTTCCACAATGTCTTTGCACGTGAAGCACTGAAACACAGAAAAAATTCTGATTGGATACTTCAATGATTTCACATTTCTAAGTAGCTCAAAAATATAATATCCTTATTAACATGAGATAGTGAAAACTTCTCCTATTTCATAAGCCCAAAAGATCGGGGATCAGAAAAGATTCGAGCAAATAGAAAAGGTAAGAAAACACGATATTAGAAGACCTAGCTAAGCGTTTTGGTTTCAGCAATGGAGGGGGCCAAAACTATTCTATATAGTGATATAGATTGTGTTAATCTTTTTGCTACCTAAAGTAATTTTACAGAGCTTATTTGGTTCAGTATAATGCAGAATAAATTGAATGAAGACATGAAAATAAATTCCACCTCCAAATAAAAGAGTTTTCAAAGAGAAACCATGAAGATGTAGCAGTGGGGGAAGCCTTATGGTGCTTCAGCTTCTCTAGAATTGAAGCCAAGAACCTGTGATTAATTGGAAATCAGGCAAGAGCTAAGAAGAGGACATAGAAGTAGGACATAGAAGTATTGTCCTTTGTAACAGACAATATCATCCAAGGAATTGGTGATTTAACTCTATTCTTCTCATACATCTTGTTGAGCAAATACAAGACCAAGAGGAAAATAACCTATTGAAATAATTTTGCAAAGAATAATTTCACTGTTCCTGATATGGTACCTAAGGAGATTCTTACGAGAGAAGATAAAAGTTTTAAGAGAGAAGATAAAAGTGGAGTATTCTTAGGATTCCTCTAAGCATCTTGTTAGCAAAATATCTTTGAGGTTAGAAGTGATTGAACCAAAAAGTGGTGGAATACTTATTTTTGTGGGCACTTTAGACACAAGAAGATTTCAAGGTAAAAAAAAAGAAAAATTATAGCTAAATATTTGTGATTATAGGTTCTTGGACTGGATTTTTGGAGACAAAGTTTTGCATTAGCGTTGGTCCGCATTAACATAGTTGTTGGATTTTCGTGGCAACCAAATGAAAAGGGGAAGTTTAATGGACTCGCTTGAACAAGTAAACAGCATGATAGAAAATAATGGCAAATAATATTTAATGAATTATTTTGAACAATTACTTTGTGAGAACAAAGAAGGAAAGATATAATTCAAAATTACTTGACGTTGTTAAAAGTATGAAAATGGAGTAGTGAGGAGATTGAGAGAAAACAGAGAGGACTGTTTTCTCTCCAGTGGAGAAATAGGTTCTTGATCTTGTTTCTTCCATTCTGTCTTCACAAGCTATCAAGTGTGACTCAGGACTGGAGTATCCAGTTCAGACAAAGAGCACTCGCAGAAGAAAATATTTGCAGAAGATATAGGTGATTTATAACCTTAGACAATCTTTCTAAATCTGGTCAAAATTCTCCCCTACCCCAAACTGCCCTCTTTGAACAGATTGTTTGCTTTTCCAAAGACTGCCCTTCATTAACTGCTTAAAATTTTGAGAGGTCATATTCATACTCTCTAGAGATTGCTGTTTGGTTGTCATTTTTGTGTGTTGTTTTTTTTAACTGAATTTCAAAAGGTTGTACAAGTGTTTTACAATTAAATATGTCCATCTGATTGTCTAATGCTCCTGGATCAGAGTCACTCCTTCTATCAATGTCAACCAACTCTTTCTCCAAGATTGAATTCAGATTTAGCACTTCCTTCATTACATATGTACATTGAGTATTCTAGCTGTACTTGCCCCGTGTTCCATTTTTCATTCATTCTATTTCTTTATTATTGTTCCTCTCTGGTTTCAATTTCCTGATAGTCATTCTGTTAAACTGCCTGTTAATACTTTGAAACGTTTATATACGTTCCATGGAGTTTCACTCCCACATATACTTGAACTGATGTCAGCTTATATTTCCATAATTCATTCATCTGCAATAACAACTAGCAAGACTGGAGATGTGAAGCACTTAGACATGATTTTATATCTTTAGTCAACAAGAAAATTTAAAAATGGCTTAGAATTTATTTCTAACTACCAGTTTTTATAAATTGCTTTGTAAAATGGTGTATGATTATTTTATTTTACATAGGATAATTTTTTCTACTACCTATAAGTTTTGGAAAAAGAAGAAAACTAAAATTTACTACTTAGAGGAATATGATACAAATAAAAGACAGATTTTATTTTTGTCACATTTCTCATTAGTACCCATATTCAAAACTTAAAGTCATATTTCTTACTATGTTAGACAGATAGGGAAAATATAAAACAACACATGATAAGGCAACTATTAGTGACTTTTTAAAATGTACCTTCTTATGTGATAAAATTTACTTTATTAGCTAATATTTGGGTTTGAAATATGGGAGGCTGATCTATTTAACACATTTCTGGAAGGCACCTACTGAACAACACAAATGGTGGGGAGTACTATTTCTACACTTTGATGAATGGTTGAACTTGTTTGCTATTGGTGCTGGGTATGTAAATCAACTCTATTGTAACTAGCTCCCTACACTTGAAATCCTGGTAATGTCACTATCATCTACTTGTCAAGTGCTATTTTGGCAAATGTGATTTTAAATAGTTTATTTGAAAATGAATATACTTTCAGGAGATTAAATATAGGTTATCTTTGGTTTGAGAATGACAACATTTTTTTATACTACAGAACCTCATTTTACTGAAGTACCAGTGTTTTGAAGCACTAAGGATCTTCTCAATTAATGTTTTTCTAAATTATATTTGACCTCTAAATCAAGTATTCCTAGCCTTGTTAGGCCACTTATGGATCTATCATTACAGAATCTATTTTTTGGCTGCACTAAAATCTTTCATTAATCATTAGGAGAGGGGTATTAAAAATAATCTTGTTCATTTGTAATTTTGTTGACTCATATGGGCTGATCATCTGTAAATTGAAAGTTTGAATTATAGTACTTTCTCTCAGATTTTGTGATCTCATATTTCATTTTAACTTGCCTTGCATTTCACAATTGAATTCTGCTAATTCTTGTAAGGAAGTGGGGTCCTGAAATATTATAGGAAATGAGAAATTGAGATGTCTTCAATTATTTTCTGTTGGCATGTTGCATGGGCCTATGTGAGAAGTCTTGCCCTTGTTATCTGATGATACAGATAACTAGGAACTGGTATCCTCGGATCCGTGGGTCCTTCAGAAAAATAATAGATTTTAGACATCATATCAGCAAAATTTGGGTATAATCTGTAAGAATGCTTCAGAAATATGGAGAAAAACACTTTGGGACCAGCGAGTTAAAACAATAAACAGAGCATCAGAGTAAAATCCGTTATAGATTAGCAGAAAACAATATTGTTATTTTACCATGTGATTTCAGAAGATCACGAACACATAGAACGTATCACAAGTTTATACCGAAGATATTGCATTGATACTTTTTATATTCTAATATATATCCTAAATCTAATTATTTATATTCCATTCTATTTATCAGAATAAGTGTCAATATATTTGTCAAATTATCAATTCTAGTAATATTCATTGTGTGAAATTTAAAATCAGCACATACTTTATATTTATAAATATAAAATATATAAGTATATATAATATAAAAATTGTTTTGCATTGTTGTGTTGTGGTTAGGGAATCAAAGGCAACTCTATTTTAAAGTTTTCTTCCATTATCTCCACCTCAGTGTTTGGTAGAGTTAGACTTAAAGCTTTACCATTTGTAGATTTACAGCCTAGAGGCAAGAGGAAACACTGTGATTAAAACATTACCAATTTAAGGGCTAATTTCAAGGAGAAACATATGGACTTTTCCAGGAGCTATGGAAATATTTGGTGATAGAGAGTCAGTAGTGTAAGTTCCTGCCTGGTTGGATGATAGACAGGCCAGGACACTAGGTAATCATGCATATGAAAATTTTTTCACCTTCTTGGCTTTAGCTACTTTTGAAATGATAAGTATAATAAACAATTATATTTTGATAAAATACCTTCTATTCTGAACAATTCTGTCTGAACTGTTCATCTCTCTATGATCCCTTGTAACTAAGATTAATTTTGTTCCAGTAAGACAATCTATGCTGTCAGGGTGAGATATTCTGGTTGGTCTGTTCCTACAAGGAAGAAGGGTAAAGGTTCAGGTAGACATTTGTCCCAGCAAGACCTAATTTGGGAAATTTTAAGCTGCAAAAGTTTAGAAGTAGCTCTCAAGCAAGGCTTACTTTGAATCAATTAGCTCTACAAAGCTAACTCAGTTGATAAATAAGTACTTGAAAAGCCATCACCTTTGGACTTAGCTTTAAAGGCTTCAAAGTATGATCAAATTTAAAATGAAAACGACAAAATAGTCATTGACAAAAAAATTGTAAATATGAGCAATCGACCAAATGATATAAGCTTTTCCACTATACACAGAATTTTAGAGAAATAAGATCAATCGCAATTTAAGGAACAATAAGTGTTCCTTGTTACAAATAGGCAACCATGGATATATGCCTGTATAAAGATTGCATCATTAAGTATTTAAATTTAGAGGGTACTTCATGCTTCAGCAGCAGGTCTACCCAAATTACAATAACACAGAGATGAACATGGCACTTGCACAAGGATTATATGAAAATTTGTGAAGTATTCTATAGTTGTCATTCTTCTGATGCAAGAAATATAAAAACAGTTATTAAAAAGTTGATTACAAAAATACAAGTGTAACAATACATGTAATTCATAGAATTAAAGGTTAGTTTGACATCAGTATATTAAATCTTCACCTTAGAAAGGCCTTTACATTGCAAAACCATTACAAACCTGAAATTAGACAACATTGTCATGTTATCCCAAAGAAATAAAATAATATAAGGACCTAGGATAAAAAGGAATTTTAAACTTCTTCTATATGGAATGCAATCTGAAAGGACACATTTATTAATGAAACTATACATTATATAAAAATGTGGAATTCAAAGTATTATATCTAGGAGCGAATGAAATAGATTATGGATATTGTACAAACATAGATATACTTGTTTCCCAAAAGCACCATTTCAACAGATAAGTTAAAATTATTTCTGATAAAAAAATCACAATCTCTGCAGAAATCATTATAGATGTATACAAAAAACTCTTGAATGCATTTTGACATCAGAGTCAGGCAATTCACTTGGAAGAATACCATGGAATCCATGAATTTTAAAAGTAAGATATTGCTGTTGCTTTTTATTGTGAAAAAATGTGTAGGGCCACAGAGGATGGACTGGCATTTTTGAAATTTAATAAACTTAACCAAACCATTACGACTTATGAGAACAATTTGTACAGCCTTCCACAACTTCAAAGAGGTAGTGATACATACTTTTCCTTTTGGCAATATTAAATGCAGTTTCTTCCAAGCTATTCTTCAAACCTGGTTTGATATAATGGTTCAACAGAGTATCATTTCGATTTATATTCCCAGCAGCAACATGCAAGGAGGACCAGAGGCCTTTAATTTGGGGATTGGTATCTGCCACTCTGGTATTATTCCACATATAAGCACTGTGCAGGGGTGTCAGCCATTCAGAGTTATTGCATGAATATCTGCCTTGAGCTACCAACTCATGGACAATGTCTAAATGTCCACTCTAGGCTTCCATATGAAGAGGGCTATGCTCATCCTCATCCCTAGTATTCATCTGGGTGGCCTTTCTGGAAAGTAGTCTTCACACCATAGTAAGAAATTTGCTTGGATCCTACTCCATTTTTTTTCTTGAAATTGATACCATTCCTCACTTTTTCATCTTGTTCCTTGTCTGAACATGAGGACCCTTGGTGTCTTCATGTGCAGCTTATTCTAGGAATGAGAAAATAGGAAACAATGCCTTCTTTGTAAATGATTTGGGAAATATCATGTTATAGTGTAAGAGAACTCACTATTCAACATATGGGCTTTAAGAGCTTTCTAGTGGCTTTCTAATGTTGGTATCCAACATTAGAAAAAATGTATAATGCAGTAGTAAAATAGAAGTCCTTGGTATGACTACCTAAATTCTTGTTTTTTTATGTTTTTTTATTTTTATTTTTTTAATTTAATTTTATTTTATTTGAGAACATACTGTACAGAGGGGCTACAATTACATGGGCAGGATAATGCATACATTTCTTACCAAGCATTGCAGCCTCCTGCTTTGTTTACCCTTCACCTCCCTTCCCAGCCTCCCCCCTCCCCCCACCCAATTATACCCCCCTCCCCCCCCACACCGACATTGTAAAGTTGGTTTTGACATGACATTTTGTACTTCTCATTGTTGCAACAGGTCCACCTGAATCCTTAAACGACTTGTTTGTCCCCATCTCCTCCACATGTTATACTGACATCAAATATAGTGAAAGCGGGGGTTACACTGTGGGGGAGGGACATACAAAGCAACAAAGAAATAATCTTATAAAAGACAGTTGTTTTCATCTAAAAATAGGCCTGTCTATTGCATTCAAGTTATTTTGATTATTGAAGATGCTTAATGAGAAGTCAAAATGTATTAATAGTCCTTTACTATCAATTAAATTTCACTTTTTCTTCTTGGAAAATATAATGATCAAAGCAATAGTTCAGAATCAGCAAGCAATAGTTCTGATTCATGCTTCAAGTGCAAGTGAATCACCAGTAAGTAGTCCTCGATTCCATTTTCCACAAAGTTTTGTCACAGATACATTCTGCCTGCCTTCTGTAGCTGCTTTCCTAGCCTGGACCTATTCCTTCATTGTACAGGAAAAATGTGATTCAACTGATTTCAGTCAGATCTGTTAGTAGAATTATCAAGTATTTAGATTCTTTTTTTAAATTAGTTGTGGGGCCTGAGCTCGGCCTGGGCACTCTCCTTTAGCTCTTCAAATCAAGGCAAGCGCTCTACAACTTGAGCCACAGAACCACTTCTGGATTTTTCTGTTTATGTGGTGCTGTTCTGGGAAATGGCAGAGCAGAAAGTGAAATGATGAAACTAAAAATATAAAAGCAAAATAAATTAGGATAATTATGGAGCAACCATATTGTCTATGAGAACCATGAAAGAGAAAGAGGAAAAGAGATACATATGTGAAATGACATAGCTAGCCACAAAATCCATGCATCTAATCAATTTACAGAGCAAACAATTTTTTTTTATTTTTTAAAAGAGATGGAAATAGAATTTATGTATTTACTTGAAATTAGTAAATACATTTTTAGTCGCCTATGTAAAGAGACATAGCTTTGACCAAATTACAGGCAAGAACCTTAATCCTTGGGCTGGGAAGGTGGCTCAGTGGTAGAGTGCTTATCTTACAGCTTACTACAGTGTGGAGAGTACTTTCCAAAAGGGCCACTTATATGAATACTAGGGATGAGGATGAGTATACCCCTCTTCATCATGAAGCCTAGAGTGGACACCTAGACATTGCCCATGAGTTGGTATCTCAAGGCAGATATTCATGTAATAACTGTGAATGGCTGGACACCACTGCACAGTGCTTATATGTGGAACATATTGCAACAGCACACACACACACACACACAAACACACACACACACACACACACACATGCACATATACACACACAACATCAGGTTTCTTCTTAAGTATTTTTTGTGTATGGTCTTAAGAAGAAATTTACATTACTAACTTGAATTTCTGACAGGACAATATCATCACTGTACATCTTGCTTCTATGCTCTCAGTTTTAAATTACTATCTAAGTATGTGCATTACATATGTACAGGAAAAATTAAGATCCACACGGGTGGTTCAGGTCTTTAATCCTACCTAATCAGAAAGACGAAATCTGATGACTGTGCTTTGAAACCAGACAAAAAAGTTCATTAGATTCTGGTTTGAAAGTAACCAGCAAAAGCTAGAAATGGACCTGTAGTATAAGCAGTAAAATGCTAGCATTGAGAAAACTAAAACAAAAACATAACAAATTCTGGGACAGAGCCAAGCCTTGAGTTCAAGCTCCAGTATTGGCACCAAACTAGTGAATGATGAATAAATGAATGATCTAAAAATAAATTAAGGGGTCACATGTGGAGAGACAGGTAAAATGTAACAACCGTGGTGATTAGATTATGTATTATTTTGTAATAAGTCAAATTATCATTTTTCTAATCACTAATATTTTAATTGAACTTTTATGTACAATAAACCCTGAATTTGGCATTCATGTATATGTGTGTGTACATGTGCACACATGTGTGTGTGTGTGTGTGTGTGTGTGTGTGTGTGTGTGTGCGGTTGCAATGTTGCTTGCCAATGTGGACAGTGAGGCTGAAAAGAGCTATGTTGCAATATTGTTATTTATCAGTGTTCCATCCTGTCATTTCAGTGGAACCACCTTCTGTACATTTTATTTGTAAAATAATAACATCATCATAATCAAAGCATTTACACCATTAAGTTAGATAAAAGAGATCACTTTAAGCTCTTAGTATATGCTAGGAAAGAAAATACACATATAATTATGTAGTAAGTCATTGCTGTAATATGACTCTCAGTACAAAATATGTATTTGACCTCTTAAATTGGATATACTTTTAAGATATACTCATAGCGTAATTTTGACCAACTTGACCAAACAGTTATTACTCTCCAGTTATTCCTGTGAAACTCAAGGTGGATAAACTCTTTCCGGATTTCTGTTGAAAATAACTTTCTTTGTAAGTTTGAATCTATTCACACTAAGATAATAAACCCCGTATTTTTTAGGTTTGAATATCCCATCATATTTACTGAAAATCAGTATTGTGGATATGTTTGTTAGATATACATTGCAAAAACAAACAAAAAGCATGTGTCACCTCCAGATTGTGGATGCATTTGAAGTTGTATTATACATACAAAGGTTTCTTCATTAATAGTACTTTTGTGGGAGTAACTATCACAACTTTAACAAATAAGGCTTTTTGAATATCCTTTCCAATATAAATAACATCACAGAGCGAGTCTTGCAATTTCTGAAAACCCTTTGAATATTTTAGTGTTATTTCAGTTCATTGACTATACAGCTAAAGACATTTCTGAAATAAACATTGTTAAAATCTGAAAATGTAAGTGGGTATATAGGCTTTTTATGCATCATTTTATGAAAAGCCAGTTTTTATGAAAATAAAAGATATAGAATAAAAGAATGGAAGTGAATTGGCTGAGATAATTATTAGTATAAATTTATTTTCTATTAGCAAAGTCCTTTGAATGTATATGATGAAGTTAAATTATGTCTTTCGTTACACTATGCTTCAGTTATTTTTAGAATCTTTGTAGTTACGAGAGTGAATTTGTAGTATAAATAAATGTCTTTGAAGATGATTAGGATTAACCTTGTGTTTTGTTTCCTACTCCCAAGAAAATGAATTATTTTCAAGTGTTAACAGTTTACAATTGAATCTTCAGTATCATAAGAAATTTTGAACAAATATAGTAGTATTGATATCTTTTTTTCGGGGGTGGGGGAGTCTGGTAGTGGGGCCTGAACTCTGGGCCTGGGCGCTGTTCCTCAGCTCTTCAGTTCAAGGCTAGCGGTCTTCCACTTGAGCCACAGCACCACTTGCGTTTTTTTTCTTTTTGCTTATGTGGTGCTGCAGAATCGAACCCAGGGCTTCATGCATGCAAGGCAAGCACTCTACCACTGAGCCACCTTCCCAGCCCTTAATGTCTTTTTAAACCAATTGTATTCACAAGTTGGAGAGGCTTTAATTCATGCTTAGGCCTTCTTGTCTATGATTTTTTATCCCCTCATTCCTAACATTAATAATAGGTCAGACTGCATTTTTGGGTACATGAAAGGCAAATTATTTATCTGGGGTCAAAGGTGATTTTTATATCAGTGTTGCTTTAATAGCATTTTAAAGTAGTACCTTTGTCTCAAAATGTTGGGTATAAAAAACTATCAAAATACTTCTAATGGTAAACAACTTACTTGAGCTACAATGTGGAAATGATTGGTCCAGAAGACCTGCAGTCTGTTTCCATCAGGAATTGGGGAGGTCATTCTTTCAGTAAGACAGTGTTAAACAGAGTTAGGCTCCCCAGGCAGTGCAGTGTTGAGTGAAGGGATAGAATATGATTTCTGCTATTTTGACCTAGAAATCAAGAATGTTATATTTTAGCAGTTCCTTTCACCAGGGAGGTATACATTGATTCTGAACTTCAAGTTTTCATATTACAGTTCCCTATTTTCTAACAAAGATAAAATGTAATATTATGAGTGTACACAAAAATTCTAGGAATTTTTCCTAGAATTTTAGTCATAAAATAGAATGAGGTTAATTGATACTGTCGGGGATGGACCTCAGGCTAACACTTACATGTGTGCAATGTTGTACTAGTAATTACAACTCTGAAGACTTCAATATCATCATCAGAGAATTAAAAATGTAAGTAGTTCCACTTTATGGAATTATTCTGAGGATTAAATTAGATACCATAGGTAAAGTACTTGGAAAAATAATCAATTAGCATTTGGCACATTCTACCTGTTATTTTATCATGTGGTGAATTCTAACATTTTTACTGTGATTTTTATTGTGTCTCTTTCTGATGTGCAATGTGATGTATTGATATTCATTGCATTGATCATTTTTCTGTCACTATGAGGAAAATACCTGCAAAGAAAATTTCTGAGGAGGAAACTATTATATTGACTCATGGTTTAAGAGAACACAGTTTAAGATCAGATGTCTCCATTCTTTTTAATTATATTTTCATTATGTTAACTAGTTGTACAAGGGAATTTCCATTAAATAAATCATGATTTAAGTGTAATGGATCTTTATATAACCTTTCCCTATACTTTTTTCTTTTTTATTTCTTTTTTATTTTATTTTATTTTTTTGTGAACATACTGTACAGAGGAGTTACAATTACATGGGCAAGATAAGGAGTACATTTCTTATCAAGCATTGCAGCCTCCTCCTTTGTTTACCTTTCACATCCGTTCCCAGCCACCCCCCGCCCCCTCATCCAATACTCCCCCCCACCAAAGTTGATTGAAATTAATAGCAATTATCCATTTTGTTAAAGTAGAGATGGTTTTCCCAAACTGATTCTCACAATTCATCTTCCATTCAACAAGTAGTAACGTGTAAAAATTCCCTTTGTTTTGCTCCTTATTAAATTTGTTTCCATTTTATTTTATAATGAAGGATGATTTCATAAATCTACTGTAGATGCAAAAATATGTCAATGTATTTCTAACTGTATGCATTGATCTATATATACACATATATTACACAGGTTACAATGATAATTTATAACTTCTGTAACTATACAATTTACTGAATTATTAAAAACGTCAACGGCTCATGCCTGGAATCCTGGTTACTCAGGAGGCTAAGATCATGGTTTGAAGCCATCCTGGGCAGGAAAGTCCATGAGCCTCTTATCTCAAAACAACCAACAGAAAATCAGAATTGGAACTGTGGCTCAAAGTATTAGAGAAGTATCCTTGAGAGAAAAAGCTCAAGGACATCACCCAGGCTCTTAGTTCAAGAACTACAATCTACCCAAAAATTCTAATTTACACCTCTGTAAGTAGAGTATTTCCATCACCCAAATGTACATCCATGCTCATTTGCAAGGTAACTCTGTTTTGTCTCAAGTACCACAAAATATTATCACTAAAGTAGATTGGAACATGGGTTCATTCTATCTCTCTAATGGATTTTTCTCCACTCAAATACTCAAGTATTACAATTGTTCTAATTATTTAAATCATAGCTTTTTTTACCCCTAATACTAGAGTTTGATTGAGTGTTTTGTGCCCCTTAAATGGATGTTCTTACCATTTTGTCATGCCCCCAACCCTAAGTTATCCTGATTATTTTTCAGCTAGAAACTTGCTTCCTACTTGTGTATGAACTTGGTCTCAGTGCACTTCATGTTATTCTTCCTGGAATTTAGAATAACAGGTGCATGGCATTGTGTACAGAACTTTCTGTTCAGTCTGGGCTTTAGCCACTATCCTCCCAACTGCACTCCCATGTAGTCACGAATTTCATAAGCTTGTCATAGCTGATTTTTTTAAATCTTTCATTTCCTGCAGGTTCTTGAGTACTGAATTAATTTTTGTTTTCTTGGGTTGTTTTGTTTCATTTGAATCTATGTGTTGAGTTGTTCCTCACTTTTCCTTTTGTTTCTTTCCCTCAAGTTCTTACTTAAAGTGCTAAGAAACCAATGCTTCTTTTTCAAGATAGTCAGGGTGAACATTATTTATTCCAAAGCAATTTCAGTATCTATGAATGGTATACACATGCTAAGCGCAGACTTTGGCATACACAGAGAGATCATGAAATATATGAAGAAAATAAAACTACAGATGAATGCCAGGAGGAGAATAAGCTATTATTAATTGTTTGACAGAGGTTTCTGTTCTAGTAAAAGAAATATATTGCTTGATGCAGAATTTCAAAAAACCATATTGCTAGGAGGAACCTAAACAATCATCTAATACTATAGACTTGAGAGTGATGAATTGACTTCCTGAATAATTTACTTTTGGGACAAATAAAAGCAGGCTTCCAAAAAGAGAGTAGATTTTAGAGAAACATGATGAATTTTATGTAAATAGGTCCTTAGCTGATTTTGTTAATTTGTGAACTAATACAGGGAAATAAAGTACAGCAAGGTAAAAAAATAAATAACTTCACATTGAAATATTCATTTGTGTTTGTATATGTGTGCATGCATGTACAAGTACACACACGAACATGTGCATATGCTCATGCTTGCATTCATCATTCTTGAGGCTTGATAGTCCCTGGGAACTATTCCTCACATTTTGTGCCCAAGGATAGTGGTCTACTACTTCAGCCACTGCTACAATTCTGTTGTGTGTTTTTTTTTTAGATAATCGCTTGTATTTTCATGATTGAACAGTGGTCTTCAGATCTCAGACTCCCGAGTAGGTAGCTAAGCTTATTCAGCCTCTGAGTAGCTAGTTAAAATTCTACCTATCCTCTGTGCTTCACTGCTCTTTTATTCTTTTCCTGAGGTATTCACAAGCCTAAGTTATATATATATATATATGTCTACTTGCTTTAAAAATATTCTTACTGCTTGGCACCAGGGTATCACATGTGTACTCTTAACTACTTAGGTGGCTTGAGGACAGAACCCAGGCCAAAATTTAGTGGACTTATTTCTCAATCTATAGCTGGGTGAATTGGATCATTTCCATCATCCTGCGCTATCTAGAAACTAAGATTGGAAGGACTGAGGATCCAGGCCAGGCAAAGTAGCAAGCTAGAAAAGTTGGTGTGCAACTCTGATGCCATTGATGATGGGAAGGCTAAAAGGACAGATCAGGTGCATGTTCTTGTGGAAAGGGAATTACTATCCTAAAATTAACCACAGATATGATGCCGGCCTGCAAGAACAATATACCCCAAGTTGAAATCCCCACATTTTCCACAACCAAAATAAGTATATACATTAACATCCAAAATCTTAATAAATCTGTTCTTTGTTCTAATATCAGCTTTGATTATCATATGATGTGACAGAATAATTTCTTCATTAAACTTATGATAATTTTAAAAGACCTAGAAAATTCTTTTCACTTATTAAGTGCAAATGAATGGCAAATTGCCTCATTTCTTACATACTTGACTACCACTATAAATTCATCATATGATTATTATTAATGGTAATATATTCTGATTTATTACTTTACTTTGTAACAGTTTTTAAACTTTTTGCTTTTCTGCTGAAGTTGAAGCGTTTAAATAGTATCATCAAAGTATATTTCTTGGATATTTAGGGAATTTTTTACAATGTTTTTCACCAATGGCTTCTAAGAATTCTTAATTGGTATATTATTTGGTTTATTTTTAATTTCAAATTAATTTTATTGTAATGGTAATGTACTCAGTGGTTACAGTTACATAAATGAGGTAATGAGTACATTTCTTCGGGAAGGAACATTGTTATATATTCCAACAATATTTTTTTACACTCAAAACAAGAACTATTGATGCTTTTGCTGTTGCCATTGATCAATGGGTACTTTTGCTGTTTTTGTTCATTTTTATTATAAAATTGATATACAGAGAATTTACACTTAATTAATTCAACTAAAGAGTATACTTCATTTTCTTTACTTTTTTTGGGGGGGGGCGGGGTCCGGTTGTGGGGCCTGAAGTCTGGGCCTGGGCCCTGTCCCTCAGCTCTTCAGCTCAAGGCTAGCGCTTGAGCCACTTGAGCCACATCACCACTTCCGGCTTTTTTCTTTTTTCTTTTGTGGTGCTGAGGAATCGAACCCAGGGCCTCATGCTTGCAAGGCAAGGGCTCTACAACTGAGCTACCTTCCCAGCCCCTACTTCATTTTATTTTCTAAATTTCAAATTTTGAGCTTAAATATTTCTTTTTCTTTCTTTAGAGTAATTCTTTTTTCAAAGTTTAGGATCAGTTAATTTAATTTTGCATGATTTTTACCCATGTAAATTATTCAGACACATATATTTTGCTTTTATAATATTTAACATGTGGCTATTTAAAAATTAATTTCTTAATTTTACATGGTTAGTGAATCTAAATACATTTATTTTCTTATAGTATAAAAATATTTGTGCAGGTAACAAATACTTACAGTATTTTCAAGAAGCACATACTTTACTAAGAAAGGCTTCATTACTTGGTCACTTTTTGGAAGTACGTTTACTTTGAATTAAAAAAAAAAAAGCTTTGAGCTCGGCATGGTGATTTGTGACATCCATTTTCCAGCTATGGTGGGATGTGTAAATAGAGTTTGTAATTCGGGAGAGACTGGTAAACTATGAGGCCTTAGAATAAAAATATTCAGAGTGAAATAATTATGGATATAACCATCCCTAGCGTTATATACAGCACCTCGCTATCATATTCTAAATCTTGAGTTAAAACACCAGTAATATCAATCATTTGTTAAAATAAAAGGACACATGTTTCAAATGTTTATTGTTTAAAACTTATTTGCAAAAGTTCTCATGTCTTCTATTAATTCTCAATTTACTTAATCTATTAAAATCCAAGTATATTGTGACTATTTTCTTTCTACCAAACTTTTAAATACTACGAGCAATATTATTATTTCATATATTAACATACTTTTACTGTTTGTGATAATTTCCTCCGTTTAATATGATAATATCAATATTGCAAATATGTGTAGGTGGTGTGTGTGTGTGTGTGTTTATGTGGTTTTTGTGTGTTTGTGTGTGTGCTTTCTGTGTACTTTGTAATGCTTGGGAGTTCACACGGTTGCTTCACATATGCAAAGCCAATGGTTTACCACTGAGCTATACTGTCTAGTTATAATCCAAATAGTGTTTTAAACCATGACTTTCATTCCTAGTATGCTTTTTCAAAATTATATATAATAACATGTCATCCATATTCTATCCACGCTAGCAATTTTTATTGTAATTTAGAATATTTCCACTTCCAAACTGTTGTGTGTGTTATTGATAAAGGTTTAACTTTGCTTCTTTTCTCTCTTCATTCCTTCTCCCTTTAGAGTTTAACTATTCTCTCTCTTATTTCTTTGAAAATTATCATATTCCTATTACAACATGTATATACAATGCTTTAATTTCTATTTTAATTTTTCCCATTTCCACTGATTTTAGTACAAGCTATTAGATGGATTGAAAAGAAACTTGTCTCAGGACACTTTATTTTTCTCCTTCTCTACTCTGAAGTCTTTCTAGTTTTTGAAACACAATAGCAATCACATATAGCTCCTACGTGGTCCATCATTTTTTCCCCTCTCACTTTCCTCTGTTGTACAGCTCAAGTTGTTATCATTCAGCTTTGTTATGCTACAGTTTTATCTAAATCTTAACTAATTCCTGAGTTAATTTTAGTTGTTTCAAGTATACTCTGAAGACATTTTTCTATATATAATATCTGGGATCTTGTGTTTTTTGAAGGTACAAAATATGAGTGACTATCAAACATCTAGATATCTCTGTAGAATATTGGTCCACCTGCTCAATAAACTCCTATGTAAATTCAAGGAATACAGGTCAGTCAGAACAATCTTGTAAAATGGTGTAGCTTCACCCTGCATACTAGCTTTGAATCTTTTTATCATGTTTAGTAGTGGAGGCAACATAGTTCTACTACAACAGCAGACACATAGAAGAATGTAACAGATATGTTAAAAATAAATTCTCAGTTGTATGGTCAATAGATTTTGAAAACTATCCTATGACTTTATGAAATAAAAATAGAATCTTAAATGGGTATATTGGCACTATTGTCTTTCGGGATTTACAGAATGATCTTAGACTACTACCTCAATCCTTTTTTTTTTGTTTCTTTTTTTTTTTTTGTCACTCATGGGGCTGGAACTCTGGGATCAGGAGCTGTCTTTGTGCTCTTCAGCTCAATGTGAGCACCCTACTACTTGAGCCACTGCACCACTTCTGGATTTCTATTGGTTTATTACAGATAAGAGTCTCATGGACTTTCCTGCCCAGGCTGGCTTTAAACCGTGGTCCTTAGATCTCAGACTCCTGCCTAGCTAGGATTACAGGAGTAACCTACAGGTGGCTGGCCTACCTTAATCCTTATACAAAAATTTATAATAAAAAAAGATTATCAAACTAAATGTGAGATGTAAAAACCTATAAGAGATAAACGTAAAAATTCATGACATTGTATCAATAAAGGTATCTAATGGAAATCATTAGTGGCTAAAGAAAGGCAAGAATATACTGGATTATATCAAGTGATAGTATTTCATAATTCAAAGGACACTGTACTCATAATTCAAAGGACACTATAACCGAAGTGAAACATATCCAACAGATAGAGGGAACATATTTGTTAATGCTACAATGTGAATGCTACAATGATTCCGAATCTTAAGTATTATTCTTCCATTCTTGTTTTTACAAATTTGCATGATTAGCTACCATGATTTAGAGCTAGTAGAAGAAAGGGAGTGGCCTCATCCTTCATGTTCCATTTAGGAGTAATGCTTTCTCTATGTCACTCCCATAGGTCTAAATACTGGCCTTGGCTTTATTGTTTCAAAGTTGTCTTATTTGCAGAGTCTTCTACAGTGTATTGAACCATTATACTTAAACATAGAACTTCTCTTTCTCCTATTCCTATTGTTTATCCTTCTGTTAATTTATGTACACTTGGGTAATAATGCACAACACAAACACTGACAAAAAAATGTTTCTGAGAACCTACTTCCCACTTAAAATTGGTCTTAATTTACAGAGCATTTAGGAAATTTGAACTTAATGTACTCCAGGATAATTTTTTTTCATGTTTTTTTTAATTGTGAAAATGGTAGACAGAGGGATTAGAGTTACATAAGTAAGTTAGTGAGTACATTATCTAACGAACATTGTTACCTCCTCTTTTGTTTTTCCCTGCCATCCCTTTTCTCCCCACCGCCCCAACTCTCACCTTTCATTCCCAACTAGTAAAGTTCATTTTCAACATAGTGTCTTGTTCATCTCATTGTAACAATGGGTCATACTGTGTACTTCTTTCAGCATTTTATTTCCCTTCCCCTCCCCACATTAGAAATTTGTATATGCAAGTTGGAGCTCACAGACCTCAAATACAGTGGAAACGGGTTATACCATGGAGGAAGAAAATAGAAGAGAAACAAAAAATCACATAATATATGGTAGATTGGCAGTTAGGGTGGCTTTGCTAGGGCATGTTAGCTTGGTGAGGAGAGGAAGAAGTCTCGAGTCCCACCCAAACAGAAAATGAAAAATGAGACAACCAATGGCTGAAGAATTTCAAGAACAAAGGCAGGGACTTATAGGTAACCTCTAGTGGCAGTGAGGGCAGCAAGGCTGGGCCTGTGGTTGTCATGCCTCTCTCGATGCCTTTGGAAGTGAGGGCCAGCTCTGCTGTGGGCTAGGCCTGGCTCTTGCCTTGAAGCAGGCACCAGGCAGGAATTGTCAGCACAGCTTCAGCCTGCCCCAAGGAGGTGGCCTGTTGTGGGTGCTGTAGCCTGGGCAGCTGCTAGGATGCTATACTCAGCAGGGCAGAGGAAGCATGGCTGGTAGGCTCTGCTCCAGCCCAGCCAAGCTCAGGGCCACTTTGGAAGTTCCAGCTCTGGATCAGGACCAGGAACTGCTCCCCAGACAAGTAGGGCCTCTGGGGACCTGTGCAGTGGCCACTACGTGTGGGTTGTGAACCTCCTTAGAATGACCGAGGAGTTTCAATGGAGAGGTGCATTTGCTTCTGTGCCTCTCACATCTTCTGGATTCCTGCTCTCCTCCTGCCTCCTGCCATGTGCAACTAAAGGAGTCAATTTCTCCAAGCCACTGAGAGGCCATCCCGGAGATGTTCACAGGGCTTTCCAGGCTGCTTCACCATGCATGCAGGGCTCACAGGGTGCCACCCTCCAGGCAAAGTTTACCACCATTTCAGCTTGGCTACCCCTGCCTAGAGGATCACAAACTGCTTTCTTACACATAAATCCAGGGGTACACAAGGCTGTCCTGCAGTCTAAGGCATCCTTTCCTTCCTCCTGCTCAGGTGTGGAGCAACTGTGGAGCCAACTGCAACATCATGATTGATTATCTAAAAAGAAGAGGAAAAAAGCTTCATTTTTCCAGATACAGCTGCCCCTGGGGTTCTCTGTGTACACTAGCCTTGTGCTTAGATAAGGATCCCCAAAGACCACCATGGAGCCAGTTCTCATGTGACCACATTAGAGTCATTTATTGCAAGGTCGAGCCTGGACTCACAACTGTCACCATTGCAGTGGGTCAGAGTTGAGATCCCCGACCCTTCTGTTAACTGGGTAATCATATAAAAATCTTATGGGCTAGCGAGTGCAGGCTAAGCAAAAAGAAATAATTTGTGGAGGAGAAGGGGAAAAAAAACAAATCGTTTAAATAAGGATACAGGTGGACCCATTGCAACAATGAGATGTACAAGTTCTTATGGAGAAAAACGAACTTTACAACTTTGGTGAGGGGAAGTGGGGAGCAGGATTCGATGGGGGGGCGGGGGGGACAATGGGAAGGGATGGGAGGGGGAAACAAAGGAGGAGGTTACAATGCTTTATAAGAAATGTACTCATTATCTTGCCCATGTAACTGTAGCTCCTCTGTACAGTATTTTCACAATAAAAAAGTAAAAAAAAAAACATTAAAAATTAAAAATAATCTGTAGCTTTAGGTACTTCCTGTCATCCGCTGATGGCTGTTGCTAGGGGAGTTATAGGCAGAACTTTATTGTGACATTTCACGGTTTTTCCAGGAACCTGAGTTCTAACTTTCAGTAAATGTCTACTTACAATGGGTACTTTCAGTAAAGGCCCTCACAGTGGATAGTTTCGGCGTATTCGGTGTCTAAGTCCAGAATGCCTGTCCTTTGGCAAAGATTTCTCACTAGGTGTGTGTGTGTGTGTGTGTGTGTGTGTGTGTGTGTGTGTGTGTGTGTGTGTGTGTGTGTGTGTGTGTGTGTGTGTGTGTGTGTTTGTGTGTGTGTGTGCCTGTGTGTCTGTGTGTGTCTGTGTGTGTGTCTGTGTGTGTTGTGTGAGAGAGTCAGACACAGCTGAGGTTTGCGGTAAAATTCTCCTTCCCTTCAGCATTGAGCTTTGGTATCTATTGTTTGTCCCACCTCCCCAATTTTGAGTTCTAATGTTGTCCTTCTAAATACTTTTATCCTTTGATCTTCTTGATATTCAGTTTCCTAAGGTATGCTTGTGAACTTCAACATTTGCTTCATGAAGGGGATGCCTTTCTTCGATCTTTTATGAAGCTCTTTGCTCTCTTTAAATGCAGTTTATACTTTGTTAGTGGTTTTACTTAGGCCAGACTGTGGTGGCCCAGGCTCTGACTGTTAATTCTGAGATTAGTTTAGGCCAATATGAGATACTATACTTTCAGTATATCAATGAAAGAAGTTCAGCATCTTTATTGAAACAATTTCCTGGCTGTAAATACAAACAAAACATCCAGTGATATAAATGTACAATCTGTTGTTTTTAGTTAATTGTGCACCACTGTAATGAAAAAAAAATCATTTTACTAACTGAAATGAGTATTTGTAATGGGAAAAAATCAAATGTTATAAATCTTAAAAATTGATCAAATACCAAAGAAAAAGAAAGACACTAATCAGGAATGAAGTATAAATGTAAGTATTTAATAAATAAATGAAATTTTTGAGATTCATATCCACATAGCAAATACGAAGGAAAATAAAGAGGAAAGTCACTGAGATCCTATCTTACACACCAGAATAGCTACCACCACTCAAATAAATAAACTGCTGGAGAGGTAAATAAATCAGGAACTATATTTGGTTTTGTGGCATTGTAAACTAGTGCAACCCATAGGGATATCTTAATGGAAGTTTACACAATACCAAAAAGACAGATATGTTGATGACCTTTACTGCAATTCGATACATATTGAAGGAATATAAATCAACATGAACATACATGTTCATGGCATCAATATTCTATAGCAACCAAGCTGTGTAATCAACCTAGATGCACCAGAAAGAGGGAATGAAGAAAATGTGCTATTCATAGCTATAAACATGTTCTGGTATATGAGAAGTGAATGTTTCTACTGTATCATTGCTAAATATTTTGAATATATACCTAATCCTACTTTCACTAAATTTTGTGGCATTGTGTTTTTGCTTTAATGAGGAACATCCATATTGATTTTCAGACCAATTACAATAGGTTGAGATTTCCTATAATATGTAGATATTAGATCAAAATTTAAATATATCAATGAACACATAGAGGACCATCATATATAGTTTATAATTTGAAGCAATTTTAAGAAGGCAACTGTTGGGGGAAAAGACGATGTTAGAAGCTTAAAAAATACACAGACATGGAAAAATACCAAAAAAATGTGCAACTAATTACTGGTAATAGTAAAATATTTTTCTCAAGTATTAACAATGAAACTATTAAAATAATACTTAATAACATCAAATAAATATGCCATAGAAGAAAATGTACCATAGATATACGTTTCCCCATAATTTGTTTTCCTTTATAGCAAATGGATTAGAAGATGATAACACATTCAAGTGTCATTGATTGCATGCAGCAAAGGAAAGTAACAGAGAAGTAGAGAGTAAGAACAACCTGGGGTATGGATAAAGATACTCAGTAGAACATTGTTAGGAAAGAATGTGCTCTGTTTTCCTGATCAAAATAGAGCTAGGACAGCTAACTTTTGACAGAACACTTGTAATGTAGAGTAGTGGAATTAGTAATTTCGGTAGTAATTTATTACATTTATTCCCTAATCTTATGATGTGATTCCCTAATGATGTGAGTGATCTTAGATTTTCTTTTTTGGGGGGAGGGGTGTCCGGTCCTGGGGCCTGAACTCTGGCCTGGGCACTGTCCCTCAGCTTTTCAGCTCAAAGCTAGCGCTCTACCACTTGAGCCACAGCGCCACTTCCAGCTTTTTTCTTTTTGCTTATGTGGTGCTGAGGAATCAAACCCAGGGCCTCAGGCATGTAAGGCAAGCTCTCTACCACTGAGCAACCTTCCCAGCCCCTTGATTCTAGATTTTCTGAGCCCTATTTTTCACCCAAAATCTCTAAATTCCTCACCCTGCCAATGGTTCTTCTGCTTCTCTCATTTCTCCTTGTTTCTGAACTAAACTCCTGTAACCTTTTGGTTCATGAGAAAGAGCTAGAGAAATATGAGGATGGCTTGGAGTCTGAGCTAACATCCACTCCAGCTTGGAGGATCTGGTAAAGGACTTTCACCTGGGTCTCAGAATCAGATATTAATTGACCTCTTTGGAAATGGAGAAACTCACTCACTCAGACAGAATCTGTCATTCCTTGACATTCTTTGAAGAGATTCGATACTAGGGCACAATGAAGACAATGAGCTTTCCCATTGTCAGAAGGAACAGGTTGAAAACTAAAAGTGGCCTCAGGTCCCAAAGGGCCAGTCAGAAGCCAAGAGATCACACTTTCCTCCTCATCAGGGACCTTCTAGTAGGAATAGAGTCTGAGCAAAGTCTGACATAAACTGAGACTGGGCCTAAGGTGGAAACAAAAGGATGACCCTCTCTTTGATTACAAGGGAGTTATGTAGTGAGACATGACAACTTCCTTCATATAAGAAAATTAATGTTATCTCATTGCCATTTTGCAGGAAGTCAGTTTCCCCAAAGGAGAAGTTGTTAAATGTTGTGACTGCCAGTTTGCTCTGTAGGCTGTTGTCTCTCTCACCCCTTCTCATGTCAGGAATGCATTGCTTCTTTCAGGCACTCAACTACCTGTACTGACTCCTAGGCAGGAATACTGTAGGCTGTTCTTTGGCTAACCTCTTGCATTTAAAGTAGATTAGGCCCAGGCTCTGCTCATGCCAAGAGGTAGATGCAAGAGGTTAATATAATCTCAGATTTGTACAGAACCACGATCATACTGAAAAAAATTAAATGAAATTAATAGTTGAGTAATTTAGGGTTTATAGCCACAAAATTTAGGTAATTATTAGTAATACATCTAGAATCATGGATTAGGAAGAGAACTGTGAAGTAGGTTCAGAATACAATGAAAAGACACACAATAGCCATAACAGGAGATAAGAGTATGAAGGAACTATTGGCATATGTCCATTTATTATCTTAGGAGTGACCTTGGATAGGAGGCTTTTAGAATAATATCTAAAAGAGAGGGACTTGCTGGGCGCTGGTGGCTCACAACTGTAATCCTAGCTACCCGGGAGGCTGAGATCTGAGTATTATGATTCAAAGCAATCCCAGGCAGAAAAAGCCAGAAGTGGTGCTGTGGTTTAAGTGGTAGAGCACGAGCCTTGAGCTCAGGGACAATGCCTAGGGTTCGATTCTTCAGTGCCACATAAGCCAAAAAAAGCCAGAAGTGCTGTTATGGCTTGAGTGGTAGGGAACTAGCCTTGAATTGAAGAGGTGACAGAGAGTACTCAGGCCCAGAGTTCAGGCTCCTTGTCTGGTCTAAATAAAAACAAAAAAATAAAACAAAAAAACTTCCAAACTTATCTTTTCTCATGATTGAAGAGAGGCTGTTTTTACAGAAATTCTCCTTATCTAGCTCAAGGTCATCAAAACTTCAATAGAACTTTCCTGTTGAGATGTAATGCACCTAACTCTACTGAACCTAATCATGGCTGGGAAAGTGTGGACATAGATACTTTTGTTGTATTTTTCCTTATTAATATATAATACTCAGTTATTATATATAATATATATTATAATATAGAATATATTATACATTGTATAAATATATTAAATAGATTATAACATGTATTATGTATTAACAGACTTCCTCATTTTAGATGTAGGAACAGGCAACATATTAAAAGAAAAATGTTCTAATCTCCGAGTTATTTCTCTACCAGAGAACAATACCAGGTTTCATTCTTTTTTTTTTTTAATTTTATTTTATTTTATTTGTGAACATACGGTACAGAGGGGTTACAATTGCATGGGCAGGATAATGCGTACATTTCTTACCAAGCACTGCAGCCTCCTCCTTTGTTTACCCTTCACATCACTTCCCAGCCTCCCCCCTCCCCGCCAATTCCCAGCCTTCTGCTTCCCCCCCTCCTCCCCTCCTGCACCAACCTTGTAAAGCTCATTTTGGACATGACAACTTGTACTTCTCATTGTTGCAACAGGTCCACCTGCATGCTTAAACAACTGGTTTTTCCCCATCTCCTCCACAAGTTATACTGACATCAAATATAGCAAAGAGATAATCTTATAAATGCATTAGAAACACATGCATAAAAGAAAAAAACATTAAAATACACATCTAAGTGTTCATTTTCCTGACATCACATTATCTGACCTTTTCCGCTTGACTCATACATATACTAGATATTACAAATAAGGGAAACCATGGGACCAATGTTTCTTTGGGCCTGGCTTACTTCACTTAATATATTTTTTTCCAATTTTTTCCATTTCCTAACAAATGGTGCAATGTCATTCTTTCTGACGGAGGCATAGAATTCCATTGTGTATATATACCACATTTTCTTGATCCATTCATCTACTGAGGGGCATCTGGGTTGGTTCCATATCTTAGCTATGGTAAATAATGCTGCAATAAACATAGTTGTGCTGGTAGCTTTAGTGTGGTCTTGTTTGTAAACATTTCGGTAAATGCCCAAAAGTGGGATTGCTGGGTCATAGGGGAATTCTATGTGAAGTCGTTTGAGGAACCTCTATACTGCTTTCCAAAGTGTTGAACAAGTTTACATTCCCACCAACAATGAAGTAAAGTTCCTATCTGTCCACATCCCCTCAAGCATCTGTTGTTGTTAGACTTTTTGATTCTTGTCATTCTAACTAGAGTGAGGTGATATCTCAATGTTGTTTTGATTTGCATTTCTTTTTTTTTAATTTTATTTTATTTTATTTGTGAACATACTGTACAGAGGGGTTAGAATTGCATGGGCAGCATAATGCGTACATTTCTTACCAAGCACTGCAGCCTCATCTTTGTTTACCCTTCACATCACTTCCCAGCCTCCACCCTCCCCTCACAATACCCAGCCGTATCCTTCCCCCACCCCCACCACACCAACATTGTAAAGCTCATTTTGGACATGACAACTTGTAATTCTCATTGTTGCAACAGGTCCACCTGCATGCTTAAACAACTGGTTTTTCCCCATCTCCTCCACAAGTTATACTGACATCAAATATAGCAAAGAGATAATCTTATAAATGCATTAGAAACACATGCATGAAAGAAAAAAACATTAAAATATACATCTAAGTGTTCATTTTCCTGACATCACATTATCCGACCTTTTCCGCTTGACTCATACGTATACTAGATATTACAAATAAGGGAAACCATGGGACGTATGTTACTTTGGGCCTGGCTTACTCACTTAATATAATTTTTTCCAATTTTTTCCATTTCCTAAAAAATGGGGCAATGTCATTCTTTCTGATGGAGGCATAGAATTCCATTGTGTATATATACCACATTTTCTTGATCCATTCATCTACTGAGGGGCATCTGGGTTGGTTCCATATCATAGCTATGTTAAATAAAGCTGCAATAAACATATTTGTGCTGGTAGCTTTAGTGTGGTCTTCTTTGTAAACATTTCGGTAAATGCCCAAAAGTGGGATTGCTGGGTCATAGGGGAGTTCTACGTGAAGTCTTTTGAGGAACCTCCATCCTGCTTTCCAAAGTGGTTGAACAAGTTTACATTCCCACCAACAATGAAGTAAAGTTCCTTTCTGTCCACATACCATCCAGCATCTGTTGTTGTTAGAGTTCTTGATTTTTGCCGTTCTAACTGGAGTGTGGTGATATCTCAATGTTGTTTTGATTTGCATTTCTTTTATGGCTAGGGATGTTGAACATTTCTTCATGTGTCTATTGCCCATCCTTCTTTCTTCTTCAGAGAAGTTTCTCTTCAAGTCTTTCTCCCACTTATTTATTGGGCAGTTGTTTCTTTGAGGATTTGTTGTTGGGGGGTTTAATATTTTGAATTCCAAGTATATTTTAGATATGATACCCTTGTCCGTTGTATGGCTAGTAAAGATCTTCTCCCAATCCGTGGGTTTTCTATTGATCTTTCTAGCTATGACATTTGCCCTGCAGAAGCTCTGCAACTTTATGCAATCCAATTTGTCCAACCTTTCTTTGATTTGTTGTGTTTCCGGGTCTCTATTCAGAAAATTTCGGCCTGAGCCAAGGAGACCTAGGGTTTCTCCTATTCCATCCTGTAATGTTTTCAGAGTGTCTGCTTTGACTTCAAGGTCTTTGATCCATTTGGAGTTGATTCTGGTGCAGGGTGATATATAAGGATCTAGCTTAAGTTTTCTACATGTAGTTAACCAATTTTGCCAGCACCATTTACTGAAGAGGTTGTCTTTCTTCCATTCTATTGTTTTAGCTCCCTTATCGAAGATTAGATTGCTGTAGGTCTGTAGGTTCATTTCTGGGTTTTCAATTCTATTCCATTGGTCCTGAGGTCTGTTCTTATGCCAATACCAAGCTGTTTTGATTACTATGGCTTTATAGTAGAGTTTGAAATTTGGTATTGATAGTCCTCCAGCAGTGTTTTTCCGTTGAGGAGCGTTTTTGCTATTCGGGGTCTTTTATTTTTCCATATGAATTTTTGGATTGCCTCTTCTATTTCCTTGAAGAATGAGGGTGGAATTTTGATAGGTCTCAGGTTGAATTTGTAGATACCCTTGGGAAGAATTGCCATTTTCACAATGTTAATCTTTCCAATCCAGGAGCATGGGAGATTTTGCCATTTTTTAAGTTCTGTGTTGATTTCCTTTTTTAAGATTTTAAAGTTTTCATCATAGAGGTCCTTCACTTCTTTAGTTAAGTTAATTGCTAGATATTTTATTTTTTGTGGGGCTATTACGAATGTGGATGTTTTCCTAATTTCAGCCACACTTTTCTCATTGTTGGCATACAGAAAAGCCATTGATTTTGGGGGGTTAATTTTATAACCTGCTACTTTGCCAAGGTTTTGAATCAGCTTGAAAAATTTGGGAGTGGAGTCTATGGGATTCTTAAATACAATATAATGTCATCTGCAAAGAGTGAGAGTTTTATTTCTTCTTTCCCTATTTGGATCCCCTTTATGTCTGCATCTTGTCTTATTGCTGTAGCTAGATATTCTAATATTAGATTGAAGAGAAGTGGAGAGAGTGGGCATCCTTGTCTTGTTCCTGAGTTAAGAAGAAATGGCTTTAATTTTTCAACATTGAGTAAAATGCTAGCTGTAGGTTTGTCATATAGAGCCTTTATTGTGTTGAGGAATGTTCCAGGGATTCCTAATTTTTCCAAAACCTTCATCATAAAGGTGTGTTGGATCTTGTCGAATGCTTTTTCTGCATCTATTGAAATAACCATGTGGTTCTTATTCTTGCTCCTGTTGATGTGATGAATAATATTAATTGATTTGCGTATATTGAACCTGATTTGTATCCCTGAAATGAATCCTGTTTGATCATGGTGTATGATTTTTTGGATGAATTGTTGAAGTCGATTGGACAAAATTTTGCTGAGAAGTTTTGCATCAATGTTCATCAATGAAATGGGTCTATAGTTCTCTTTTTTTGATGATTCCCTGCCTGGTTTTAGGATGAGTGTTATGATGGCTTCATAGAATGTGTTCGGTATTGAGCTTTCTCTTTGAATTTCATTGAAGAGTTGGAGGAGTATTGGTGTGAGCTCTGCTTTGAAGGCCTTGTAAAATTCCACTATAAAAACATCTGGTCCTGGATTTTTCTTAGCTGGGAGGTCTCTTATTGCTGTTTCTATTTCAATGCTTGATATGGGCCTGTTGAGCTGGTATAACTCATCTTGGTTTAGTTTTGGCATGTCAGTATTTGCTAGGAAAAGTTCCATTTCTGTAAAGTTCCCATACTTATTAACATAAAGTTTTGAGAAGTATTCCCTTATAATGTTCTAAATCTTGGTTGTTTCCGTGGTGATGTTTCCATTCTCATCTCTGAGTTTAATAATTTGAGTGTGTTCTCTCCTTTTTCTGATAAGATTTGCTAAGGATCTGTCAATTTTGTTAATTTTTTCGAAGAACGAACTCTTTGTTTTGTTGATTGTTTCTATAGTTTTTTTGGATTCTAATTCATTTAATTCTGATTTAATTTTGATTATTTCTTTCTGTCTACTGGATTGAGGTTTATCTTGCTGCTCTTTTTCAAGGAGGTTTAGTTGTGTCATTAAATTGCTAGTTTCAGATCTATCCAATTTGTTGATGTAGGAGCTCAGAGCTATAAACTTACCTCTGAGTACTGCCTTTGCTATGTCCCAGAGGAGCTGGTAATTTGTGTGTTCATTTTTGTTGAAAAGCATGAACATTTGAATTTCCTTTTTAATCTCTTCCAAGACCCACTCTTGATTCAGCAGTGTGTTGTTCAGCCTCTATGATATACCGGACTTTCTTTGGTGGCTTTTGGTGTTGAGTTCTAATTTTATTCCCTTGTGGTCAGAGAGAATGCAAGGTATAACTTCAATGTTTCTGAATTTAGACAAGATTGGTTTGTGGCCTAAATTGTGGTGTATTTTGGAAAACGTTCCATGTACTGCTGAGAAAAACGTGTATTCTGATGCTGCTGGGTGAAATGTTCGGTAGATGTCTGTTAAGTCTAGTTGATCTATTCAGCTGTTTAGATCTTCGGTTTCTCTGTTGAGTTTTTGCCGAGTTGATCTATCTAGTGGGGAGAATGGTGTGTTAAAATCCCCAACAATTAATGTCTTTCGATCTATATGGGATTTGAGGGAAACTAGTGTTTCTTTGATAAATTTGGGTGCTCCATTGTTTGGCGAATAGATATTTAGAATTGTAATATCCTCCTGAAGGAGAGATCCTTTAATTAGTATGTAGTGACCTTCTTTATCTCTTCTCATGATTTTTAATTTGAAGTCTATTTTATCTGATATTAGGATTGCAACTCCCGCCTGTTTATGAGTGCCGTTTGCTTGGTAGATTTTGTTTCAGCCTTTAACTTTGAAAATGTGTTTGTTTTTACGGGCAAGATGTGACTCCTGCAGGCAGCAGATAGAAGGGTCTTGTTTTTTAATCCAACTAGACAGTCTATGTCGCTTAATTGGAGAGTTCAGTCCGTTAACGTTAAGAGATAGGACTGAGAGCTATTTGGGAGTGTCTGCCATGTTATCCACCTTCTTGGGGGCTGCGAAAACTGGGTTCTTCCTATGGCTCTTGGATTCTCAGTTTGGGTGCAGTTTCTTGGCCTTTGTTGCGGTCTTGTTGGTTTTCTATGTGTAGGACATCTTTAAGAATCTTTTGTAGGGCTGGTTTGGTGGAGATGTATTATTTCAATATTTCTTTGCTATGGAAGGCTCTTATTTGGCCTTCAGTTATGAAGGAGAGTTTAGCTGGGTACAGTATTCTTGGTTTATAGTTGTTTGTTTTTAGGGCATGGCATATGTCATTCCAGGCTCTTCTTGCTTTGATTGTCTCTGCTGAGAAATCTGAGGTGATTCTAATTGGTTTCCCTTTATAGGTGATTACCCTTTTCTCCTTGACAGTTTTAAGGATCTTTTCCTTGGTCTGAGTTGATCCTGTGTGGATTATAATGTGACTGTGTGATGTCCTATTCTGGTCTGGTCTATTTGGGGTTCTAAAAGCTTCTTGTATCTGAATAGGCATATATTTTTGTATGTTTGGGAAGTTCTCTGCTAGGATCCTGTTAAATAAATTTCCTAGACAATTAACTTCTGTTTCTAGGTGCTCCTCTACACACATTATCCTTAGATTAGGCCTTCTGATGGTGTCTTCCAGGTGTTGGATAGATCTATATTTCTTGGACTTGTCTTGGATGGTTGTATGTTCTTTCTCTATAATATCTAGGCTGTCTTCAATCCCTGAGATTCGATCTTCTGCATGGTCTAACCTGCTGTCAAGACTCTCTACTTTGTTTTTTATCTCTTTTCCTTCTAATTGGTCAGCTTTGATGGCTTCAAGTTCTTTGTTGAAGCCCTGTTTTAGGTCTTGTAGGAATTTCATTACTTCCTTAATTTGGTGTTCAGTGTTTGTTCTCAAATCACTTAGTTGATTGGTTATGGTTTCTTTGGACTCCCATTCCTTCTCTTGGGTTCCATTCAGCATTCCCTTTGTGGTCTCCCTGACTTCCTTCAGCTCTTTGTTAATGGATTCCATGAATGCCTTTAGTGATATTTGTGTATTCTCTACCTGGTCTCTCAATTCCTGAATTACTCTTTGATTAGCTTCCTCCCGTCTGTGGGATTCCTGCAGTTCCCTTTCTTTCCATTCGGGGGATTCCTGCAGTTCTCTTTGAGTGTTCTCAGCCTGCTCATGCCATTCCTCCCTTTCTCTTTGAGTATTCTCAAGTTGTTTACGCAAATCCTGTATCAGTTTTTGAGTAGCTTCCTCACGCTTATGATATTCCTGTATAAACTTTTCGGATGCCTCCTCTCTCTCCCTTTTCACGCTCATACAAGGTCCTTTGCAAGTTGTCAAAATTCTCATTTATCATGTTTGCCACCAGTGTTTGTGGCGCTATTTGGGAACTCTCTTCTGGGTTGTTCATTATCTGTTCTGACCCCTGATTATCAAGATTGGGAATTGAGATACCCGGATTTGCCATTTTTCTTGTTTTTCTGGCTTACTCTGCCCATTTGAGATGAAAATAGCACCAGTTTTGTTCTAGAACACTATCTTAAGGCAACCATCAACCAACGTTTGCATTTATACAGTCAATAGTCTACAGATACATTCTAGTTCAACAGATACATCTATTCAACATCAAACAACTATATGTTAATGGGTTTCAAACTGCAGAAAAGAATTTCGAAAACCAAAAATTTTTAGGTTTAGGGAGAGATGTGGGTAAAAAATAGGAATAGATTGGTGTGGGGAGGCACAGGGAGAGTTAACTATGTCCTAATCTCAATGCAGGAAATAGGTTGGGTAGGATGGAAGTAGAGAGAGAGAGAAAAGGAAGAAAGTGAAAGGGAAATGAAAAGAGACCAGAAAAAAATAGAAACGTAAAAATTAATATTATTATGGAGATTAAAAGACCATCTATTTAGAGAGGAATGTGAGTATATTAATAGAAGGGTAGGGACATAGAGGAGAAGTGAAAAACTTAAGAAAATGCTTAAAATATTATATAGGTATAAAGAGGTAGAACTGCTATTAAGGAATTTATGTCTCAGAGGTTTTGAATTGAGTAATAAATTTGTGGATTAAGTGTGTACACAATGGGGGATAGGGTGTAATAGTCAACTATGGGTTTATCTGAGGATGTGCAGGACAATAGTTAAGTCACATACAGAAGATCAAAAGAGAGGAAAAGGTGAAAAGGATTAGAAAGGGAGAGAAAAAGATCAGAAGTTCAGTAGAGCTAGAGAAAAAAAACAAAAAGATAGTTAAGAAAGAAAGAAAAAGAGAAAGAAGACAAGAAAAGAAAGGAAAACGCACATTCATGTATTCCTAAAATAAAAATTATAAGAGGAAAAAAAAGTTACCGGAAAATAATTATTTTTTCAAAAAAAGGCAAAAATTAAAGATTAATAAAATTTTTAGAAAAGGAAAAAAAATTATATATATAAAAGGTACCAAAAAAAAGAAAAAAAAGAGAAAAAAAAGAAAAGAAAAGAAGAGGAAGAGAAGAAAAAAAAAGTTCTTTGATTTTTTTTTTGATTTTTTCGGAGGGGTGGGAAGAATCCTGTATCTCCCCTTTGTCTGTAAACAGCCTCTTGTTTGAGTCTCTGGTCAGCTTGAAGTCATGTGGCTTGACTGGTTTCTTAAGTCAGTTTGTTCGAACAGGCAGAAAAATGCTCTGCTTTACCCAAGATTTTGAGATCCCCCTCCCCGATTAGTTTAATGGAAGGGTGATCTGCTTTGAGAATCACAAAAGAGGGGGATGCAGTGGTAAGGCTAGGTTCTGGGTAGAGTTGAGGTCTTTCAACAATCAGTAGCTTTTTCCTGGGGATATTTTGTGAAAAAAAAAAAAAACAAAACTAACAGAGCCCAGCCTGGAGCCGTTCTCAGGGTTTCTGTTTTTCAATTGATTGTTGAGGCTGCTAGAGGGAGAGGCAGCCTCTGGCTCTGGTTAGCCAGTGAGGAATGCCACTCCAATGGCTGGTGCCTGAGCTGGGTGACTTTTCCCTGGATGGAGCCGAGTCTGGCAGGTCACTTCGCCGCCGTTAAGTTCTTGTGACCTGCTAAATGACTCGTTTTATTCCAAGGCCTGGGTTGGAGCTGGCAGCTCCTCCAAGCTTTGTCGGTATCCAAGATGGAGATCTCCGGTGCTGGGGGGGGGAGGGGTGGCCTTCCCTCCTCCGCTCCCTGAGAAGGAGTGAGGATGTCGGGCTTCTACTCACGTGGAGTCTTGGATCCTGGGTCGTCTCTGGTCTGGGAACTGCAGGATGAAGTTGTCCGCTCCTTGTCATTTCTTGCTGGTGTTGAGTAGAATCCGCTCGCCTGCTGTGTCTGGCTCCTTAGTCCCCGACTCTCTGTGTGAGCGCTCAGTTATGGCCCCAGCTGTGCCGCGACCCTGCCGCCGCCGCCGCCGCCACGGTGGCTGGCAGGCGCTCAGATGTGTCTTTTTGCCTTGGCTTCCCCCCTCTTGTCTAACTCTCTGTCCTGTGATGGCACACTTGGTGTGATTCTCTGGCTTAGGACTGTTCACTGGAACTCTAAAACTGCTTTCTATGCTAGAGCTTCTTCAGATTCCAGCTTCTCCTCCGCCATCTTCCCCCCAGGTTTCATTCTTATTACCCAAAGAGCAACATAGGAAAGCGATGCCCATGGATGTGGTTCTCTGGATTTTGGAAATTGTGATCATATATATATATATATATATATATATATATATATATATATAAATATATATATATATATATAATGAATAATATTGAATATATAAAACTATAACAACAGATAAATAAGTGAATAACTATGTGCACACACTCCCAGTCACTTTCATGTATAAGACTTTTTTTCTTTGCTCTTATTCACCTACATAGAGAGTACATGAGTTGCCCTTGAACTGTCCTGGAAGTTCTTTATTGGGATACTGTAACTTCACATCTTCTGTTCCCTAAGTAGTCAGATGCTATGTATTCAATAACAAAACTGTTACAAGCAAAAGTATCCACCCTGACACACAGAGGAACTTGGATTTCAGAAATGCCACAAATAAGCGGGAGGTACAGCAGTACTTTTCAAAATTGAATAGACTACATATTTATTAGAAAGCTTGTAAGAAAAAAACTTCAGCATAGGATGATACACTTGAAGAAAACTACAGTTTAAATTACATATAGCCGGGGGCTACAATAGACAATAAATAAGAATTAAAAAAAATAAATTACATATGACATCAATTTACAAAGTTCCAGGACATTTCCCTACTCTTGAAAACTAGAGTAATACATATTAAAAATAAATAAATGAAAAGACAAATGTTTTATACCAAATTTCAAAACATACTATATGTTATACAAAGGAAATGCAATAAGCATGCATTTTACAGTCTAGTAAAATCATATGGCATGAAGAATCTGATTAACTGATTCATAAAAGTCAATACAATGCAGTTAAACCTTCCGTTATCTCACGTGGTAACTTAGCAGAATACTTTCAATCTATGGTGTCTATTTTGCATGTTTTCCAGCCCTATCCATCCCACAATGGCAGAAGGCTTTTCCTGAGAAAGTCCAGAGACCCGTCTACTGTGAGTGCTCAATGTAAACCTGTTCCAATTCTCTTTTATTTGGGCATGTGATAGACTGACTATCTGTTAACTTGCCAAAGGCACAATTTGGACAGGTTTCCAGTAGTGATATTTTAGCTCTCAGAAAAAAAGGGAAATTGAAGTCAGAGGGAAAATCTACCAGATCTCTGAAAGATTTCTATCATTGTGCTAAACCTGTAGCTTTCTACTGACAGTTGAACAAACTGCAGTAATTGCCACTCCAACGACATGTCCAAAAATTGGCTTTCCAAATATTGACCTATTTTCACTTTGGTAAATCAAGACACACTATTGTGGCTCCGTTTTACTTAAACTATCAGCTATGGTTGGCCCAAAGGATAGTTGAACTTACGAATTTCTTAAATTTTAGGTCATCACACAATCACTTCATAGCCCTTAAACATTAAAAATACCTACCCATATAAGTCTGCATTACATACTTATTACTGTTTTTCTTCATTTGTCATGTTTTACATATTTGGGTATCCCTGGGCTTAGCTCTGTAATATTCCTTCTCATGTTTTTTTATTTTTACCACTGAGTACAGTAATTATTTCTGTAGTTTTTCTCCATCTCTGTTTACTTTAATTCAAGTCCTTAATAGCATCCTGTCTACTGACAACTCCTAACAACTGATTTTAACAAACTCAAAATATCCCAAAGTGAGCTTTGATCTCTATCTACAAACCAATCCCTCATTACTATTTGATTAAGTGATAACTCTCCCAGCTGTCTTCTCAAAATACCTTGGAGTCATTTCAGACTTACATACTTTTTCACACCTCATGTTTAATCTATGACCAGGTTCGACAAATTAACTCACTGTATATTTTAGGAAGCATATATATGTGTATACACACACACACACACACACACACACACACACACACACAAACACACACACACACACACACACATATATATATATATATATATATGTTATATGAGTGCTAGTACTATGACTAAAATTTGCGGCCTAGGTTCTTTTATTTTTATTTTGTTTGGGGGGGGTCCGGTCGTGGGGCCTGAACTCTGGGCATGGGTGCTGTCCCTCAGCTCTTCAACTCCAGGATAGTGCTCTACCACTTGAGCCACAGCACCACTTTCAACTTTGTTCTTTTTGCTTATGTGGTGCTGAGGAATTGATCCCAGGACCTCATGCATTCAAGGCAAGCGCTCTATCACTGAGCCACCTTCCCAGCCCCTTACTTTTCTTTTTGGTTCAGTCTTTATTTGGTATAAAGATCACCTACAATGTCATTACCCACACCCTTTTAATTTAAAAATGTGTATATTCTGTAGCAATGTTATTGCCATTATAACCATAATTAGGAAGATATTGTGGGTTCATCTGCTCCATACATCTTGAAAGGTAATGAATGTGAAACCTACAGAATATCCTCAGATATGCCTGGTGGAAACCTGGATTTGAATTATTGTTCTGCAGCTGATCCGTATTTGGTACTTGGGAAATTTGTTTGGCCTTGTTGCCTACTTCTGTTTTTAATAAAATAGTTAATTCATTTCCTAACTGGAAGAACTATCTTGAGCACGAAAATTACCCTAATGCAGGTGCAGTGCTTGGAATGGTGACTGCACACTGTGTAGTAGGTCCCAAAGAAGTCAGCTTCCATCAACATTGTCAGAGAATCCTTCCTGAAGGCCTTAAGAAATATATACCCAACTGCTGTTAATATCTGTGAAAACTTATCTTTACAAAAAAAGGTCTTGTCTTCATATGAAACAAAGTAATGTTGGGGCTGTCCTGTGGCTTTTAGTCTGAAGGAGTTTTGCCTAAATTTTATTCTTACACGATTAGTAGTAGCAGTAGCATTCTTTAGTGCTACCCTTCATTTTTCTAGTTCTGTGTTGCATTTGGAATACTATTGTAACAATTTATAATCTTTGTTATTAGAATAAATAAACTAAAACTGCTGAAGTTTTAAATAAAGAGACAATTTTAGGTGTGCATTACATTTTATGTGCTTAATACTTTCCTGAAATTATTCCTTTTAGGTTATATATCCCTAACAAACTATTTTTTAACATTTCTTATATGATTTATAGATTTATTTTATGATTCTTATATGATTTCTTAGAGATCCATAAATAAAACATCTCAGAACAGGAAAAAAGTAGGTAAGAAGTTATAAAAATACTATTATGGTGTCTTAATGGCTAAGTGTAAAGAACATGTAACAAAACAGTTGGAAGATTCATTTGCTCTTTTTTCTATTCTCTCACCCTTCATTGTAGAAACTTTCTCACTATGAAGTGCCAAGTCGTCTGGACATTTCAAGACTCATCTCAGTGACAGAAGTGATGGGATTAGGACATGTGCTCCTATGACTGGCTTTTAGGAAGTTCACAATAAAGCAATACCAGTACATATAAAGAAACTTTTGTGAGTGATGTGCATTGACTTCCTCAATTGCCAAAATTAAATTCATATGTCAAAACATCAAATTACTTACATTATAATATATGCAGTTCAACTGGCATTACTAACACTTCCATAAATCAAATGCAAACTAAAAGCTCTATATCAAAAACCAACATCTAAGGCAGTGTTGGAAATACAAGAAGAAACACAATAAATCTTATAGAGTGAGATCTTTAACACTGGCAATGAGCAATGATATCTGAATTTTTCACCAAGCTTGGAAAGTTCAGGTGTCCACTAATGATGTGATTAGAGTTTCGGAGTTGACCTTGGTATTAAGATTAGAGGTAAAATTCAAAGACAGCTAAGGTTGCTGCAGTATTGTAGCTCTATACAATGTGACCCTCCCTGATAATGGTAAAGCACAGAGTAGAAGCTAAGTCAGTAAAATGTATAGGAAGGATTTTCCACTGAGAATAATTGCAGGGGGTGATCATCACTCTTCCATTGAAAATGTACAGCCCATCATTCTACTTTAAACTCTAGAATATTTCTGATCTGAAGACAATTATAACACACCGATGTGCTGTGAGTGCTGACCAGTTTAGGTGTGTATTACTATAATATATGTAAAATCTTTAGAGGTATGGAGTGACCTGTGTTGTTAAGTTTCATGGAAAAATGTTCACAATTATGCAATTCACACTCATCTAAGTCTGAATCAGGCAACTGAGATAAGACATTTGGGTCATCACTCCAGTGACCAGGTTTGTGACCTATGAAATAAATAACATTATTTCACAATGTATATGTGTTTCTGAAAATTTATGCAATACCAAATACCAAATGTACAAAAGGGACAATTGTCCATCTCTTATATATATCCGAAGTAAAGGTACACCAGAATTATACTTTCTTGTTAGAGGATCACAGAATGACTGCTGATTTTAGGTTTCTTTCCAGGTGCTCCTATACATTTGTGAATCTTCTCTGAGGAAGTGTTTTCCATAGTTTGTTTTGAGGTGTTCCGAATATCAGTACTGTCACTAACCACAGCCATGAAACAGCAAAGATGATGGGATACCTGGCCAAAGAACTGAGAAATCACAGGAAGTGATAGGAAAGAAGATACCAGAGGACCCAAAGCCTCATTGCCAGCTTCTGGATCCCCAAATCCTGTTTTAAATGCTTTATATTCATTCTACTACAGGGGTGGGGTAATGAGTGGCTACAGGTATGTCCGCAAACTGAGGCATCAATCTAGTTGGTGGTTACAATTATTAACTGAGGTATTGTTTGTATACATAGTGATAATTGAATCCCTTATTATTAAGGAGCAGAAGGGAGCAATAATCATTACAACCATAGCACAGACATCCATCTTGTTTCCAAAGTCTTAAACTTTTAGTGTCCAACAGCTCTAACTTAAATACTTTTGAGGTAATAACCCATACCCCTGTCTTCCCTTAACTGTTTGACCTTTCCAGAGCACAGCTCTCAGCCTTTTGATTACTGTTTGAGATGGCTTCCCAATATATCCCTTTCCAGGTATAACAGTTTGACTGTAGAATCCCTCACAAGTACTATTACAGATGGGTTATTTTGAAAGGGATATTTTTTTCTAGGGTAGGTTCACATTTTTAAATTTTATTTTATTTAAAGGTACTGTACAGAGTGGTTACAGTTACATGAGTAAGGTACATTCCTTGATGTATATTGTTACCCACTCCATTGTTGTTCTCCTATCCTTTCCCACCTCAACCATACCCCCCACCCCAAAGTTGTAAAGTTCATTGCCGGTATATTGTCTTGTGAATATCATTGTTGCAATGGGTCACTTCTTTCATCATTATGTTATTTCCCTTTCCTTCTCCAAATCAGATAATGTATATACAAGATGGAAGGTACCAGAATCAAGACAGAGATGTCCAGAGATAAATCAAAGACAAATGAAATAAAATAACATCTAGTTACACTTCTTTACCGACATCAAGGTTGATATCTGAAAAAAAAAAGTAATTGTTGTTTCCATGTCTTGGAGTCCATTTCAATTAGCATCATTTTGTATGGTCAAATGTACATAGCTCTAGAGCCAGCATTCCCATTCATGGGCATTTGTCGAAATTATCTCTAGATAGCTAATGGATGAAAAATAGAATTGAAAATAGCAAAGGAAAACAAATCACCATTCAGGTATTATGATTTTATAATTCTAATATGAAAGAACTGAAGCTTTTGTTTAATGAAGAAGACAGTTTAGCCTGTAATTTCAATGCAAAGCATCAGTTGAAATGAGTCTAAACTCTTTTCCTCAAAGATATCCAAGAGTAATATACTCATCCTCTAAAGAGTAAAAAAGTAATTATTTTAAATAGCTTTGCTTAATATTAATTTACGTGTAGAAAATAAGTTAAAATATCTTCTCTCAGGCAGGGAAGGTGGCTCAGTGGTAGTGTTGGCATGCAAGAGTCCCTGGTTCAATTCTTCAGTACCACATAAGCAAAAAGAAAAAACCCGGAAGTGGCGCTGTGGCTCAAGTGGTAGAGTGCTAAACTTGAGCTGAAGAGCTGAAGGACAGCGTCCATGTCCATAGTTCAAGACCCACGACCGGACTCCAAAAAATAAAACACTAAAACTACCAGCACAAGTATGTTTTTGGCAGCATTATTACCATATCTAAGATATGGAACCAGTCCAGATGCCCCTCAGTAGATGAATGGATCAGGAAAATGTGGTATATATAAACAATGGAATTTCATGCTTGTATGAGAAAGAATGACATAGCTCCTTTCTTAAGAAAATGGAAAGACTTGGAAAAAAATCATTATGTGAAGGAAGCCAGACTCAAAGAAACATAGGCTCTATGGTTTCCCTCATTTTTATTAATTAATATATACTTAGGATAGTCCTGTAAGATAGGTTCATTTTTTACACTCTTAATATTCGCTGTGTGTGTTTGTGTGTGTGTGTGTGTGCACGTGTGTGTGTGCACGTGTGTGTGTGCACGTGTGTGCACGTGTGTGCAGCAATGAAACTGACTCAGAGCCTCAAAATCTTGCTTGTTTTTTTTCACTCATGTCTGACTGAATCTGTACTATTTTAACCAAGGTTTCACTATGTGTTTGATTGAACAATTGAACATAAATGTCTCGTGGATTGCTACCCCAGCCATCTGTGAACCATGGTCTTACAATCTCAGCCTCATGAGATGAGATACTGGCATCTAGCTCTATTGCCAAGTGTCATTTCTTCGTTTTGTTTTGTTTTGTTTTTGTTGTTTTTGTGCATCTAAAATCTGTATGGAAAACAAATCATTTATAATCAGGACTAGTCACATAAAATTGTGTGTTGTTTAAAGATTACCTTAATAATGTAATCCTTTTGCATACACATTATGTGATTTGATTTTTTGAACTCTTCTTGTCTTGGTTTTATAGGGTGTTAGGTGTTTAAAAACAGAATTTATCAAGGTTTAACTATAAACTACTGAAACAGGACCTTTATTATTACTCAATGTCCTGTAAATCATAAGTTTATCACTACTTGAGGCACCATATGAGCACAAATAGTTTCCTATAATACCTACACATATTTTAGACCTCAATGCCATACAATGCACACTTCTGTCAAATATGCAAGGGCATTCTTTGTGATTCTCCATGGATTTTCACTGTTCTTTTCTCTATTCTCCAGTGCTAAGTCTTGTGATGGTCATGTTGATTTTCTCCCCTATTATATTCATCATTGCATCTTGGGAACTACTGGTATGCATTACTATACTTCTGTCCATTCTCCTTGTGCTTCGGCTTGTACCCCTCTGACCTCGAAGGGCTAAGAATTGGGGATGTTTGCTTTACTCTTTATCTCAGACATCTATCTTTACTTTCTAGAAATACATTCATTGAATTCCTTCTGTAAAGTCTAATGTCTTAAAATTATTACTGCATTTTCATGGCTTTGTTACTTGGCATTAGGGAAGAACATAGATCAGTACTGTAACTTAGGTAAAAGATTATTGCAATCATGCTTCACTAGATATTCTTCATTGGATAATGTGTATTTCAAGGTCTGCCTGCCTGCTTCCTTTTCACTGTTTTGTTTATTTTTCAATGTAGTCTTTTCTTCTGGAAAATATTTATGTGCCTAGTGAAGATCAATTCTTACTGTAACTATTCATTAATTTTATTCCAACCTCATTTCACAGATCCCTCTGAGTTTCTTCAGGGTCTGTATAGTGCTTCACATTTTAAAATATGTTTTAACATCGATGCATCCAATGATGAAGACACATTCCTTAAGTCACCATTTTGATGACTGAAAAGAAACCATGCTGCAATCTCACTATATGGCAATTTTCTGGTTTTAAATTCTTTTAGATTAAAATTGATGCTGGACAACAAATATTCTGTGTACAATTTTATATTTTCCTAATTATTTTAATATACTTCCCATATTATATAAATTTAAAACATTATCACTTACTTAGTTTTAGGATTTCTAAAACGGTCAGAGTAAAAGTTCTATTCATTCACAATTTTTTTTTTTTTGGGTCCGGTCGTGGGGCCTGAACTCTGGGCCTGGGCGTTGTCCCTCAGCTCTTCAGCTCAAGGCTAGCGCTCTATCACTTGAGCCACAGCAACACTTCCGGCTTTTTTTTTCTTTTTGCTTATGTGGTGCTGAGGAATTGAACCCAGGGCCTCGAGCATGCAAGGCAAGCGCTCTACCACTGAGCCACCTTCTCAGCCCTTCATTCACAATTTTAAGATAATAGAATATCCATTATGACCAAGTGAGATATTTTAAATTTTTTTTGTAGTCCTTAAAGGTTGTGCTGGGGAATACAGCCCAGTGCTTCATATTTCTTGGTCTACTGTGGGCCTCTGAGCCTGATGTGACCTGTGGTTTTATTTTCACTCAACAGGAATTTAAAAAAAAATTCAATAGGAAAGAATTATTACTTGCTTACTTTCTCCAATATCTCTCGCATACATAAAAGTAATATAATTCTACACTGACTGAAAATGGTGTTCCTATTAGAGTAATTGTTTATTTTTTGTAGCCCCACTCTTCACTAAGTCTTGTCCCTTTCCTATCTCCCCTTCCCATAAAACTTGACTGGAACCACTGGAAACCCACTTCCAGTCAGCCTGGTACTTAAAAAGCCAAACCTTAACTAACCTACCCCCTGGTAGTCCTGCTATAAATTTTCAAAGGCCTGACTGCAACCAGAATCCTTCCTGAAAGTCCTCCTCTGCTACAGGGAAATCCTTCTTCCACTCCACCCCTTCCTGGAATCCCTGCTCTGCACCACCAGAAACCAAGCCACATCCATATCTCCTCCTAAGATCCACCTTGCTGCACCAAGAACCCCGCCTACATTGGGCTCCTCCCTCTACTCCTAACTTCATCCACCAGATACCCTGTCCCTAACTACTCTATTCCCTCAGAGTCCCATTACTCCCATATTCTATTACTTCCAAGCTCCTCCCGTCCCTTTCATACCCCACTCCCAACCAAACTTCTCCCTCGACCCCTCCTGGTTTCATCAGAAACTCGATCCATAACTAGTCTAAGTAGCCGAACTTTTCAAGCACATCCCTGAACCTACCTCTTCCCACAATTCCCTTCATACTACACCAAAATCCCTCCACCTCTCTATAACTGCCCTTGTAGCCCCCCCTTAGTTGACCAGAAGCTTCTCACACAGCCCATCTCCTGCTTGGAAAGCCAGCCCTGCTCCACCATGGGCCTCTCTACCTCCCATATCTACTCTCTCAATGGCTTCATTGTTCCCGTGATGAATCCTCCCCTTATTGGCTCCTCCCACAGATCCACACCCTACTCAACCCTGCCCATAATTACTCTACACCTTTGTAGACCTTCCACTCCTTCTCAAAGTCCCTCTTCCAATTAACCCCATGGCTCCAAGCCCTGACCTGCTCTAGAAAACCCCCACCACACTATCCCATCTCTCGACACCCACATTGCTCCACTGCAAACTACTGCATCTGTTGGCCTCCCTCTGGAAGCCTCACCAGGCTCAACTGTAAATCCCTGTCCCTTCATAATCCCTTTTTGAAGTTTACCTTGCCCCACTGGAAACCCTGTCCAAGTCTAATGTCCTGCCTTGCAACACTGAAATCCCCACCCAAACTCACTGCTCTTTTCGAAGTGGTAACTGGCTACACCAGAAACCCTGTCCTAACTAATCTAGTCCACTGGATCCTATCTCTGCTCTCACAAAGCTCTGGTCCTGAAAAATTCCTCCATACATTGTTACTACATCCTGCTCTGCCAGAAACCCCACCTCCACCCTAACACACTTCCCAAAGGCCCGCCCCCTACTAGCCCACTTCTTTCTAGCACCACTCTGCCCTCTCACAGACCTTGAAAAGCCTCTCTCTCATAGCTCTGCATTCCTGCACCAGAATCCCCACCTTTTGTCAGCCTCTTGCCTTCATTATCTTCCCTGTCTTATGGGAAACCTCACCCTACATATCCCACCAGGGCTCACAGTGCTACACCACAACCCCTCCTCTAAGTAACCTCTTCCTCTGTAGCCTTGTTCTTCCTTTTCAAAGCTCTGCCTCAAACAGCCTCTTCCCCAGTGACCATGCCTTCTTCCACTGAAAACCCATCCACCTGCCAGTCTCCATCCTAAAGTCCCACCTACTCCACAAGAGACCCTGCTCCTAACAAGTCTAGTCTTTCCTGTCCCCTCCCTGCTGTCTCAAAGCCTTACACAGACTGGCTTTCACCCTCAAAGCCCCGCCCTGCTTTACCACAGAGGCTGTGCCAATACCAACTCCTCCCTTGAACCAGACACGGCTCCACCAGAAACCCCACACCACCTCATCCTTGAAGTTCCCACCTAGGAACTTTTATTACAAATGTGATTTTATAATGGTCACAGAATTCATACTAATCAATATGATAAGAAAGCAGTATTGACAAAAGACAACAAAAATTAGATAGCTATTAGATGCCTTAGTCTAGTTTGGGGTTCTGTTAACAGTGTAGGGCAGACCTGTATTTAACCCAAGTTTTGTATGCGGTATGCTATGGTTTTTTTCAGGCTTGATACAAAATGTCACTGCCCAGAATTAAATGAAGGCATTTAAAGCTAAAATGATTTAGGGTCATTGTTAACATCTAACACATGTTGAGTTTTTTCTTTATACCTCTCCTTTTCCCTTTCTTTCTTCCTCCCTTTCTTTCTTCCTCCCTTTCTTTCTTTTCTTTTCTTACTTTTCTTTTCTTTTCTTTTCTTTTCTTTCTTTCTTTCTTTCTTTCTTTCTTTCTTTCTTTCTTTCTTTCTTTCTTTCTTTCTTTCTTTCTTTCTTTCTTTCTTTTCTTCCCTTTCCTTTCCTCTTTTAGGAAATGAGTATGAATTTATATATTTTGTTTGCTGAACAAGTATTCTACCATTAGAATAATCCTTTTTCGATTCATTTACTTTGTTCATAGGTTATCCATTTTGCTGAGGGCTGAACACAGGCTAAGTTCCTCACCTCTGTCTGCCAAGTAGCGGGGATCACAAATGCATTCCAACATGAGAACCTTTAGGATGATATGAGACTCTTATTACTTTCCTTGCACACTGGTTCTGATCTGTGATCCTCTCAAATTCTACCTCTTCCATTAGTGATGTGAGTTCCAATAGCCTGCCCTCAGTTTAGATCGTCTAAATGAATTATTGAAGGCAATTTCACTTTAATCTCTTTTTTTTGCCAGTCCAGGTGCTGTTATAGTTTTATTTCTAGACAAATTCTGTGTATGTATGCACATTAGCGTTAAAATATTACTTTCCCCCCCTTTTTTCCTTTTTAATTTTCTTGGTCAAGGGGCTTGAATTCTGGGTCTGGGCGCTGTCCCTGGCTCTTCAGATCAAGGCTAGCATGTTACCACTTGAGCCACAGTGCTACTTCTGGTTTTCTGGTGGTTAATTTGAAGTAAGAGTGTCATGGATTTCCTGCCAGGGCTAGCTTTGAATTACTATCCTCAGATCTCAGCTCCTGAGTAGCTAGGATTTCAGGCATGAGCCACTGCCACCCACCTAAAAATGTTACTTATTTTAAGTTTTGTTTTTTAGTTGAGGGAGTAACATAAGCGTGTAGAAATTTAACTTTCAAGTTACCTCTCTAAGTAATTTCAGAGTTTCATTTTCATATTTATTGCAGTTATTAATAACAGAAACTCTCAAAGTAACAGAATAATCCTTCATTTTCTCCTTCCCATAGGTACTATTGGAAGAGAATGAGTGAGATCTTAGACAATATGTACTTGAAATTATAAAAAAAGTTATATTGATGATACATAAAGAGCCAGATAACACAACGTGCTTTGCATTTTCTAAAGAAAGGAATGTCATGAAAGTATATTTATTGGCAGGCTTTTCACCTGTAAAACAAAGAAAAAACAATTTCACAAAAAAGCTGAAGGGGATCAGCTGCCATGAAAGTGTGATTTAGCATTGGAGACTTTACGAAATGAACTGGTTCAGGTAAAGTAATACTTTGGAAAAGTTATCTGTTCACTAAATGTATTCATTATATTTTTTTTATTTTTATTTACCTGTCACTTAAAATATAAATGCATACATGTGTGTGGAATATATATATATATATATATATATATATATATATATATATATATATATATCAGCAGTATCTGTCCAGTGAACTGTATGTGGTTATGTATGTTTAGGTAATTTCATCATGTCAAGTCCATCAAAAAGATGGGCTTAGATAAACCTTAACCACCCTGCAACACCACTGCACATGCAAACTTAAGTGTTCACCATTGTAAGCTAAACCTGTGTTCTACCAAAGCTTTATATATATGGTGTTAATTTTTCATTTAGTCTTGACACAAAATGTGTGTGCTCCTAGAAATAAATGATGGCATTTATAACTACAATAATTTAGTGTAAATCTTTACAATGAACACATGCTCAGTATGAGTTGTTCTTTCTTTCCTCGTCTTATTTTATCTTTAGGAAGTTGATTTGAGTTTTGATGTTGTTTTCTAGATAAGTATTCCACCACTGGAGTCACTCCACCACTCCTTTCTAGTTTAAGTTACTTTACGCATAGAGTAGCAATTTTTGCACCCAGCCCAAAAAGCAGGGATCATGATTGCATTCCAATATCCCTACCTAGTAGGTTGATATGGCTGATACTTTTTTTCCTAGACCTATTCAGATATGTGATCCTCTCAAATTCTACCACTTTAGTTAATTGTGTGAGCTCCTGTTCTCCCTACTGCTAGAAGATAGGACAGACATAAATGATTACAGGTAATTTGAGTGAATCATTGGCTAAATATAAGTGATTTGATATTAAAGTGTAGGGTAAGTTTGAAAGTATAATCACAGTAGTCAGATATTTTGCTAAGTAATTTTGTTTCACATTAACAACACATCTTAACCAGAATTAAGGACTTACTTTTGCTGTCTGTCTAGTTGTATGTCATTTGGTAAAATAAATTTCTTGTCTTCCATGTGGGATAAAGAACTTTGAATGGTCTGATGTGCTGGTTCACATCTATAATCATGGTTAGCAATCAGGAATAAATAGATCAAAATTTGAACATAGCCTAACCAAAAACTTTAAGAAGTCCCAATCTCAATAAACTAGTGGATCATGTTGAATCATGCTGCCATTAATCTCAGCACCACAAGAAGCTAAGTCTCTGCCTTGTATCTGTTTCACTTGAGTAACTGGGACTCTTGGAGGTAGTCACCTCTATAGATGCAGAATCTGGGCTGAGATTTAGCAAGAGAAGGGAGGAGTCTGCTCCACCTTCCCAGGGTGAACCTCACAGAATGAAGTGAGCATGCTTGCTTTCCTCCTCCAAAGGGCTTGAGATGCCATGCTGCTGAGTGTTCATTATGTGATTCCAGTGACCTGTGGTAGAAGTAGAAAGAAACATTAAATAAATTTCACATATGCCAATTGAGCTGCTCTCCCAGCCTGTGAGTTCAACTCAGCAAGTGTTCATTATTTGAGAGTTGAGAATGCTGAGGTAGGGGAGATAGGGAGGGTGAGTGAAAGAGAGGAGAGATAGAGAGAGAAAGAGCTGGGCGCTGGTGGATCACACCTGTAATCCTAGCTACTCAGTACGCTGAGATCTGAAGATTGCAGTTCAAAGCCAGCCTGGGCAAGAAAGTCCGTGAAACCCTTATCTCCAATAAACCACTCAAAAACCAGAAGTGGCGCTGTGGCTCAAGCGGTAGAGTGCTCGACGTGAGCTCAAGAGCTGAGGGACATTGCCCAAGACCAGAGTTCAAACCCTACGACCAACCAATTAAACAAAATAGAGAGAGGGGAGGGAGAAAAGAATGGAAGGAAGGAAGGAAGGAAGGAAGGAAGAAAGAAAGAAAGAAAGAAAGAAAGAAAGAAAGAAAGAAAGAAAGAAAGAAAGAAAGAAAGAAAGAAGGAAGGACGGAAGGAAGGAAGGAAAGAAAGAAAGAAAGAAAGAAAGAAAGAAAGAAAGAAAGAAAGAAAGAAAGAAAGAAAGAAAGAAAGAAAGAAAGAAAGAAAGAAAGAAAGAACATGACTGAGAATGAATTGTTTGGAGTCAGGAGTCATATGTCAGAAGTACTACCTGTATTTGTTGTTAGGTCTGCCCCAGGTCATGCAGACCCTATGCAGCCACTTCTTGGCTAAGTTTCCCTTTATGTGTTGCCTAGTATCTGGCACACCTGGAGGCAGCCACCTCCCCATCCTGTTAAGTCACAACCTGGTCAGCCTCTGGTCCCACTTTCCTTCTGACCAGAGGTGAGTCCCAGAACTTGAAGTCACATCCAGATCCAGTGTGGCCAGAGTTTCCCACAAACAGCCACACCTCATCTGGTCCTTCACATAGATTCATCCTTGCCAGAGGTTGGATCGCCCCATTTTTTTTTTACATGTATTTCCACCATGTATGGCATGGGCAGCAGTTCAGTAAATAAACTTCTTTACCTGACTGAAAACCCTGTGGTGTTCTCTTCATTGGCTACCTAATGAAACTCACCTACTTAATATACTTTACACTTCAGAGTTTCTAGTTATGAATCCATGGATATTTTTGTGACACATGTGTGATCAGTATCTACAAAACATATTTACTAACATCATTTAACAGTATAATTGTGCCTAGAATCTTTAATGGCAGCTTAATTAACGATAATGTCTATTTTTTTTGCTTTGCTTTGCTTTGTTTTTGCTTAAAGTAATAGAAGAGTTGGTGAGACAATCTCTGTGAAGACTCAGGGTCTGTGATGGAAGGGCAGAATGATGCTGGCTCCGGCCTCAGGATTATCTGAGGACTGTGTTTGTGTATGTGGAAAGCTCTTGGCATGCCGGCCTAGAGAGGGAACATGTTCTCTCTCCCTATCTCAAAGCTATCATGTCTCAAAGCTGAGGAAGTAGCTCTTCTGCTTACTTATGCATAGACGAACAGCTAGCCAAGCATTTTCCAGAGTAGGGGGAAATGGTTTGAGCTTGCTCTAAAATAGTTTAGATAAAAATATACAAAGACTTATCTCATAGTTTAAGCAAAATTGTATCTGTTGAAATTCTTTTTGTGAATGTCTCCTGAATAAATCTTGGCAAAGATAATACTTGCTTGTCTTTAAATACCCACTAACAATAAAGCACAGCATGCAGTGGCAAATGCTGTTTGCACTCTGCAACCCCTGTGTCCTGGTGATTTTGCGACCCTTACCCAGGGACCCCAATGCCTGAGACATTGACAACTGGCACACAAACTTGGACCCTGCAGTGTTGATTACAGGAAGGGATATTCAGGTAAGTACTTTTAATTACAGGGTGATGGAACAAGTTAAGTTTACTCCGTACTTACATATGCTAAAATATTTACTTGCTGCTTATGGTGTAACTATTTCTTCTTTTGACATAGAAATGTGTATTGATGTAGTTAGGGAATGGAATCCTTGGTTCCCCGTTGATGGGGCATTAGATGTTGATAATTGGAAATGAGTAAAATATTGTAGAAAGAGATGTTCGAGAAGGGGAAAGGATTCCTGTTACATTTTGGTCCATTTGGGCTATTTTACATACCCTTTTTAAAGCTTTAAATGAGAAAAGATTAATAGCGGACTTAAAGAAAGAGGCAGCGCCTTCTATTGTAGGTTTACTATTGGACTCGGAGGTTAAGGACGCAATAGATAAGGCTGCATCACAATTAGGAGAAAAAACAAGAGGTAAAGAAAGGTGAAAATGAACAAACTGAAAGCGTAAATAGAATGTCTGAGCAAATGGAATTGATTTTATCAAGATTACTACATATGGAGTTAGAAATTAGCAGAGTGAAAGGATAATCTGAGAAGGTGAAAGTAAAACAGCCTTCCTCTCCTCAGCTTGCGGAAGCAATTTTTACTGCATCACTCCTTCACAAAACAGAAGGCTCAGTGAGTTTGATGAAGAAATGCATATTTTTTCTTAACCTGCAATTTGACCACCTCCTATGAATGGTATAGCTCAACCAACCAGATATGAGGGTGTTGCTGTCGATGATATTGGTAAACTTAACAATCAGTGACTTATGGTCCTCAGTATCATTATGTTAAGGAATTACTTAATGGGCTTGCCCGATAATTTTGCTTCCGAGGATTGGAAGACGCTTTATAGAGCCTTGCTTAAGGAACCTGAATACCTACAATGGCAAATATAGTTTACTGACTTATATACAGAAAGGACTAGACAAAATGCACAGAGCAATAATCCACGCCTGCAGATCATAACCTGTCCTATGTTGAGTGGAACAGAACCATATGCAGATGCTCATATGCAAGTGAACTCTCCTGAAGAGATCAATGAGCAGTTATGAGACATAGGTATTGAGGTATGGGGGAGGATTCAGCTGGTAGGAGAGCATTATGGCTCCTGGACTAAAGTAATTCAAAAACCTAATAAACCCTATGTTGAATTTTTATCACGATTGACACTGACCTTGGAACATACTGTTGTGGGAGAGGCTGCACTGTAACAACTACTAGGCATGTTGGCTTATGAGAATGCTAATGAGGACTGTAAACGAGCCCTATTGCCTATTAAAGAATCTGGGGATGTAAATACAAATTTAAGGGCATGTAAAGACATTACATCCGAATCCCGGCGTTTGCAGTTGTTTGCTGAAACTATGCCCACTACCTGGAATGCTTTACAAACCATCTAATCTAAAATGTTTTGGATGTGGTCAAATGGGACATATAAAGAAGAACTGTAAAAAGGCTACTGATGTTAACAAGAGAGGACCAGGAATTTGCCCTAAATATAAAAAGGAAAGCACTGGGCAAGAGTGTGTAGATAAAAAATAGACAATAAAGGAATTCCTATAAAAATGCTTACCCTATGCAGGGAAACTCTCCATCTGGCCAGCCCTGGGACCCAGGATTAATAACCGAGGGTAGCCAACCTTTTTCTTCCTCGTCCCTGCCACAGCCCACAGCACCGCAATGGACATGCCAATTCATTCATCTATTGAGAGGCATATTGGTTTAAAACATGCTTGCATGTAAGTATCAATTACGGTCATTCAAAAATGACAGATGTCACCTCCCCAGACATACTAAAATCATGATTTCTAAGTAGGATAGGATTTTATGGTGGTACAAGTGTTGAGATATATGGATGAGTCTAATGTGTATCTTGCACTGAATTAGGCAGGTAGATATCCAATATCATATGGGATAAAAAAAATGGTACTAAGAAGATATTCCCTTGAGAAAGATATAGGAGGCTGAGAGAAGTATGGAGAAATTCAGATAATTTTGAAGGATTTAGAAATGCATGCTCAAGTATGTCTCTTTAAGTGGAAGGACAAAAGAAGGGGAAGAGAAGAAAATAACTGAAAGCAGATCATTGTCCCAACGTAGAGTATATAAAAAAATCATAGCCTATAACTTCCAAGTTAGAGACCAATATAATTCGTTCCACTTAATTTAGATACATGCAAAATATTTACTTTGCTTTTTCCCACTTTAATGCTACAAAATAATTGAAAACAAATGAAACGTTATGTGATTGTCGTTACTTCAACCTGAACACTAATTGTGATGAGCCCTCTTTTTCTCAGTATGCTCTTGGAAAATACTCCCTAAATTGATGATGTTGTGACTGATTAGAGAGTCAGTGTAACAGGTTTCTACTTGTATGATAATCCCAGAATAGTTTAATGCAGTTTTTTCTCAAGGTATACAAGTATATTGTCGGACGTTGTACTTTGAACACACCCTCACACCTGAGCACATTATTTGAAATTGTACATCAGCATTTACTTGGCACATTCTATTTTGTGCCTTTGTTTTTTTTGCATGTTCCTTTTGATTGCTCTCTTTCCATTTCATCTGTACAAACTGCTAAGAACATTGTTCAGCTACCACTTCTTGTTTGCAAACACCCAGTCTATTTATGAAGGTACTTTGTCCATGTTAACCAATAGGGTAGTACTCACTCTCTGAGGATAAAAGTTCCACAGTGTAACTCTATGCCAACATTAGAAGATGTAGAATTTAAGGCATTTTGAGACAAACAGTGATATTTGAATTGAAAGGCTTCTTAGAGACATTTTCTTGGAGCTCATTATTATTCTAAGGTCAGAATAAAAGCATTTGTTCCCAACATTTAAAATAAAAAGGATCTATTGAATTAATGGATCTGAATTTTATGGCTTCACATTCATATGTCAAAATTTTATCAATATGAATCACATCCCTACCAGTTCACCAAAACACTGTTCTTATTGAACTTGTCTATGTCCTTTAAGTTTTCAGATCCAAATAGCATATTTCCTTCAATGTCTCTGTAACAGTTTTGACCTTTTCTTCCTGCAAATTCTTTCTTTTCTTTTCTTCTGTAAATCTGTTTCTATAACTTTTTTGTTTCCTTATCTCTTTCTTCCAATCTTGTCCACACTGGTGCTCACATTGCTACACTTATATCATAACTTTTCTTTTCTTCTTCCCTTTAATAATGCCCCCAATTTTATCATTCTTTTTCATATTCATGGTCATGGATATTTTGATGATATCTAAACAGATCGATCTTTGTATCTGTTTAATATAAACGTTAGAACTATCAGAGAGTTTTTTCCCCTAAATCGATCATTTTCACCTGTAATCCTTATCACCAAGAACATGACTAACACATTTGCCTGGCCATAGATGTAGAAACCTTTAGATTTCTTGTTACCCTTCTTCTCCCACCCATTATATAAGATGAACGATCAAGGTTTTCTCAGTTTCTGTTACTAATTTGATTTATTTTTTTGTTTTTGTTTTTGTTGGTCATGGGGCTGGAACTCTGGGCCTGTGTGCTGTCCCTGTGCTCTTCAGCTCAACGCAAGCACTCTACCTCTTGAGCTACAGCACCACTTTCGGGTTTTCTAGTGGTTTTCTTTTTACTTTCCTAGCGAGTCCATTAAACTTCCCTCTTGAATTTGGTTGTCATGAATACCCAACTTCTATGTTAATGAGGACAAACTCTAATGTAAAACTTTGTCTACAAAAACCAATCCAAGAAGCTGTGATCACAAATATTTCACTATACTTTTTTCTTTTCTTCTTTTTAACCTTGAAAGTCTTCTTGTGTCTCAATTGCCAACAAAAATAAGTGTTCCACCACTTTTGGGTTCAATCGTTTCTAACCTCAAAGATATATTTTGGTAACAAGATGCTTAGAGGAAACCAAAGTATACTCCACTTTTTATCTTTTCTCTTAAGTCTCTCCTTAGATATAATATCAGGAAAAGTGCAGTTATTCTTTGCAAAATTATTTCAATTGATTATTTTTCTCTTGCTCTTGCATTTGTTCAACAAGATGTATCAAGGAAAATAGAGTTAAATCTTCCATAACTTGGATGACAGTGTCTGTTACAAAGGACAATGCTTCTATGTCCTTCTTCTATGTCCTCCTCTTAGCTCTTTCCTGATTTCCAATGAATCACAGCTTCTTGGCTTCAAGTTTAGTGAAGCTGAAGGACTACACAGCCTCCCCCATTGCTCCATCTTCATTGTTTCTCATTTAGAACTCTTTTAAGTTGCCTCATTAGGATGTGTAATTTATTTTCATGTATTCATTCAATCTGTTCTTCATCGTAGTGAGGCAAATAGGCTCTGTAAAATCACTTTAGGTAGCTAAAATATTAAGAGAATCTATATCAAAAAGTTTTGGCCTCTCTCCACTGTTGAAGCCAATATGCTTAGCTAGGGTCCTAAAAAGAGTTTTCTTACATTTTTCATTTCCTCAATTCTTTTCTGATCCCAAAATTTTTTGGCTTATGTAATAAGAGAAGTGTTCACGATCTCATCTTAATAAGGATATTATTTTTTGTGAGCCACATAGAAATGTGAAATCATTGGTTTGAATTATCCTATCAGATTTTTTTTCTGTGTTTCAGTGCTTCATGTGCAAAGACATTGTGGAAAGAATTACAAACAGAAAAATGTAAACCCAATACATTCTTTCAGTGTTCAGGACACTTTCTCTCTAAATATTTTGACTCAAAATATATTTTTCAGAGAATTACAGTTTGGTAAAGGTCAATTCACAAATTTTGATGTCTTTTTTTTAAAGAACTTTGAATTTAAATTCCACTACAATCTTGTTTCACGAACTGAAAATATATTTCCTGGGTAAGGGCATTTTCAAGGGAACCTACAGGATTTCCAGCAAGTTTTCTGAGGTTTATTGGTTTGTTTGTTTGTTTGTTTAATGAGCCATCTTCACCCACATTGATCTCTCTCCACTAAGTCTCCATGGATTTCTTTGCATGAAAGCCTCTTTTCCCAGGCAATTTTAAATTTTCTTAATAGGCTAAGTTGTTAAAAATGTTGAAGAATTGAAATTTACCTGTCATAATTGTAAAACTCTTTAAATTCCTTTATCAGAATCGTGAATTCACCAATCCTAATTCCACCTTTAACATCAGAAACAGTTAATGTTGTTTTCATGATATAGTGTCCATGCAACAATTCTTTTCCAGTAGCTTTGTTATGCATATATATTACAATATAAGCTGAAGCAGAGCAAAATGAACTCCAAGATATGAAAACAGAGGCTTTTTTTCTTTTTGCGGTTGCTGTTTTTAAGGTAGTATATGATTTCTATTTTGTTTTGGGTTTTCTCTCTATGGTTTATCCCCCTTATTTTGGTACCCTGTATTTTGTGTATACATTTACCTTAATTAGGGAATGGAAGAGAAAAAACAAAATGGTGAGAAAAAAGACAAAGGGCAAACCAATGGAATAGCAATGCTCACAAGACAATATATGGGAAATGTACATATCAACTTGTGAGAAGTATTGAGGAGAAGGAAAACTGTGAGAAAAATGAGGGAGGAGGTAACAAGTATGAAAAGTTATGTATTAAGTACTTTTCAGTTCCTGACGGGATCATTGCAAGATAATGTTAAAGCATGCATAGATGCCTCACCAGCAGTCATTCAAGGAATGGCATATGCTGCAGCAATGAAAGGAGAACCATTCAGTGCTTATGAACAAAAATTACATAAGACACGACCTCAGGCCAGAAATGGGGTCTGTTTCTCATGTGGCCAGTCAGAACACATGAGTAAAGATTTTCAACAAAAGCAAAATAAACCTAGTAACAATAAAAAGGGTAAAGCGCCTGGACCTTGTTCACGATGAAAGAAAGGCAATCATTGGAAAAATGAGTGTATATCAAAATATCATAAGGATAGAATTCTCCTAACAGCAGAAGAAAAGGAGACAAAAAACAAGAAGAGGCGTGCTCCCTCCGCCCCTTAAACGAAAGAGGGGAAACACCTACTGTTAAATAAAAATCCCCTAAGGGATCAGTTCCATTAAATCCCTTGTCTCCTCCATTTACAGTATGGGATTTGCCAAGAGCTACTCCAGGAAATGCAGGGTTTGATCTGGCAGCAAAAAGAGATTACATCATCTCTATCATGCATGCTGTTCAGCTAATAGAAACTCAGGTTTATGGTTCTGTAATTGAAGGAACTGTGGGCTTGATAATTGGTAGAAGCTCAAATTATAACAAAACTTTGAGGTATTACCCGGAGTAGTTGATGCAGATTACCAAGGGAAAATTAACGTAATGGTAAGGTCTTTAAAAAGTATGCAAATACTTATGGATCAAAGATTAGCTCAAATCTTAATTTTAAATTATGTCCATCTTCCAAATCAAATCCTAAAACAAGATCGAGGTACAGGAGGTTTCAGTTCCACAGAAACTGTGGCCTGGGTACAATCTATTTCTAAGGATTGACCCATGAAAACTATAAAAGTGGATAGAAAGCCTATTAAAGGTCTCTTGGACACAGGGGCAGACCCACCATGTATTTTAGGAAAAGACTGGCCCTCATCCTGGCCAATTATGAAGACAGAATCTACATTAATAGGATTGGCTAACAATGTTGCTCAAGTTCAAAAATTTTAAAGTGGGAGTGTGAAAATAGATTTGGAAACTTTCAACCTTATATTATATCTTCTTTGCATTACATTATGGGGCAGAGACCTTTTGCAAAACATTGAATTAAATTCGTTACTGCAAATTCCGTTACTGTACAAAATTTTTCCTAGCGGCCGCTGATGAGAAGTTTGCTGATGCAATATCATGGAAAAATGATCAGTCTGTGTGGGTTGATCAGTGGTCCCTAACTCAAGAGAAGATACAGGCTGTAGGACAATTGGTAAATGAGCAAATACAGTAAGAATATTTAGAGGAAACCAATAGCCCTTGGAATACTCCAATTTTTGTAATTAAAAAGAAATCTTGGTAATGGAGGTTGTTACAAGACCTCAGAGCCATTAATAACACCATGTGTGACATGGGGGCTCTTCAGCCAAGACTTCCATTTTCTGTGGCTGTTCCTAAAGGACATTATATAATAATCATTTATATTCAGGATTTTTTAAACAATAAAATTGGATCCTAATGATTTTCAAAGATTTGCATTTCATGTGCCCTCATGTAATTTGAAAAGGCCCTGGCAGAGATATCAGTGGAAGGTCTTGCCACAAGGCATGAAAAATTCTCCTACATTGTGTCAAAATTTTATGGATTAAGCTTTACAAAAAACTAGGGAAGAGTTTTCTAATGCTTATATTATTCATTATATGGATGATATTTTAATAGCTGCTGAAAGTAAACATGTAACAGAACAAATTTTAACAATTAACCATTGAGCAATTGACCAACTTTGGTTTGCTTATTTTCCAGATAAAATTCAACATAATAAACCTTTAAACTATTTAGGAAAAATAATACATCATGTCACAAAAATGAGTATTAGGCTAGATAAATTAAAAACATTGAATGATTTTCAAAAATTACTAGGAAACATAATTTGGGTTAGACCCTACTTGAAAATTACCACAGGAGAATTACACCCATTGTTTGAAGCCTTAAAAGGGGATTCTAATCCTAAATCTAAGAGACAATTCACTCCAATAATGTTAGAAAAATTTCATTGGTGGAAGAAAAGTTACAAGCAAAAGTGGTCCAATTGGACTATAATAAAGACTTGGATATTATAACATTAAAGACATCTTATACAAGATGTTTATGGCAAGGTGGAGTCCTGGAATGGCTTCACTTGCATCACAGTCAGACAAGAATGATAGCTTCTTAGTTATATTTGTGCAGCCAACTCATTGTCAAGGCAAGGAGTAGGTCCTGAGGGTTACTTGAGAAAGAAATGTATAATATAATTATAACTGAAAATAAAAAACAATTAAAATATTATTTCAGAATGATGAGAATTGGAAATTAGCATTATTAAATTATACAGGACAAATAAAATTTCATGTTCCTCAACATCCTTCATTAAAATTTGTGTAAGAGGTAAAAACCATTTTTCCATTAGTGGTAACAACACTTTTTGAAGGAGCTCTAACAGTTTTTACTGGTGGGTTCTCAAATGGGACTTCGGTGGTATACATTCCAGACCACTTCCCTATTATTAAAAGGGATCTGACATTTCAGAGCAACAGGCGGAAATTATTGCTGTAATTTAAGCTTTAACCATATTTCCCCAGCAGCATAACATTTACAGAGACTCTGAGCATGTGGTTAACTTATTTCCTGCCATAGAGACAGCTCTTTTATCAGGACAATCAAAAATTATAGACTTGTTACAACAGTTACAAAAATTAATTCAACTTAGAAAAGAAAAAATTATTGAACACATAAGAGACATACAAATTTACCGGGTCCTCTTTCATTTGGAAATATGATGGCTGACTTATTAACTAGAGAAACCATCATGCTTTATTTGTAATTAATCACCTTAATACTAATCAACAAAATCTTACACTTATGCATAAACATTGGAGTGAAATTGGATTTAAAGTTCAGCCAAAAGTTAAAAGGATAGATTTGCTCAGAGGCACCTGGAAAGGGCCTGATGTATTAATCACCTCAGGAAGAGGGTATACATGTGTGTTTCCACAGGAGCCGAGTCACCCATGTGGAATCGCAACCGACTTGTGTGCCCTACAAAAATAAGAGAAACCCAGGAAAAAAACAAAACAGAAGATGGAAATGAAGAAAGCGATGCCAAAGCTCAAAAGTCTTCACCTTTCTCCTCAACAGGCGAAGACAACAAAAGAAGCCCAACCACCAACCTGGGAATAAATTAAGAGGGTCATCCATTCTGCAGAGGAGATTGTTGTTTCTACAGCAAAGACTATCACTGTTGAAAATACGTTTTTTGCTATGCTTGCCATTATTGCTGTGCAGGCAGTGTCTGTTTCAGGAGAACAATACTGGGCATATGTTCCTAATCCTCCTCTTCTACATCCTGTGGGATGGGGTGGGGGGATGAGGATATAATACAAGTAATGACAAATAATAGTGACCTGCTAGGGGGTTTGGAGGACTATTCTAATTCTCATATGACTTCTCAAACAATTAATTATGAAGGAATGACAGATACCACTCCAATTTGCATAACGCAATCAGGAGAAAATCTCCACGGGTGTTTGCCTATAAACTATAGAACTTTTTTGACTGATACCCTTGATCAATCCAATGATAAAAAGTTCAAAAAAAGATTGATGTGGGAAATTGGCATGATGACATTAGGCTTTCATACTTATAACGAATCCTTTTTCATTCCCAAGAGGAATATACATTTAGGTAACTGCCTACAAAAATGTCATGACAAAGATCAGTTTGGGGATGTATTAATTACCTCACCGAAATGGTGAGAATGTGGATTTCAAAAGGCCTCTGTTTACTACCTTTTGGGTCAACAGATAGTATTTTTGATTTTTCCATTGCTAACCCCGATTATGATTATGCCGCCTACTTAAAACATAATTCAGGAAAGTTTAATGGCTATGCTCCTGATAGGCACGGGGAACCCCTGAAAAGATGGCTCACTCCAGCGTGGGTGGCTTCCGTTTTGGTGAGTCACTCTCCCTTTCACAATAAAATGGGCATTCATCTGTATTTGTTTAGAATTTTTGCAGCAACAAACATGATTTTACTGAAAAAGCCCAAAGAAACTAAGAGTACTGCAATTGGGGTAAGAGCATGTGTAGATTATCCTATGGGAATTTTATCTAGAAAACTAGATAATTTAATCACTATTAATCAAGGAAAATCTTATTATATTAGCTGTAAGGATTATATTTTTACTAATTGTCTTACTTCTTCTCTGGATAAAACATATTCTGTAATTTTTATTTTAAAAAGACCTTCGTATGTAATGCTACATGTAGATCTATAAAATGACCCTTGGTTTAAAAATTCTGCTTTACAAATGCTGAAAATTCTGGATATTGTGTTGCAGCCAAAACACTTTGTTGTGGCCTTGATTTTAGGAATAAGTGCTTTATTAACAATAATTAGCTCTTTAGCTATTTCTACAGCAGCCTTAGTAAATGAAGTAAACACTGCTCATTTTGTTACTGATTTAAACAAATACGTTTCATTAGCCCTAGCAGAACAAGAAATTATAGATAAAAAGTTAGAAATGAAAATAAATGCTCTGGAGGAAGTGGTTCTGGCTATAGGTCAGGAAGTTAAAAATTTAAAAACAAAACTCTCAGTTAAATGTCATGCTAGTTTGAAATATATCTGTGTTACTGTTCTAAAATATAACTTTTCTTTTAATTCGAATGCCACCAAAAATCATTTGTTAGGAGTCTGGAGAGATAAAGATATCTCTCATGTTATGGAGGCTTTACAGGATAAAATTACAGCAGTTAGTAAAGCTCATTTAGATGTAAAATACTTACAATCTTTGGCAGCATTTTTTAAGCATAACGTGGAGGCCCTCAATCCTCTGGATTGGATTAATGTAATAATTATAATTACCATTGTCAGATCAATTCTCCCAATTCTTATTCTTATATTTCCAGTCATTTTCTGGATGATCTTTAGATTTATCTCTTCTGTGCACCAAGACATTCATGAGCTTCAATTAAAAAATAAAAAAGGAAGAAATGCCATGACACCTCCTGCTGAATCTGTGTGAGAGATCACGCCAGACAAAGCATAAGCTTCATGGAAGCATGCTTGCAGGAAGGGGGTATTGGTTCAAGGCTTCCTATATACTTGGCTGCACCTTTATTGCCTCTATCTTTATTCTAACTATATTCTTCTTGGCTGTACATTTGCTTCCTTTATTCTCGTTTTGGCTATTTTTCTATTGCTCCACGAACAGAGCATGTGAAGCCACATACCCTCGTGCCTATCCTTGCTCTTCTCTGCTCTCTCTCTCTACTTCCACTCCTCTTGCAGGCCGCCTCACATCCTCTGCTCATGTACACCTGCCCCTGGGAGACCCTGGCCACTGCTGACTCCACAGTGAGGCCCCCGGACCCTGCCTCCTCCTCCCCTCTGCCCAGTCCCCTCTTTGCCTTGGCTCCGCCCCCTACCCTTGCCCAAAAGATCAGCCCTGACTGGGCCCTAAGGCTTCCAGGCCATGGGAATTACAGCCTCACCTCAGCTCTGCACTCCCTGCCAACCCTAGCACTTGCTCAGGGGATCGAATCTCCCCTCAGCCCCACCACTAGAGGAGTCTCTCCTCCAAGCCTCTCCACTCCACATATCAAGAACGTGCACAGTGACGCAGTTAGATAGAGAGACAGAGAGAGACTGAGAGACTGAGAGACTGAGAGAGATTGTTGGGGAAAACTACCTCTCAAGGACTCAGAACATAGCACACTTTGGGATGATTCAGCGCACAGCATACTTCAAAAAACAGCACAAAGCACACTAAGTAAAAGACTCAGCACAATGTGTCCTTTGAAGGACTTAGCATATAGTAGCCTTTGGGATGACTCAGCACACAGCACCCTTTGAAGGAGGGAGTCCATAGCACGCTGTGTATAGGACTCAGTGCATGGCATGCTTTGAAAAACTCAGCACGTAGCACTCTTTCCCAGGACTCAGCATATAGCACCCTGTGTTAAGACTTTTTAAATACTTATACTTCAACAGAAAAGCAACATGTTTAACAACTGTTACAAATAAAGTAATAAATCAGAATATATTACTATACTAATCATTGAATGGATTTTTAGTGGCAGTCAGATATGTAAGATGTGAGGTAATATGCCATTCGTTTGCACTTAATAAGTGAGAAAGAATTTTCTAGGTCTTTTAAAATATATCATAAGTTTAATGAAGAAACTATTCTGTCATGTCATATGATAATCAGATAAAGATGATATTAGAGCAAAGTACAGATTGTACTAAGTTTTGGGATGTTAATGTATGTACTTATTTTGGTTTTGGAAAATTGTGAGGATTTCAAATTGGGGTATTGTTCTTGCTAGGCTGGCATTATGTCCGTGGTTAATTTTAGGATAAGGGTTCCCTTTCCACAAGAACATGCACCTGATCTGTCCTTTTAAGTTTCCCATCATCAATTGCATCAGAATTGCACACCAACTTGTCTAGCTTCCTGGATCCTGCAGTCCTTCCAATCTTAGTCTCTAGATAGTGCAGGATGGTGGAAATGATCTAATGCACCCAGCTATAGATTGAGAAGGAACTCCCCTAAAATTTGGCCTGGTTTCTGTTCTCAAGCCTCCTAAGTAGTTAAGAGTACAGATTGGAGCCCCTGGTGCCAAACAGTAAAAGTATTTTTAAAGCAATTAGACATTTATATGACAGGTTTGTGATTAACTCAGGAAAAGAATAAAAGAGCAATGAAGCATAGAGGACAAACAGAATTTTAGCTAGCTACTCAGAGGGTGAATCAGCTTAGCTAGCTACTCTGGAGGCCGAGATCTGAAAACCACTTTTCAAAGCCAGTACAATCATGAAAAAACTTGTGATTATCTCCAAAAACCCAGAAGTGCAGCAGTGTCTCAAGTGGTAGACCACTACCTTGGGCACAGATGCTTAGAGCAGGAATGATGAATGCATGCATGAGCACAAGCACATGCACGTGTGTGTACAGGCACGTGTGTGCACACACACACACACATAAATGAGTATTTCAATGCAGAGTTCTTTATTTTTTTTACCTTGCTGTACTTTATTTCCCTGTATTAGTTCACAAATTAACAAAATCAGCTAAGCACCTATTTACATACAACTCATCATGTTTCTCTAAAGTCTACTCTCTATTTGGCACCCTGCTCTTATTTGACCCAAAAGTAAATTATTTAAGAGATCAATTCATCTCCCTCATCTCTGTAATGTTAGATGATTGTTTAAGTTCTTCCTAGCAATATAATTTTGTGAAATCCTACATCAAGCAGCATATTTCTTTCATGAAATGGGAACCTCTGGAAAAAAATAAACTATAGGTTTTACTCCTCCTGGCAAGCATCTGGAAATTTATCTTCATATAATCCATGATATGTCTGTGTATGCCAAAAACGGCTGTGAAAATAAAAAGATCCTTCTAAGCACATAGAATTCGTATACCATTAATAGGTATGAAGGTTTCTTTTTATTATTCTGAAAATACCATACAGAAGAGTTTCAATTACATGGGCAAGATAATGAGTACATTTCTTATCAAGCATTGTTGCCTCCTCTTTTGTTTCCACTTCCTATCACTTTCCAATTCATCCCTCCTGCCCCTCCCCCCATTATGCCCCGCCTTGAGAAAATTTTAAAGTTCATTTTTCGACAAAACATCTTGTACATCTCATTGGTACAATGGGTCCAACTCTATCCTTTTTTAAAAGATTTGTTTTTTCCCTTCCCCTCCACAAACTATACCAACATAAAATACAATGAAAACAGGAGCTATATTGTGGGTAAGGGACATACAAAACAACAAAAATTCACATTGTAAATATGTTAGAAACAATCGCACGAAAGAAAAAATATTTGAATGCTTATCTTGGGGTACATTTCACCTAACATCAACGAATCTTACCTTTTCTGCTTGTCTCAGACATATCCTATTTATTACCAATAAGGGAAACCATGGGGCCTATGTGTACTTGGGCCTGGCTTACTTCACTTAATATAATTTTTTCCAAGACTTTCATTTTCCTAACAATGGGGCAATGTCATTATTTCTGATGGAGGCAAAAAATTCCATTGTGTATATATACCACAATTTATTGATCCATTCATCTACTGAGGGGCATGTGGGTTGGTTCCAAGCTTAGCTATGGTAAATAATGTTGCCATAAACATAGTTGTGCTGGGAGCTTTAGTGTGGTCTTCTTTGTGATCATTTGTGTAAATGCCCAAAAATGTGATTCCTGGGTCATAGGGGAGCTCCATATGAAGTCTTTTGAGTAACCTCCATACCCCTTTCCAAAGTGGTTGAACAAGTTTACACTACCACCAACAATGCAGTAGGGTTTCCCTATCCACATCTCCTTCTGCATCTGTTGTTGTTAGAGTTCTTGATTCTAGTCATTCTAACTGGGGTGAGGTGGTATCTCAATGTTGTTTTGATTTGCATTTTTTATAGCTAGGGAGGTGGAGCATTTCTTCATGTGTCTATTGGCCATCTTTCCTTCCTCTTCAGAGTAGTTTCTCTTTAAGCCTTTAGCCCACTTATTTATTGGGCTGTTGATTCTTTTAGGATTTGTTTTTGGGGGATTTAAGTTTTTGGAGTTCCAGATATATTTTAGATATGAGACCCTTGTCCATTGTATGGCTAGTGAACATCTTCTCCCAATTTGTGGACTTTCTATGGATCTTGCTAGCTATGTCCTTTGCCATATAGAAGTGCTGCAATTTCATGCAGTTCCATTTGTCAACCTTTCTATGATTTGTTGTGTTTCTGGGAATCTATTAAGCAATTTTCGGCCTGTACCAAGGAGATCTAGGGTGTCTCCTATTCCATCCTGTAATGTTTTCAGAGTGTCCTCATATTGTGAGGTCTTTGATCCATTTGGAGTTGATTCTGCTACAGGGTGATATATAAGGATCTAGATTTATTTTTCTACAAGTAGTTAACCAATTTTGAGAGCACCATTTACTGAAGAGGCTGTCTTTCTTCCATTCTATTTTTTTCAGCTCCCTTATCATAGATTAGATGGCTGTAGGTCTTTAGGTTCATTTCAATTCTATTCCATTTGTCCTGAGGTCTGTTCTTGTGCCAGTACCAAGCTGTTTTGCTTACTATGGCTTTGTAGAAGAGTTTGAAATTTGGTACTGATTTTCCTCCAACACTGTTTTTTCTGTTAAGGATCGATTTTGCTATTCAGGGTCTTTTATTGTTCCATATGAATTTTTGGATTGCCTTTCCTATGTCCTTGAAGAATGAGGTTGGAATATTGATAGGTATCACATTCAATTTGTAGATAGAATTGTGAAGTATTGCCATTATCACGATTTGATGTTTCCAATCTAGGAACATGGGAGTTTTTCTACTTTCTAAGTTTGTTTTGATTTCCTTTTACAGGTATTTAAAGTTTTCATCATAGAGGTCCTACACTCCTTTGATTAAGTTAATTCGTAGGTATTTTATTTTTTGTGGGGCTATTACGAATAGAGTTGCTTTCCTAATTTCAGCCACAATTTTCTCATTGTTGGCATACAGAAAAGCCATTGATTTTTGAGGGTTAATTTCATACCCTTCTAGTTTGCCCAAGTTTTGAGTAACCTTGAGTAACTTGGGAGCGGGGTCTTTAAATACAAGATCATGTCATCTGCAAAGAGGGAAAGTTATACTTCTTTTTTCCCTATTGGGTTCCTCTTTATGTTTGCATTGTAGAGCAGTAGAGAGTGTGGGCCTCCTTGTCTCGTTCCAGAGTTTAGAGGGAATAGCTTTAGATTTTCACCATTGAGTATAATGCTTTCTGTAGTTTTGTCATACACAACCTTTATTGTATTGAGGACTGTTCCATAGATTCCTAATTTTTCCAGGACCTTCACCATAAAGGGGTGTTGGATCTTGTCAAAGGCTTTTTCTGCAACTATTGAGATAACCATGTGGTTCTTATCCTTGCTCTTGTTGATGTGATGAATTATGTTAATTGATTTGTGCATATTGAAGCAGCTTTGCATCCCTGAAATGAATCCTGTTTGCTCATGGTGTATGATTTTTTGGATGAATTGTTGAAGTTGATTAGCCAAAATTTTGGTGAGAGGCTTTGCATCAATATTCATCAAAGAAATGGGTTTATAGTGCTCTTTCTTTGATGAGGGTTTGGGGATGAGGGTTATGATGGATTCATAGAAATTGTTCGGTAGTGAACTTTCTCTTTCAATTTCATTGAAGAGTTGGAGGAGTATTGGTGTGAGCTCTGCTTTGAAGGCCTTGTAGAATTCTGCTGTATAACCATCTATTCCTGGGTTTTTCTTAGATGGGAGTTCTCTTATTGCTCTTTCTATTTCAATGCTTGATATGGGCCTGTTAAGATGGTTTAACTCATCTTAGTTTCTGCATGTCAATATTTCCTAGGAAAATGTCCATTTCTGCCAAGTTCTCAAACATATTAGCATAAAGTTTTGAACAGTATTCTTTATAATGTTCTGAATCTTGGTTGTTTTTGTAGTGATGTTTCCATTCTCATCTCTGAGTTTATTAATTTGGGTGTGTTCTCTTCTTTTTCGTTTTTAAGGGTCTGTCAATTTTGTTAATTTTTTTGAAGAACCTTCTCATTTTGTTGATTCTTCATATGGTTTTTTTTGGATTCTAATTCATTTAATTCTGATTGAATTTTAATTCTTTCTTTCCATCAACTCGATTGGGGTTTATCATGATTCACTTTTTCAAGGAGTGTCAGATCTCATTAAATTGTTGGTTCCAGGTCTCTCCAATTTGTTAATATAGGAACTCAGAGCTATAAACTTGCCTCTGAATCGTGCCTTTTCTGTGTCCCAGAGGAGCAGAAAGTATCTGTGCTAGTTTTTGTTGAATAATATGAACATTTGAACTTCGATTCTAAGCTCTTCCTTGACCCACTGGTGTTTGAACAGTGTGTTTTTCAGCCTCCATCTTTTATTGGACTTTCTTTGTGGCTTTTTGTGTTGAGTTCTAATTTTAATCCCTTTTGGTTTGATAGAATGCAAGATATGAATCCAATGTTTCTGAATTTTGACAAGTTTGATTCGGAAAATGATCCATGTGCTGCTGAGTAAAAAGTGTACTCTGATGCTGCTGGATGAATATTTGCTAGATGTCTGCTAAATCAGTTGATGTATGCACTTGTTTAGATCTGCGGTTTCTCTGCTGAGTTTTTGCCGAGTTGATCTATTTAGAGGGGATAGTGGTTTGTTAAAGTCCCCAAAAATTAACGTCGTTGGATCTATGTGAGATTTAAAGTAGTATTTCTTGGATAAATTTGGGTGCACTACTGTTTGGCAAATATTTAGAATTTAATATCCTCCTGAAAGAGATATCCCTTAATTAGTATGTAGTAACCTTCTTTATCTCTTCTCAATAATGTTAATTTGAAGTCTATTTTATTTGATATTAGGATTGCAACTCCTGCCTGTTTTGGGGGGCCGTTTGCTTGGTAGATTTTTTTCCAGCCTTTCACTTTCAAAATGTGTTTGATTTTTATGGGCAAGTTGTGATTCCTGAAGGTAGAAGATAGAAGAATCTTGTATTTTAAACCAACTAGACAGTCTATATCACTTAATTGGAGAGTTACATCCCCTAATATTGAGAGAGAGGACTGAGAGGTATTTGGGTGCTCCTGCCATTTTATCCACCTTCTTGGGTGCTGCGCCTACTGGATTCTTTCTATGGTTCTTGGATTCTGTTTGTATGTGGTTTCTTGGCCTTTATTGTGGTCTTGTTGGTTTTCTATGTTTAGGACATCTTTAAGTATCTTTTGTAGAGCTGATTTGGTGGAGATATATTGTTTGTTTTTCTTTGCTATGGAACATTTTTATTAGACCTTCAATTACGAAGGAGAGTTAAGCTGGGTACACTACTCTTGGTTGATAGTTGTTTGTCTTTAGAGCATGGCATACACCATTCCAGGCTCTTCTTGCTTTAATTGTCTCTTTTGAGAAATCTGAGGTGATTGTAATTGCTTTTCCTTTATAGGTGACTGATCTTTTCTCCTTGACAGCTTTAAGGATCTTTTCCTTGGTCTGAATTGATCCTGTGTGGCTTAAAATTGTCTGGTCTATTTAGAGTTTTAAAAGCTTCTTGTATCTGAATATGCCTATCTTTTTGCGTGTTGGGAAGTTCTCTGCTGGGCTCCTGTTGAACAAATTTTCTAGACCATTGCCTTCTGTCTCTATGTGCTCCTCTACACTCATTTCCCTCAGATAAGGCCTTCTGATGTTGTCTTCCAAGTGTTGAATAGATCTATCATATTTCTTGAATTTGTCTTGGATAGTTGTATGTTCTTTCTCTATAATACCTAGGCTATCTTCAATGCCGGGCATTCAATCTTCTGCATATTCTAACCTAATGTCAAGACTTTCTACTTTATTTTTCATTTCTTTTCCTTTTAATTGGTCGGCTGTTATGGCTTCAAATTCTTTGTTGGAGCTTTGTTTTAGATCTTGTATGAAATACTTTACTTCCTTAATTTGGTGTTCAGTGTTTGTTCTCAAATCACTTAGTTGATTGGTTATGGTTTCCTTGGACTCCCATTCCTTCTGTTGGGCTCCATTCAACATTCCCTTTGTGGTCTCCCTGACTCCTTTCAGGTGTCTGTTTATGGATTCCTTGAATGGCTCTATTGATCTTTGTCAATGCTCATCCAGCTCTTGCAATTCTTGTATTACTATTTGATTAGATTTCTCACGTTCATGTAACTTCTGTAGTTCTCTTTGATTGATCTCAGCCTGCTCACACAATTCCTTTCTTTCTCTTTGAGTATTCTCAACCTGCTCACGCAATTCCAGTATCAATCTTTGAGTAGCTTTCTCAAGCCCATGAGCTTCCTGTTTTTATCTTTGGTTTGCCTCCTCTCTCTCCCTAACACGTTCACACTGAGTCCTTTGCAGGGTTTCAATCTTTTCATTCACCATGCTTACCAGTAGTGTTTGTAGAGCTTCTTGGGAACTCTTGTCTGGATTATTCATTATCTGTTCTGTCACCTGATTATCTTGAGTGGGAATTGAGATACCCGGACTTGCCATTTAACTTGTGTTTTTCTTGCTTGTTCTGCCCATTTGGGATGAAAGTAATGCCAGTTTTGTGCTAGAAGACCATTTTAAGGCAAGCATCAACCAAAGTCCTATAATTGCATAGTCAAATGTTTGAAGATACAATCTAGTTCAACAGATACAGTCCATTCAACATTAAATAACTATGTTTTAATGGGCTAAGAATACCAAAGAATAATTTGACAAACCAGAAATTATTATGTTTAGGGAGAAAGGTGGGGAAAACAGTGTTAGAGGGATGTCGAATGGTAAAAGGAGAGTGAAATTAACCAAGTCCTAATCTCACAGAGGGAAATGGATTGGAAAGAATGATAGAAAAGAGAGAAGAAAAAATTTTTAAAAAGAGAAAAGAAAAAGTGGAAAGACAAATATTTAAATTTAAAAAGTGAAACTCTTAAAAGTAATGAAAATTTAAAGAAGTAAAATTGAGAGATGAATGGGGATGAGAGGAGGGGAAGGATAGAAAGGAGACCTGAAAAACTAAAAAATAAAAATACTTCAAATAATTTATAGGTATAAATAAATAATACTGCTATTAAGGAATTAATCCTAAGAGGTTTTGAATTGAGTAATACAATTTGGGATTAAGAATGTACACAATTGGGGATAAGGTCTTATAATCAATGACAGGTATATAGGAGGTGAACAGAACAACAAATAATTCATGCAAAAAGAACAAAAGTTGAAAAAGTAAAACGAATGAGAAAGAAAGAACAAAAAAGACCAACAGGTCAGTAAACATTTTTTTTAAAAAAGCACACACACACACACAAACACACACACACACACACACACACACACACACACACACACACACACACACACACACACACACACACACACACCTAAAATTAAAGTTATAAGAGGAAGAAAAAAAGATTAATGAAAACAATTTTATAATTAAAAAGTAAAAATTTTAAAAGATACAAAGAAAGACTTCTTTGATTTTGTTTTTGGGGGATTGATGGGAAGATCCTGTATCTCCCTTATGTCAGTAACCAGTCTCTTGGTGGAGTCTCTGGTTTGCTTGTGGTATTTGGTTTTCTGTGGCTTGATTGGTTTCTTAAGTCAGTTTGTTTGGGCAGACAGAAAAAATTCTGTTGGTTTACCCAGAAGTTTGTGATCGCCTCCCAGGCTAGTTCAGTGGGAGGCAGATCTGCTTTGAGTATCACAAAAGAGGGAGGTGGCTGTTTCCTCTAGTTTGGAGTTACTGTAATAAGGCTGGGTTCTGGGGAAAGTCGAGGCCTTTCAGCAAACAGTAGCTTTTCCCTGAGGGGCTAGCTTCTGAGACATTAACAGAGCCCAACCTAGAGCCATTCTCAGGGTTTATGTTTACTGAGTTTCAATTGATTGTCAGGGCTGTTGTAGGGAGGGGCAGCCTCTGGCTCTGTTTACCCAGTGAAGAAAGCCACTCCTTCATAGGTGTAGCTTTCTCTGCCTTGTTGTGGTGACTTTCCCATGGATGGAGTTGAAAATGGCAGGTCAGGGTAGGTACTTGTGACTCGCTAAATGACTCTTTTGTTTTCATCAAAGAACTGAGTTGCATCTAGCTACTTAGCCAGGCTTTTGTCTACATCAAAGGTGGATATCTCCGGTGTTGGAGGGAGGGGTGTCCTTCCCTCCTCTGCTCCCTTTGAGAAGGAGTGAGAATGTTAGTTTTGTACTCATGCTGGAGTGTGGGTTCCTGGGTAGCCTCTGGTCTGCTATCTGCAGGATGAATATATCTGCTACTTGTCAGTTCTTGCTCGTGTTGAGTAAAATCTGCTTGCCCGCTGCATCTGGCACATTTGTCCCAGACTCTCTGGGTTGTAGTTATGGCGGCTATGGATGGAACCACAGCCGCCACAGCAACCTCAGCCATGGCTGCTGGAAAATGCTCAGATCTGTCTCCTTACCTGGATTTTCCCTCTCTGCCCAAACTCTCTGTAATGAGATGGCACACTTGGTGTGCCTAGGACTGTTCATTGGAACACTAGAACTGCTTTCTATGCAAGAGCTTGTTTAGCCACCAGATTCTCCTCCGCCATCTTCTCGAAATTTCTGAAGGTGTTTAAATATTACTGGAATTGTTTTGGAATAAATAATGTTCACCTTGACTATCTTGAGAAAGAAGAATTGGTTTCTCAGCACTATAGGTAAGAACTTGAGTGAAAGAAAAAAAAGGAAAAATGAGGAACAACTCAACACATACATTCAAAAGAAACAAAATAACCCAAGAAAACACCAATGAACTCAGTACTCAAGAACCTGCAGGAAATGCAAAGATTTTTTTAAAAAAATAGCTATGATAAGCTTATGAAAATCCTTACTACGAAGGAGTCTACAATTGTGAGGATAGTGGTTAAAGCTCAGACTGGACAGAAAGATCTGCACACAATGCCAGGCACTTTATATTCTAAATTCCAGGAAGAATAACATAAAGTAGACTGAGCCCACGATCATACACAAGTAGGAAGCGAGATTCTATCTGAAAATTAATCAGGATAATTTAGGGCTGGGGGCATGCCAAAGTGGTAAGAACATCCATTTAGGAGACACAAGACACTCAATTCAAATTCCAATCTTATGTGTATTAAAGAAAAAAAGCTGTGACTTTAAATAATGGGAATAATTGCAAGATTTGAATATTTGAGTGGAGAAAAATCCATGAGAGAGGTAGAATTTACCCATGTTGTAATACTTTCTACTTAAGTGATAATATTATGTGGTACTCCAGACCTAACAGTGTTACCTTGCAAATGAGCATGGATGTGCATTTGGGTGAAGGAAATACTCTATTTACACAGGTGTAAATTAAATACTTTTGGGGGGGTAGATTTTAGTTCTTGTACTAAGAGCCTGGGTGATATCTCTGAGTCTTTTCTCTCAAGGCTATCACTCTACTACTTTGAGCCACAGTCCCAACTCTGATTTTCTGTTGGTTGTTTGGAGATAAGAGGCTCATGGACTTTTCTGCCCAGGATGGCTTCAAACCAAGATCTTCAGATATCAGCCTCCTGAGTAACCAGGATTCCAGGCCTGAGCCGTCCATGTTTTTAAGAATTTAGTAAATTGTACAGTTACAGAAGTTAAAATTTATCATTATAACTTTTATAATATATGTGTGCATATTTATATCAATGCATACAAATAGAAATATTTTAATGTATTTTTGTATCTACAGTAGATTTGTGAAATCATCCTTCATTACAAAATAACATGGAAATAAGTTTAATGAGGAGCAAAGCATAGGGAATAGTCATGTTTCTTGTTGAATGAAATATGAATTGTGAGAATCAGTTTGAGAAAACCATTTAACAAAATGGATAATGGCTATTAATTCCAATCCCTTTATTTGCCCATATTTTGCATCCTCACACATGAGTTTCAAAGTCAAACCACACATTTTTGCCTTTGTATTTAAATCACATGTTATAATTTAGGGGATAGGTGAAGTAATCAAATATAGATTAAAACAATACTAAGTGAGGCTATGAGTTAGAGCTGAAAATTATTTTAAATATGATAATAGCTAATTTAATTCCATATCTCTTACATTTGCTCTATTGTCATATACCTCATTCCCACATTAGGAAAGTACATAGAGGGTTCTCACTAAATTATGTGTAAAATTATGAAAAATGTATTAAAAGAATATAGGCACATCGGGGCTGCGAAAGTGGCTCAGTGGTAGAGCTCTTGCCTTGCATGACTGAGGCCCTGGGTTTGATTTCTCAGCACCACATAAGCAAAAAGAAGAAAGCCAGAAGTGACGCTGTGGTAGATTGCTAGCCTTGAGCAAAAAAGCTGAGGGACAGCACCAGAGGGGCCCAGAGTTCAGGCCCCTCGACCGGAAAGAAAACAATAACAACAACAAAAGAATAAGGGCACAGTGTGGTTTTAGCTGATTGGTACCTGTAGGGGGTAGTGTGTTTTTGAGGACCTGAAAAACGTTGTGATGTAGATGAAGGAAGGGATGTGCTAATTCTGGAAAATTGGCTAGAGGATTGCTCCCAGAAAAACAGTGATGAATTTTTCCAAAAGGTTAGAGTAAAATCACTCTCAAAATCATGTTCACTACTGTACTATTCACCGTAGAGAATTTATGGAAACAGCCCAGACGCACTTTAGCAGAGGGATGGTTGGAGAAAGTGTTGCACATATACACAATTGGATTGCACCCATCCATTATAAAGACTGTTACAGCATTTGCAAAGAAATGGATAGAACTAAAATTAGGTTAAGTAAACGAAGTCACAGCCAGACACAAAAAGAACGCGTATTTAGAAGCCAGAATTTTATGCAAGTTAAACAACAGTATTAATCAAAGCATGCTATTTGCAGAGGAGTATTTAACAGGTGTAATTTCTTATAAAATTGAACTTTTAATCCAACAAAATGAATACCAGGAGGCTACCACTTGGAAAATGTGAGGGGAAATCAAAGGTAGGAAATAAATTGACTTATGGAAGTAGAGAGTGAAGCCATAATATTCAATGCAGATAGTATGAAACTAATAAAAACGAAAGTGGGTTGAGGTTTGGAAGGTTGTGAGAAAGTTATGTAACGATCCATTGTACTTATAAACTGATTCTTTGAATGGAAAACATTTCGTACACCTATTTAATAAAAATATAATTTAAAACAATGGAGACATCTGATCTTAAACCATGAGTCAATATGATACTTGCCTTCTCCGAAATTTTCTTTGCAGGTATTTTCCTCATAATGACAGAAAAGTGAACAACGCAATGTATATCAATACATCACTTTGCATATCCTAAATAGACAATATAAATATCACAGTAAAAATATTAGAATATATCACATGATAAAATAAAAGGTAGAAAGTATCAAACTCTGATTGCTTTTCCAAGTACTTTACCTTTGGTATCTAATTTAATCCTCACAAAATTCCCATAAAGTGAAACTATTTCTATTTTTAATTCTAAGATGATGATATTTAAGTCTTCAGAGTTGAAATTACTAGTACAACATTCTACACATGGTAAGTGTTAGCCTGCGTTCCATTCCCACTATATGAACTAACCTCATTCTATTTTATAACTAAATACCAGCACTCAGTCTACTAATTCTAGGAAAATTCCCAAAATTATTGTGCACACTCTAATAATATTTCCTTTATCTTCGTTAGAAAATAGGTAACTAAGCAGGACACCGGTGGCTTACGCCTATAATGCTAGCTACTCAGGAGCCTGAGATCTGAGGATTGTGGTTCAAAGCCAGCTTGGGCAGAACAGACTGTGAGACTCTTATCTCTAATAAACCAGTAGTAAACTGGAAGTGGCACTGTGGTCCAAGTGGTAGAGCACTCGCCTTGAGTGGAAGAGCGCAGGGACAGTACCCAAGCCCAGAGTTCAAGCCCCATGACCAACAACAACAAAAAAAGAAAATAAGTAACTGTAATAAGAAAACTCCAAGTTCATAATCAATTTATACCTCCCTGGTGAAAGGAACTGCTAAACTATAATATTCTTGATTTCTAGCTCAAAATAGTAGAAATCATATTTTATGCCTTCACTCAACACTGCACTGCCTGGGGACCCCATCTCTGGTTAACACAGTCTTACTGAAAGAATGACCTGCCCAATTCCTGATGGAAACAGACTGCAGGTCTTTTGGAGCAATCGTTTCTGCATTGTAGCTCACCTAAATTTTTTACCATTAGAAGTATTTTGATTGCTTTTTATACCCACCATTTTGAGAGAAATGTACTACTTTAAAATGTTATTAAAGAAAGACTGATATAAAATCACATTTGACCCCAGATAAATATTTTACCTTTCATATACCCAAAAATGCAGTCTTACCTATCATTAATGTTAGGAACGAGAGGTTAAAAATCATTGACGCCAAGACCTAATTATGAATTAAAGACTCTCCAACTTGTGAATACAATTGGTTTAAAAAGACATCAATACTACTGCATTTTTAAGTCCCTATGATAATGATAATGATTCGCTATGATAATCATAATGATAAACTATTAACACTTAAAAATAACTCATTTTCTTGGGAGTAGGTCAAAAAGCACAAGGTTAATCCTAATCATTTTTAAAGACCTTTATTTATACTAAAAGTTCACTCATAACTGTACAGATTCTAAAACTAACTGAAGTAGAGAGGAAATAATTTAACTGCATCATCTACATTCAATGGACTATTAATAAAAAACAAAATTATACTAATAATTAGCTTACCCAATTCACTTAATTCTTTTATTCTATTCCATTTACTTTCATAAAAACTGGGTTTTCATAAAATGAAGCATAAAAAAGCGTATATACCCACTTACATTTTCAGATCTTAACAATATTTCAGAAATTTTAGCTCTACAGTTAATGAACTGAAATAATACTAAAATATTCAAAGGATTTTCAGAAATTGCAAGACTTGCTCTGAGATGTTATGCATATTGAAACAGATATTCAAAAAGCCTTTTTTGTTAAAGTTGCCGTAGTTTCTCCCACAAAAGAGCCATTAGTAAAGATACCTGTGCATGTACAAAACACCTTCAAATGCATCCACAATATGGACATAACACTTGCTTTTTGTTTGTTCGTTTTTGAAAGGAATATCTAACAAGCATATCCACAATACTTATTTTCAATGAATAAAATGGGATATTCAAACATAATATGGGTTGGATTAACTCTTAGTGAGAATAGATATAATCTTGCAAAGAAAGTGATTTTCAACAGAAATCCGGAAAGAGTTTATCCAACTTGTGTTTCACAGGAATAATCAGAGAGTAATACCTGTTTGGTCAAGTCTGTCCAAATCACTCTATGAGTGTATCTTAAAAGTATAACCAATTTAAGAGGTCAAATACGTATTTTGTACTGACAATCATCTTATAGCAACAACTTACTAACTAATTATGTCTGTATCTTCTTACCTAACATACAATAAGAGCTGAAAGCTGTCTCTTTTTCTACCTTAATATTGTAAATGCTTTGATTATGATGTTATTATTAGACAAATAATATGTACAAAGGCTGGTTCCACTGAAATGACATGACAGAACACTGATAAAAACATTGCAACACAGTTAGCTTTTTTCAGCCTCACCCTGTCCACATTGGCAAACAACATTGCAACAGCACACGCACACATATACACATACACACATGTTTGCACATGTACACACACATATACACGCATGCTAAATTCAGGGTTTATTGTACAAAAAAGTCCACATAAAATATTAGTGATTAGGACAAATGATAATATGCCTTATTACAAAATAATACATAAAATATTACCACGCATGTTACATTTTACCTGCCTCTCCACATGTGACCACTTAATTTAGTTTTAATTAATTAATTACCTTATTAATTAATTTATTTGTTTGGTGCTAATACTAGGGCTTGAACTCAGGGCCTGGCTTTGTCCCAGAATTTATTTTTTGTTTCAGTTTTCTCAAGGCTAGCATTTTACTGCTTGTACCACAGCTCCATTTCTAGCTTTTGCTGGTTACTTTCAAATCAGAATCTAATGGACTGTTTTTTCTTGGTCTGTTTTCAATCCACAATGCTCAGATCTCATATTTCTGATTAACTACTACTAAAGACATAAGCCATCAGTGTGGCTTCTACATTTTCCTATATAGTTATCTCATGCACATACTTAGATGGTAATTTTAAAATGAGAGTATAGAAGCAAGATGTACAGTGATGATACAGTCCTGTCAGAAAATCAAGTTAGTAACGTAAATTTATTCTTAAAACCATACACAAAAAATACCATGATATAGTGTGAGAGAACTCACTATTGAACATATGAGCCTTAAGAGCTTTCTAATAGATCCATTATTTATTGGTACCCAAGATTAGAAAAATGTATAAGGCATTGGTAAAATAGAAGTCCTTTGCATGACTACATACATTCCTTGTTTTTATAAGACACTTGCTTTCATCTAAAAAGTAGTCCTGTCTATTGTCTTCATGTGATTTTGATGATTGAAAGTGCTTAATGAGAAGGTCAAAATGTATTAGTAGTCCTTCACTATCAATTCTCATTTTCTTCTTGGAGAATATAATAATCAAATCAATAGTTCAGAATCAGCAAGCAATACTTCAGAATCATGATTCCAGTGCAAGTGGATCACTAGTAAGAGATCCTCAATACCAATTTCCACAAAGTTTTGTCACAGATACAATCTCCCTGCCTTCTCTAGCTGCTTTACTACCCTCTTATTCCTGCATCGTACAAGAAAAGTATGATTCAACTGATTTCAGTCAGATCTGTTATTAGAACTATCAAGGATATATTTTACTGTCTGTAATTTGGTAAAGTTATGTCTCTTTACGTAGGCTACTAAAAATGTATTTACTAACTTCAAGTAAATACATAAATTCGATTTCCATCTCTTTTAAAAAATAAAATTTTGTTTGCTCTACAAATTGAACAGAGGCATGGATTTTGTGGCTAGCTACGTCACTAAACATCTGTCTCTTTCTTTCTCTCTCCCTTTCATGGTTCTCATAGATAATACGATTGCTCCATAATTATCCTAATTTATTTTGCTTTTATATTTTTGGTTGTATCATTTCACTTTTTGCTCTGCCATTTCCCAAATCATTTATATGGAAGGCATTATTTCCTATTTTCTCATGCCTAGAATAAGCTGCACATGAAGACATCACTGGTCCTCATTTTCAGTGTGTACATTTGAATATGGAGGAATATCTTTCCTCTGCTCTCCATCAATTCCCTACTCTCCAGTTAGAATAATTTCGAATAGTAAAATTGGAAAAAGAGAAAATAAATCATGGTGAATAAACAGTTGCAGAAAATTCACCAGATGTTTCTGACCAGTTCAACCAATGTGAACTATTAGGGAAATACATGAACACCTCATTCCCACTGGCACTCAAAGTCTCTGGTTAGGCAATTCTTAGGAATCTGGGGAACAAGATGAAAAAGTAAGGAATGGTATCAATTGCAAGAAAAAAATTGGAGAATGATAAAAGTATATTTCTTCATTGGGCTGCCGAAAATATTCAGCTTACTACAGTGCGGATACTTCTTTCCCAAAAGGCCACTTATGTGAATAGTAGGGATGATGATCAGTATACCCCTCTTTGAGAAGCCTACGGTGGACACTTAGACATTGTCAGTGAGTTGGTGTCTCAAGCGGCACATGCAATAACTGTAGATCACTGGACACTCCTGAACAGTGCATATACGTGGAATAATACCAGAGTGGCTTCTTTCTTACTTCATCATGATACAGATACCAATGCCCAAACTAAAGGACTCTTTTTTTTTTTTATTTTTTTTGGTCTGGTCGTGGGGCCCGAACTCTGGGCCTGGACGCTGTCCCTCATCTCTTCAGCTCAAGGCTAGCGCTCTACCACTTGAGCCACAGCACCACTTCCCGCTTTTTTTTCTGCTTATGTGGTGCTGAAGAATCGAACCTAGGGCCTCATGTATGCAAGGCAAGCGCTCTACCACTGAGCCACTTTCCCAGCCCAAATATTTTTGTTTGTTTGATTTTTGTTGTTGTTGTGGGTTTTTTTTTTTTTTTGGTCGGTCATGGGGCTTGAATTCTGGTCCTGGAGCTATCCCTGTGATCTTCAGCTCAAGGTGAGCCCTCTACCACTTGAGACACAGCTCCACTTCCAGTTTTCTAGTGGTTTATTTGAGATAAGAGTACCACAGACTTTCCTTCCCAGGCTGGCTTTGAAACATGATCCTCAGATCTCAGTCTCCTGTGCAGCTAGGATTATAGGCATGAACCACCAGTGCCCGGCAGCACCAATATTTTACTGTAAAAATTCATTGATTCCGCGGAATTCTTCCAAGTGAATTGCCTGCCTTGGATGGAAAAATGTATTCAATAGTTTTTGTAAACATGTACAATAATTTCTTCAGTGTTTGTGATTTTCTAATAAGAAATAATTTTAATTTACCTGTTGAAATGAGTAGTACAGAAACCAAAATATTTCTGGTGCTTGTCTGAAAAAGTATATTTTAAAATATTCTATATTCTATGTTTGCATAATGTTCATAATTTATTTTCTCCTATATATACTTTGAATTCTATATTATTTTATAATATATAGGTTCATTAATGTGTCCTTTCCGATTGTATTCCATATAGAAACAGTTTGATTCCTTTTTTTCTAGGTCTTAATATTATTTTTCTTTGGGATAAAATGACAATGTTGTCTAATTTGAAAAGTTTTGTAAAGTTTATGCTATGTAAACGCCTTTCTGAGGTGATTTAATACACTGATGTCAAACTAAATTTGATTATATGAATTACGTGTATTGTTACACTTGTAATTTTGTAATCAACTTTTTAATCACTTTTTTCATTTCTTGCATCTGAAGAATGAAAAATATGGAATACTTCTCAAATTTTCATATTATCCTTGTGCAAGTGCCATGTTAATCTCTGTATTGTAATTTGAGTATACGTGCTGCTGAAGCATGTAATATCCTCTAATTATAATAGTTAATGATGCAATCTTTATACAGGCTTATATCTATGGGTGCCTACTTGTAACAAGGAAACCTTATTGTTCCTAACAATGCTAAATATCTTATTTCCCTAAAATTCTGTGAATAGTGGAAAAAATTATATTGATCAGTCAATTGCTCACATTTGCAAACGTTTTTGCCAATGAATATCTTGTCTTTTTATTTGGAATTTGATCATACTCTCTATTATTTATAGTTAGGTCCAAAGGTGATGGCTTTTTCAAGTACTTATTTATCCAGCTTTGTGGACCTAATGGATTCAAACTAAGAGTTGCTTAAGAGCTACTTCTAAACTTCTTCAGTTGACATTTTCCCAAATGAGGTGTTACTGGAACAAATGTCTACCTGAGCCTTTACCCTTCTTCCATGTGGGAACAGACCAACCAGAATACCTTACCCTGACAGCAAAGATTTTCTTACTAGAACAAAACTAATCTTGGTTACAAGGGATCATAGAGAGATGAACAGTTCAAACAGAACTGTTCAGACGAGAAGGTATTTTATCAAAATATAATTGTTTATTATACCTTTCATTTAAAAGTAGCTAAAGCCAAGAAGGTGAAAAAATTGTTTGTATCCATGATTACTTAATGTCCTGGCCTGTCTGTAAGTTCCTAGCAGGAACTTACACTACTGCCTTTTTATCACCAAATATTTTCATAGTTGCAGGAGAAGTGCATATGTTTCTCCTCATTATTAGGCATTAAATTGATAATGTTTTAATCACAGTGTTTCCTCTTGCCTCCATGCTGTAAATCTACAAATGATAAAGCTTTAGGTCTAATTCTATCAAACACTGAAGTAGAGATAATGGAATCATACTTTAAAACAGAGTTGCCTTTGATACAGTAACTACAACAGAACAATACAAAATGTGTGTCTTTTAATCATATTATATATAGTTATATATTTTATATTTATATGTGCTGATTTTATATTTCACACAATGAAACTTACTAGAATTAGTTGATAATTTGACCAATAAATTGATATTTATTTACTCCAATAAATAGAATTGGAATATAAATATTTAGGTTTCAAATATGTATTAGACTAGAAAACGTATCAATGCAATCTTTTTAGTATAAACTTGTGATACATTATAACTGTTCTTGCTCTTCTGAATCCACATGATAAAAAAAACAATGTTTTCCTCTAATCTCTAATGGATTTTACTCTGCTGCTCTGTTTATTATTTTAACTTGCTTGTCCCAAACTGTTTTTGTCCATATTTCTGAAGCATTCTTACTGATTATGCTCAAATTTTGCTAAGATGTCTAAAAAATATTATTCTTCTGCAGTACCCATGGGTCCTAGGATGCCAAGGCCCAGTTACCTGCATCATCAGATAACAGGGGCAAGACTTTTCACCCAGGCCCATGCAATATATCAACACAAAGTAATTGAAGACCCATCTCAATTTCGCATTTCCTATATTTCAGGGCCCCAATTCCTTGAGATGCAGGAATTAGCAGTAAGCAATTGTGAAATGCAAGGCAACTTAAAATGAAGGATGAGATCACAAAATTTGAGAGAAAGTACTGTAATTCAAACATTCAATTTACAGATGACCAGCCCATATGAGTGAACAAGTTCACAAAGCGTCATAAGATTATTTTTAATACCCCCCACCTATGATTAACTAAAGATTTTAGTCCAAAATAAGTGGGCCAAAAAATAGTTCCTAGAAGGATAGAACTATAATTGGTCTACCAAAGCCCGAAAACTTGACTTAGAGGTCAAATGTAATTCAGAAAAATATTTGAAGCACTAAGGAGTGCTTCAAAACACTGGGACTTCAGTACAACATGGTTCTGTGGTATAAAAATGTCACTCTCAAACCAATGATAATCTACATTTAATCTCCTGAAAGTATATTCCTTTTCAAATAAACTTTTTAAAATCACTTTCGCCAAAATAACATTTGACAAGTTGATGATATTTAGTGACTTTACAAGTTTTTCAAGTGTAGGGAGCAAGTTACAATACAGTTGAATTATTTACACAGCACTAATTCCAAACATGTTCAACCATTCACTAAAGTGTAGAAATATTACCAGCCACAATTTGTGTTTTTCAGTATGGGACTTTCAGAAATGTGTTTAATATGTCAGCCTCCTAAATTTCAAACCCAAACGTTAGCTAATAAATTTCATCATTTAATAAGGTACATTTTAAACAATCACAAATAGTTGCCTTATCATATGTTATTTTATGTTTTCCCTCTGTCTAACATAGTAAGAAATATGACTTTAAGTCTTGAAAATGGGTATTAATCAGAGATATGACAAACATAATATCTGTCTTCTATTTCTATCATATTCCTATCTTGGAAAAAATTTTAATTTTCTTCTTTTTCCAAAACTTATAGGTTGTAGAAAATATTATTCCATGTAAAATAAAAGAATCACACGATTGTACAAAGCCATTTATAAAAAAGCATAGTTAGGAATACATTCTAAGCCATTTTTTAACTTTCTTTTTGACTAGAGATTAATCTTTCAAACGGTTGAGAAAAAATCATGTTTAGGTGCTTCCCGTCTCCAGTCTTGCAAATTGTTGCTGCAGATGAATGAATTATGGAAATATAAGCTGACATCATTTCAAGAATATGCAGGATTGAAACTCCATGGAATGTATATAAACCTTTCAAAGTGTTAATAGACAGTTTAACAGAATGACTACCAGGAAGTTGAAACCAAAGAGGAATTAAAGACATAGAATGAATGAAAAATGAACAAGGAGCAAATACAGCTAGAATACTGAATGTACACATAAGATGAAGGAAGTGGTAAATTGGAAATAAATCTTGGAGAAAGGGTTGGTTGAGAATGATAGAAGGAGTGACTCTGATCTAGGAGCATTGGACAATTAGATGGATATATTTAATTGTAACACAATTGCACAAACTTTTAAAATTCAGTTAAAAACACAACTAGAAACAAAAACACACAAAAATCACAACCAAACAGCAATCTCTAGATAGTATGAATATGACCACTCAAAATTTTAATCAGTTAATGAAGGGCAGTCGTGGGAAAAGCAAACAAAGCTGTTCAAAGAGGGAAGTTTGGGATAGGGGAGAATTTTGAATAGAATTAAATAGATTGTCTAAGGTTATAAATCACCTATATCAGCTGCATACAGTATCTTTCTTCTAGGAGTTTTCTGTCTGAACTGGATAATCCAGTCCTGAGACACACTGGGTAGTTTGTGAGGTAGAATGGAAGAAACAAGATCAAGAACCCATTAATCCACTGGAGAGAAAACAATCCTCCATATTTTCTCTAATCTCTCTTCACTACTCTTTCTTCATACTTTTAAGTCAATTGATTTTGAATTATATTTTTCCTTCTTTCTTCTGGCAAAGTAATTGGTCAAAGTAATTTTATTAAATATTATTTGCCATTTTCTTCTTTCATGCTGTTTAATTGGCCAAGTGAGTCCATAAAATTCCCTCTTGTATTTGGTTGCCATGAAACAACATCTATGTTAATAAGGAGAAATCTAATGTAAAACCTTGTCTCCAGAAAACAGTCCAAGATGCTGTGATCACAAATACTTGGCTATATATTTTTTTCTTTTACCTTGAAAGACTTCCTGTGTCTAAAGTGCCCACAAAAATAAGTACTCCATCACTTGTTGGTTCAATCAGAATTGTCTAACCTCAAAGATATATTTTGCTAAGAAGATGCTTAGAGGAAACCAAAAAATACTGCACTTTTTATCTTCTCTCTTAAGATTCTCCTTAGATACCATATCAGGAACAGTGAAGTTATTCTATGCAAAATTATTGTAATAGATTATTTTTCTCTTGGTCTTGCATTTGTTCACCAAGATGTATGGAGGAGAATAGAGTTAAATCACCCATACCTTGGAAGAAAGTGTCTGTTACAAAAGGAAAATGCTTCTATGTCCTACTTCTATGTCCTACTCTTAGCTCTTGCCAGAGTTCCAATTAATCACAGCTTCTTGGCTTCCAGTCTAGTGAAGCTGAAGGACCATACGGGCTCCACCCCTGCTACATCTTCATTATTTCTCTTTTAAAACTCTTCAAGTTGCCTCATTTGGATGTGGAATGTATTTTCATGTCTTCATTCAATCAGTTCTGCATTGTAGTGAGCCAAATGGGCTCTGTAAAATCACTTTAGGGAGTAAAAATACTAACACAATTTACATCAAAAAATTTTGGCCTCCCTTCACTGCTGAAGTCAATACGCTTAGCTAAGGCTTCTAAGAAAACTTTTATTATTAATTTTTCCATTTTTTCAATTCTTTTCTGAACTTTTTGGCATATGTAATAAAAGAAGTCTTCACTACCTCATATTAATAAGAATATTATTTTTTGTGAGCCACTTAGAAATGTGAAATCATTGGTTTGAAGTATCCAATCAAATTTTTTTCTGTGTTTCACTGCTTCACGTCCAAAGACATTGTGGAAAGTGTTACAAACAGAAATGTGTAATCCCAACACCTTCTTTCATTGTGGAGGGCACTTTCTCCCTAAATATTTTGACTCAAATTATCTTTTTCAGAGAATTACTGTTTGGTAATTAAAGGTAAATTCACACATTTTGATGCCTTATTTTTTTAAGAACTTTTCATTTAAATTCCAATATAACCTTCTTTCAAACAGTGAGAATATAGTTCCTGGGTAAGGACAATTCCAAGGGAACCTACAGGATTTACAGCAAGGTTTCTGAGGTTTGTTTGTTTAGTTTGAAAAAGAGCCATCTTCATCCACATTGCTCCCTCTCTACTAAGTCTCCTTGGATTTCTTTGCATGAAAGCCTATTCTTCCAGGCAATTTTAAATTTTCTTAATAGGCTAAGTTATTAAAAATTTTGAACTATTAAATTTTACCTGTCATAAATTTAAAACTGTTGAAAATCCTTTATTAGAACCGCAAATTCACCAATCCTAATGCCACCTTTACCATCAAAATGTTAACATGCTGTTTTCATGATATAGTATCCATGCAGCTATTATTTTCCAGTGGCTTTGTTATGCATATATGTAACCATATTAGCTGATGCTAAGCAAAATGAATTCCAAGATATGGAACCAGATTTTTTTTCATTTGTGGTTGTTGTTTTTGGTGAACTATGTGATTTCTGTTTTCTTTGGGATTTTCCCCTATGGTTTATCCCTTCTGTATGGTGAGACAATGGTGAGCATAATGGTGAGACAAAGGACAAAAGGCAAACCAATGCAATAGCAATACTCACAAGACAATATGTTGGAAATGTACGTTACAACTTGTGAGGGGTGAAGGGGTGAAGGAAAACTGTGAGAAAAATGAGGGAGGGGTAACAAGTTTGAAATGTTTTTTATTCACTAACTTACAATTACTGTAAAGTCACTGTACATCAATTTGATAATAAAATTGAAAAAATAAGCTGCATAAAATGTAATTTTACAGTATTGGCACAGTAAATATTATTCTTTATATAGTAACATTTTAAAAATCAATGCTATTTGGCTTCTAATTTGAATTAATTACCCCTTATTTATCAGAGGTTCATCAACTTGAATGTTATCCAACTAGACACTATTTTCACAATATACTTGCCAATTTTTTCAAAAAAGAATAAATATAGTACTTTCTCATTGTAAAACAGAAAACAGGGTCTGGGAAGATGGCTCAGTGGTAGAGCGCTTGCCTTGCATGCCTGAGGCCCAGGGTTCGATTCCTCAGCACCACATAAGCAAAAAGAAAAAAGCCGGAAGCTCAAGTGGTAGAGCGCTAGCCTTGAGCTGAAGAGCTGAGGGACAGCACCCAGGCCCAGGGTTCAGGCCCCACGACCGGACCCAGTTTAATACTATGGAAACACATAATTTTAAAAGTAAGTAAGTTTTTAAGAGGACAGAATATATGTGTTCTTCAAAATTCCTATGACTAACAACTACTCATTTTTAAATTCTCAACATTCCGAAGCGATTCAAAACAGTACCTGTTTGCATGTTAAGTAATTCTGCAATAGATGCAGTTTCCAATGGGGTGTTACAGATTGAGAAGTAAACAGAAAAATAGCCACATTCTTGTAGAGGATAAAACTGTGAAGCATGTGTAATAATTAATTCTTCAAGAGTAAGCAATTGTTTATAAGAGTAAGCTATTATGTCTATGACCATCAATCCCAAAATGTATGCCATAAAGTCATCCTAGCCCAACAGTTTCCAACTTGTAAGGGACACCTTAAAATTCCTTAATTCACATCATGAATACCTTATCTCTATTTTGAATAAATACTACACCTCTGCTAATGTGACACCCTCCTTGTTCTGAAAAGAACACCACAATAAACTGAGCTGCATCATTTTTCCTCCACTGGTATTTTTGAGATCAGAACACTTGCTAATATTATTTATATTTAGACTTTTTTAACTATCATAGATATTCAGTATGCTAAGATAGGAAAATTATGATTCAAAGCCTTCCCAGGCAGGAAGGTTTCTTTGAATCTTATCTCCAAAAAACTTCTCTGCAAAAGCCAGACTCAAGTGGCACTGAGGTTGAAGTGGTAGGGCTTGAGCGTTGAGCATAAACAGGATCAGAGACCCTGTCCATGCCAAGAGTTCAAGTTCTAGGATGAACCATTAAAAAAAATTGAAAAAAAACCCAAACCTAGCATTGTTCTCCATGTATACAGAGGCACGTAAATAAGGAAATGGCTTCCTGTGGTACATATAGGTAGAAGAAAGATGTCACACAATTACTCTCTTCATACCATATTAAACCAAACCTTTAAAAATTGGTTTTTCTAAATGTATAAATTAATGTCATCCATTTTTGGCAACTCTGTCTAGATTATTATAAGTGCCTATGTGTGTATGTGTATGTTTGTATGTATGTATGTATGCAAAAACTTAAAGCTGTAATTCAGCAATCTTGCTCGTGACTGGTATCCCAGCTTTGGCTGGTTAATTATAGGTAGTGTCTCAAAGCCTATACTGTCCAAGCTGGATGCAAATTGAACTTCCCAGACTCCTTTATATTCTTAGGTTTTATTTTTCCAGGAGTATCAACTTTTAAACTTCAAACACTTCTGGCTTTTTTGGTGTTTAATTACAGATAAGTGTTGGACAGACTCTCTTGCCTGGGTTGGCTTTGAACTAAGACAGTAAGAAAGCTAAGTGACATCAACTCTATGGACTACTCTTTTGAACCTAGAAATATTAGATGAAGTTTATTATAAAGCTAATATTTGACAATTTTTGAAGAAGAGAATATGTTTAGCAAAGAAGCCATAACAAGTAACTCAGTAAAAGTATGTGCACTACTAAATCATTTAAGATTACTATTGACTTCATCATTCCTTTGGGGGAAACTTAAACTTATATTTGCACTTTTTTGTTGGTTGTGGGGATTGAACCTTGATCCTGGGCACTGTCTCTCAGCTCTTCAGCACAACTTGAGCACTCTACCACTTTAGCTACAGCACAAGTTCTGGGTTTCTGGGGTTAATTGAAGATAAGTGTTTCATGGACTTTCCTGACCAGGCTGGCTTTGAACCACAATCCTATGGACTCAACCTCCTGAGTAGCTAGGATTACAGGCATGAGCCACCAGCACCCCGCTCATATTTGCATTTATGTGCACTTAATGTCACTATGTAGACAAAGAATGGAAATATGAACCATATGATGTGACATTGCAGCTTTTCAGAATAATTAAGGTAGCAATAAATATGTCCTCCTTTTCCATTTTGTTACATAAATGACTCATGAGCTATGGGACTCTTACATTAGCATCCTCTTTCATCATTGTAGGTGTTCATAGATAAATGTTCATAGATAAATACAGCAAGACAGATTTTTAGAAAGCAAAGGAGATCAGGTATGAAAGATCAGCATAGAAGGAGATACATTCATCACACAGAGATTAAGAACTAGCCTAGGAGATTTTGAATGCTAAAGACAATGAGGAATAAGCCTAGTTGATAACTAGTTCTTTAATAAGCAAAAATGGTTCCCTAGAACGGGTTCTGCTATACCTTAGTTACTATCATTTATTCTTTCCATCTGGAGTTATTCCTTCTCTTATGTCACAACTGTTAATTAGCCTCTGCTTTTTTTGTAAGATGACTGGCCAAAATAGTTTCTGAATCTCACTTACACTATCCTTCTCATTGTGATTAGCAGTGACCCCACTCAAAAGCCTAGAATCATTGAATTTCCAGAATTAATCTTCACCTGACATCTAAGCACATTCCTAGCATTAATTGCCGTGACCCAATGAACAAAAGGTTTTTTTCAACACAGTATCCTAACATAGGTAAAGTACATGTATGAGGAACTATTGTCAGGTATCAGCATGGAAGGAGCAATTATATATTCCAAGTATGGGTTCTTTATTTCGCATTTACTAACTAAAAGTTCATTGTTGTTGTTGCTGTTGTTTTGGAAGTCCGGGGGCTGAAACTCGGTGCTTGGGAATTATTCTTCAGCGTTTTTTCCCCTCAGGGCTAACCCTCCACCACTTGAGGCACAGGACCACTTCCAGTGTTTCCTTTTCAATTTATGTGGTACTGAGGAATTGAACCCAGGGTTTCATGCATGCTAGGCAATCACCATACCATGAAACCACATTCCCAGAACCCTAAATGACTTTCTTAAGATGGCATTACATTTTCATTCTATAACTCTGTATCATAATTTTAACCAGGAATTTTTGCTAGAAAAGAACATTGAACACAGTACTGAGTCCAGTAATGCTAGATGGACAATGTATAACTGTCACAGTGTAGCCAGGGCACAGAGGGACTTAGCTTATGGAGCTGGTACAACAGACTGAACGAGACAGCTCCTGACCGACAGCCTACCTCGAGAATGAGAGGACCACCTTGGTTCCAGCCACATGGGGATGCTGGACCACCTCCTCCAGCACCCATTGAATCAGTTCCTGAGAGACAAAGAGAAAGAAAGGTCAGAATTACACTTAAGCCAGGTGCTGGTGGCTCAGGCCTATAATCCTAAGTACAATGGAAGCTGAGATATGAAGATTGTGGTTTATAGCCAGCCTGGGCAGGAACACCTGTGAGACCCTTATCTCCAAAGAACCATCAAAAAACTGGAAGTGGTGCTGTGACTCAAGTGGGTGGAATGGTAGCTTTGAGCTGAGGAGCTCAGGGAGCTGCCCTAGGCCCAAAGTTCAAGCCTCATGACTGAAATGAAGTGGACTTCCCACCACAAGAAGTGGACTGAATAGCACCCATTGTACTAGGGAGCATGGCAGAGAAGTCAGGCGGAGTTTCCTGTCACCCAGCTTCTCTATGCCTCAGTTTCCCCAGCTTCAAAACTGAACAAAGTGAAGGATCCCGTTACTCATGGGGATAGAGTAATAAAGAAAGAGAGCCATGTTTTGTTTCATAATCACATAACTGTTGCACCGTTAATAACACACACCATCTGAGATTTTTCCGGGTATCTTCCTATCATATGCTCACAGAATTGCCAAGAACAGTATCAGATGGCCCCTCCCTCTGTGCCTGTCCCTGCTCCAGAGATCCCTCTGTATCAATCCCTTGTTTCCTCACAACTGTCCCATGAGGAAATTGAAGTCCAATGGTTGAGGCCCAACCTAGAGATTCACCTCTGGTCAAGAATCGGCTGCCGTAGACTGAGTTTGGAACAATCCATCTAAACCAATGACTGAGCATGTTGCTACATATATACCATCCCAACTACAGAAGAACGGGCCTCGTGGCTCAGGTCTGTCACAGATAGGAGGACCATGATCTAGCCCAGAATGAGCATATATTAATTCTCCATCTCAGAAATGCCCATGACAGAAAAGCTTGACTCGCATGGTAGAAGATTTGACTGGCAAGCCTAAGGCTTTGAGGTCAAACCCTAATATACCAAAAAGAACCAGAGTCTCAGGACGCTGAGATCTGAAGATCACAGCTCAAGATTTAAAATAGGGTTGGCCTCGCTCATTAGACATCATTATGAGAAGACCCAGAGACTGACCTATGCTGTTGTGCTCCATACTAGCAGAATTCATATCCTTACTAAGAGTTGACCATGCTCTTTGTCCTCCTGGGAAGCCATCCCCTGCAGGCCACACTCCCAGGTGCTCCCAAGCTCCCACTGCCACCAACCAGGCCCAAGGGAGTACACAGCTCCTTTGCACACAGATCCCTTGTTCTTGTAATTTAACTGTGCTGTGTCCCCTTCAAGCCTCTCACCCTTCCAGGCCCCCAGACCTCAGCTGTGAAGCCCATACATGCCTCAAAGATAACAGGTAGAAGTTACCAAAGCTTTCATCCTCCTTGTTACAACCCACTTCTACACACACACACACACACACACACACACACACACACACACACACACACACACACAGACACACACACACAGACACACATCCAGACAGGTGACAGAAGACTCCTCCATGCAGTACCTGCAATTTGACAACTGATCACTCACCTGAGCACAGTCAGGCTGTACAAGGAAAAAGATTATCTCTCTGTCTCTCTGTCTCTGTCTCTGTCTCTCTGTCTCTGTCTCTCTGTCTCTGTCTCTGTCTCTCTTTCTCTCTCTCTCTCTCTCTTTCTCTCTCTCTCTCTGTCTCTCTCTCTCTCTTCAGGTGAAAATTTGACAGCACAGAAGACAAGGGCTCACACAGCAAGGGTGTCTATCTTCTGCATCCAACACCTCCCATCCCCAGAAAAAAAGGAAAAAACCCAGAAGGCAGGTGTAGTCATGCTGCTCCCCACCTCTGACTAAAGCCACTGGGTTCCCACCAGGGAGTGGAAGGGCACAGATGTGCTGCTGTGTGGCTCCCACTGCTCCAGGCCAGGGGATCTTTGGCGCGCACTCCTCACCCAACCTGCATCTCCCCGTATCCTGGACACTAGCCGCTTGGGGATGGGGGTGGCATCCTCGGGTCAACCCCCAGCCCCACCCCTGGGGCACATTTGTGGCACGGCATGGGCCAGACTGTGGGGCACAGGGGAGGCGCGGTCCGGGTCGGAGGGGAGGTAGTGGTGTCAACAAACAGAGCGAATCAAGGTGCTACTGGGCAGCAAGGAATGTGGGTGTGGCCACCATTCTTGTATCCCATTGGTCAGAAAGAACCATGAAACAATAGAGGTGTGGCTGGAATCTTCTGGTGCAGGCAGAATGGGTGGAGTCAAAATGAAGGCAGCCCCTTTCCCAGGGAACTCTGTCCAATCCAGTTGGGGACAAGAGAGTGACCCACTTTAGCAGGATGGCTGCACAGATTGTTGTGTATGTCTGTTTGTTCCCAGACCTTGAACTCAGGATCTGGGCACAATCTGTGAGTTGTTTTTGATCAAGGCTAGCTCTCTACCACTGGAGCCACACGGCTTTACTTCTGTCTTTGATGGCACAAGTTGGACAGGAGTCTCAAGGACTTTCCTGCCTAGGGTGACTTTGACCATGATCTTCCTTTCACAGCCTTGTAAGTTTAAGGAGGACTGCTGAGAGTCACTGATGCCTGGTTTTGCTGATGTTCTTGGACAGACCTGTGAGTTCCCTATCCTCAGGTTTAAGTGGTTGGAGCAGGAGCCCACAGCTTGAATCCTGGTCCTGCCACCAACAAATGGCAGGAGATCCTATGAAATTCATTCCTATTCATATGATTACCAAAGGAATGTGATGTATGTCATGATAAAATGGGCAGTACTTGAATGATTCGAGGATAAAATTATACACAATTACATAATAGGACACTGGTCGATATTATTAATACTTTATGAAGCATTTAAACAATCACCTTCATTAAATGGAGGCCAAATGAAATACCTACGAATTGGGCATTACATAGCATAGAGATGCCATTTTTTTTCTGCCAGGACTGGGATTTGAACTCATGGTCTAGGTAACCCTGCCGTTGCACTGTGTGGGAAAGGGAAGCTTGCCTCCTTGAATTCAAGAAATTCAAGTCTGTTTCTTAGGCCTGAAATAGATGCCCACCACTAGAAAACATATTATTTGTTTACATTTTAAATATATGATTTAAATTTTTAAACATATGTTGATTCCATATTGCATTCAGTGTAGTTATTTTATTTTTTGTTTTATTCATGTATTGACTACTCATTTTATTAACTATTATGACAAATAGAACAGTGATTACATTGATTACATAGGATATAGGTTTGCATATGTATTGCACGTCCTTCCTGACACCCAGGACTTTCACAGAAAAGGAAAACATGTGTCACCATCAGCTTCTTACTACACGATTTATTTTTTGGGAGTGCTGGCATCTGAACTCATAGCCTTCAAGGCCCAATTCATGAATGGGTCAGTGTCAGCCTGCCATCCTGTGGCAAATTGAGCTGACAGGCAGTCCCGCGTACCTGAAATCGAGCCCCAGCGGTTGACAAAATAAGAACAGATTGACATACAGATGGTAGTAAATGTATATCTTTATAGAGTGCCAGAGATGTCTATACATTATTCAGTTAAATAGACTACATTCCTACCAATTCTTGTGTATTTATAATGCCTCCATGAAATTAATCTTTTTGTTTTCATGGTTAACAAACTATTAAGTAAATCAATCAATATCCTGAAATTATTGCATTCTGTATGCAATGTTTCATAAATATTAAATAAAGTCAGTCTTCTGAAATGATGCTGTCTAATTTTATAGGAGCGTCATTCACCATCAACTCATTCAACTGTGACATTGATAATATTACCTTGTTATTCCCATGGATGGGAACGAGTCTCTTAGTATCTCCTGCCATTGATTGGTGTCATGACTGGGATTCGAAATCAGGGCCTACATTTCAATGTGGACCTATGACTTCCTCAAAATTCTGACAATCTTCAGCAATGAAAGGTGAAGTACCCTTTGCAACAGTGTCATTCAGGCCAAGGATGGTCACCGTGCAAAAGAAGAAAACATAAATAAGGCCATCTCGCTGCATTTTTTTCTGTACATTTTTGCCACACAAGGCCTGGGGGTCTAGGATCCCAGGATCTACTGTGGGTCCAGTGGCTGCACCCCAGCATAGGATGTCAAAGCTGAGGCAGAGTTACCACAATCTTAGTTCAAGCCCCCTGCTGAGCAAAAAATAATTAAAAGAGATTAGCTCCCTGGCTTGCAATTCACCCAGTTTATTCTGCCAGGCTTTGGATTTGAACTCAGAGTCTAGGTGAATCTACAGCACTGTGGAAGAAGCGGAAGCTCACCGTACTTGAAGATAAGAAAGTCAAGCCTGTAATCTAAGCCAAAATTCAAGCCCCTGCCTTGGAAAACATACTATTTATATACATTGTAAATACAAAATTTGTACTTACCTAGGATGTTCAGTCCATACACGTTTGGTGTGGTTGTTCCTTGTACTTTTGTTTAATTCACTTATTTACCATTGATTTTACTATGATGACACCGATTCCCTTTATTACATTGATGGCATCATATCACATGGAATCTAAATTTGTAGACATGTTCTCCATCATGCCAGACACACAGGACTCTTAGAGAAAAGGAAAAAAGTTTCCCACTTGGCTTCTTATTGCATGATCCAGTTGTTGGTAGTGCTGGGATCTGAACTCAGGGCCTAGCAGGACCAATTGGTGAATAGTTCAAGGTGACCACACCAGCCTGTGAGCAACAAAGGAGTTAGGCCATCCCAGGATCTGACATTGATCCCCAGGGTGGGCCATGATAGTCATAAATTAATAATTTAAACATAGGATCTATATTTACACATATGTGTGGACTGTATCTTGCCTTTGGAGTACTTTTCTCCTTATTTTCTGTCTTATGTAAGTATTGTGTATTTTACTGAATAATGTAACAGATATAATAGAACTTACATGGAAGATAACCTATTGCCCTGGCTATAGGGTTTCCTATGCATTCTCCATCCAAGCTGAGACCCAGGACTTTCACAGGACAGGAAAACAGGTGAATCGATCGGCTTCTCACATCAGGATTCATCTTTTGGCAGTGTTGGGATTTGAACTCACACTCTATCAGGCCCAATTGGGGAAATGGTCAAGGTGAGGACACCAGCCTGTGAGCAACGAAGGAGATGGGCCATTCCTAGGAACTGACATCGAGTCCCAGGGAGGTACAGATTGTCATAAATTCATAATTCAAATATAGGATCTATATTTACATACATGTGTGGACAGCATCTTGCATTCGGTGCACTTCTCCTTAATTTGTGTCTAATTCATGGAGTCATTGTGTATTTTACTGAGTATGGTGACAGGTATACTGTGCTGACATGGATGACAATCTGTTCCCATAGTTATATGGTTGCCTATGCATTCTATATCCTAGTGAAAGCCCGGTTCTTTCACAGGAGAGGAAAACATGTTCAACAACTGGCTTCTGACAACAGAATGAATCTTTTGTCAGTGCTGGGATTTGAACTGAGGTCTGGGTAGCTCTGTTGCATTTTGGGGCAAGAGAAATCTCACCATCCTTGAAGACTAGAATGTCAAGCCTCATCAAGGGCCTGATTTGAAGCCCCAGTACTGGACAATATAACAAGCCCGCCTTTTTTAAACATAGGATCTCTCTTTACCTACAAGTTTGGTATGCATCTTGCATTCAGTGTAGTTATTCTTTTTATTTTGTGTCTTATTCATGGATGTATTGTTTATTTTATTGAGTATGGTGATAGATATAACTATGCTGACATGGATAACAACCTATTCGAATGGCTATAGAGTTGTCTATATAGAATTTCCACCCTCGCTGAGACCCAGGATTTTCACAGGACAGGAAAACAGGTGGATCAATTGGCTTCTCAAATCAAGGTGAATCTTTTGGCAGTGCTGGGATTTGAACTCAAGCCCTAGCAGGCCCAACTGGTGAATGGGTCATGGTGAACACACTAGCCTGTGAGGCACTAAGGAGGTAGGTCGTTCCCAGGACCTGAGATGAAGCCCTGGTGGGGGCCAATATGGTCATAAATTTATCATTTCAACAGAGGATCTATATTTCCATACATGGATGGGCAGCATCTTGCATTTGGTGTAGTCATTCTCTTTATTTTGTGTCTTATTCCTTGATGTATTGTATATTTTCTTGAGTATAGGATGACAGATATAACTGTGGTGACCTGGATGACAACCTGTTCCCATGAGTATAGAGTTGCCTGTGCATTCTCCATCCTAGCTGAGACCCCGGACTTGCACAGCACAGGAAAACTGGTGCAATGACTGGCTTCTCACAACAGGGTAAATTTGGGCAGTGCTGATATTTGAATTTTGGGCCTAAGAGGCCCAACTGCACAATGGGTCCACGTGATCACACAAGACTGTGAACCACTAAGGAGCTGGTCGGGTCCCAGGAACAGAGATCGAGCAACAGGGAGGCCACAATTGTCCTGAAAGCATCATTTAAACATGGGATGTATATTCAAATCCGTGTGTGGACTGCATTGTGCATTTAGTGTAGTTATTCTATTTTGTATGCTATTCATGGATGTATTGTGTATTTTCTTCAGTATATGATGACAGGTATAACTTGCCTCACATGATAACAACCTATTCCCATGGCCACAGGGTGGCCCATGTCTTCTTCATCCTAGCTGAGACCCAGGACTTACACAGGAAAGGAACACAGGTGCAACAATTGGCTTCTGACATCAGGATGAATCTTTTGGCACTGCTGGGATCTGGACTTGGGGACCAGCAGACCCAATTGACGAATAGGTCCATGTGAGCATACCAGCCTGTGATCTACTAAGGAGTAAGGCCGCTCCCAGGACCTGAGATGGACCCCCAGGTGTGGGGGGGGAGGGTACACAGTAGTCATCCATTCATAAGTTGAAGGTAGTTTGCAAATGAGTACACATTTGTATAGAGTAGGAGAGACGATAACCTGTGATGGAATCCAATCTACCATGTGTCTACTGATTCTTGGATCTTTCCAGATGCCTTCATTTCATGACTGTGATGATTATTGTCATGCTTAATCAACACTGCTTTACAAATAAGTGATACCCCATGAGTCTTGCCTATCATTTCCTAGTCACATCATGCATTAACTACTTATTCGATGATATCAATCGCATTCCATGACTGTTCCTGTATCTCAGGATTTCCCGGCATTGCTTTCTCATGGGGGTGGGCAGAATTCAAGCCTCAGGCATGGAAAACATATTCCGTATATACATTTTAAAGATAGGATTTATACTTCCATACAGATGGTCAGCAGATACCGTGTTTGGTGTGGTAGGATTTATACTTCCATACAGATGTTCAGTCCATATCACGTTTAGTGTGGTCATTCATTTTATTTCTTTTTTATTCATTTATTTACGAATTATTTCATTGACTTTCATGACACCTATACCATTTATTACATTGTTTACATCATATCACATACCATCTAGATTTGTAGATGTGTTCTCTATCATGCCTGACACCCTGGACTCTCCCAGAAAAGGAAAACATGTGTCACACTCGGCTTCTTACTCAAAGATTAAATTTTTGGCAGTGCTGGGATCTGAACTCAGGGACTAGCAGACCGAATTCATGATTGGGTGAGGGTGAGCACAGAAGCCTCTAGCCAATGAAGCTGTCAGGTGGTTAGCCGGCACTGAGATCAAGCCCCAAGTTTAGCCAAAACAGCAATACATGGCTAGGCAGAGGTTGTATAAAAATAAATATATATTGTTAAAGAGTTCCAGAGCTGTCTATGACTGAAAGACATCTACTACGTTCCTACCAAATCTTAGGTATTTATTATATCTCCATTGAAACAATATTATTCTTTTCATGCTTAATAAACTATTAATTAAGGTCAATCAGCATCCTAGGATTATTGCATCCAATCTTAGACTAGACAAATGCGTAAACTATTCTTTCAATCTGTATTCTTACGCATAGGAACGAGTCTCTTGTGATCTCCTGCCACTGGTAAATGTAAGGATTAGGATTTGAACCGAGGGCCTATGTTGACATGTTGGCTTATGGCTTCCTTGATAGCCTGCCAGCCATCAGCAATGGCAGGCCAGGTCCACTTTGAAACCATGTCATTCAGACCCAGGATGTTCACTATGTAAAGAAAAAAAAATTGTAAAACCCTGAGCCCTCTACAGCTCCCCAATTTTTGTGCTGTTCTGCTTTTTTTCCTTCCTGCAAGCCCTCTGGGCTTAGGGTCCCAGGATCAGCTTTGGGTCTCAAGGCTGCACCCCAGCCTAGGGAGAGTGAAACTGAGTCAGAGTTACCATGACCTGAGTTCAAGCCCCACGGTTGGCAAAATTAATTGACTAATTAATTAATTAATTAATTAACTAACTAAATTGAAATAATAAAGCTCCTTGGTTTGGAATTTCTGCCAGTTTTCTTTAATAGCCTGGGATTTGAACTCAGAGTTTTGATGAATCCATAGCAATGTGACAGAAGGTGCAGAGTTGCCAATATTTGAGTTCAAACCCCATGCCAAGCCAAAAATAAATAAGTCACAGACCTCAGCAGGGAAGTTAGTTGTGAAGATGGGAGGGAAGGGATGGTAGGGGAAAAACAAACGAGGAGGCAACTATGCTCAATAGGAAATGTACTCATTACTTTGCTCATGTAACTGTGACCCATCTGTACAACATTTTTAAAATAAAAAACGTACAAAAAATTATGTAGTGCTCAAGAAACACTTTGGGTTTAAGGGATGGATGTCTGAACAGCTATACAAAATTCTACACTGATTTTTCTCAGTGTTCAGTATGGAACTGAATAAACGTAACTGTTCCTGTTACAAATATTAAGTCACTGTCTTGGAACTGGGGCCAGTTTTTCTGCCATTGCTGGGATTTGAGCTCACTGTCCATGTAACTCTTTTGCACCTGGGGTGAAGGCTAAGATCCCTGTCCTTGAGGAAAAGATTTTCAAGCTAGAGTTCCCAGGGCCTGAATTAAGACCCTGCAATAGAAAAAATATTTGTGTACATGTGTAATATAAGATATATAGTTAAATATGTATGTTTATTTCATATTATGATTATTATTATTAATTTTGTATTTAATTTTTATTTTACTCATTTTATTGTTTATTGTATTTAGTATTATTATACACATAATATTTATTATGTTGTGTATATATATTATAAAATTATACACAATAATTCAGTACATTGACTAATTTTCATTAATACTTTATTAAGTTTTGAAATATAATACTTAATTAAATGGAGGCATTTGTCAAGTCATCACATGGTTAGAGTCTGTCCCCAGTATGAGTTTTGTCTTATCTTTGGACAACTTCCTATATGTATTTGTTTAGACGATTTATACTCAGAAGCCTTTTCTTGTGGATAGGCAAGTTAAGGGATAAAATCGTAAGGTTGGGTCTGGAAATGTGGCTTAGTGGTAGAGATCTTGCTCAGCATGCATGAATGCCAGAGTTTGAATCCTCAGTGCTACATACTCAGAAAAAGCCAGAAGCTGTGGTGTGGCTCAAGTGACAGAGTGCTAGCCTTGAGAAAAAGAAGCTCAAAGACAGTATCCAGGCCCTAATTTCCAGCTCCAGGTCTGGCAAAAACAATACTCCAGATTCCAGTGGCTCTGGAAAACTATTTTCTCAGGAGGCTGAGATCTGAAGATCACAGTTTGAAGACAGCCTAGGGAAGGAAAGCCTGTTAGACTCTTACCTCCAATGAACCATCACAAAACTTCATGTGGCACTGTGGGTCAAGTGGTAGAGTGTTTGCCTTGAGCTGAAGCGCACAGAGACAGCGCCTAGGCTTCAGTTTGAGACACACAACTGGAAAAAGATTGAGGGATAATCAAAATAATTTTCCTATTTGCTACTTATGAAAATATTTTTAGGAAAATGAATGCTGATGTACACCAGAATTGGAGTCAGACCTCAAGGTTCAAGTGTAGCACATCCATAAGCCCAGCCTCTCAGACTCTAGCATGATAAACTTGTGTCCTACAGGGTTCTGAAAGGCACATTGTTGAAAGTCTTAATATGCTCCCAAAGCACTTTATGATAAGCAGTTGACTTGTATTGTCAATGTCATTACAGTTCTGACACTAGCAGAGAACCAGTACCTCACGCCCATCACCCTAGCTCAGGAGGCTGAGGTCTCTCATAGGGTGAAACCAGCCAAGGCAGGGAAGTCTAGGACATTCTGACTTCCTGTTCTGAAAGGTCAGATGCTTAAGAAATTCCTGTTTCACTTGGTGATGAGAAGTTACTTGCACTCTAAATATTCTTGGAGTTCTTGAGCTACAAAAGAAGGAAAGAAATATTATTGACCCAATCAGGGTTCAAATGAAGTTCTCAGGATCCAAGCCCTAACTCTGTTAGCAGGAAGAACTCCAGTGTAACACTGTATTTGAAGGACAGAAAACAGTTTCAAAAGCCAGGCTAGGTGCAGAGAACTAGGCCTGCAGGATTAGGAGGCAGAATATACACATTCATCATGGAAGTGAGCTGCAAAACCACTTCATTCATTCCAGGCACAGCCAGCAATGGGGGCAACCTGAAACATTTGTTAGAGTTACACCAGGATCAGGCTTTTCTCAGTCATTTCAAACAATGACTAATTAACCGTCCTTCCTCATGTGAAGTGGGCCTCAGGCTATATTTAGATTACCAATAGAGAGCCAGTTTAGTGCTGGAGAGGGGAGGAACAGAGTAGAAAAACCCTGCTCTCTGGTCTTACGGACTGGGTTTTTGACTCTCAATTTGTCAAGTTTGAAGGCCCTTCTATCTCTGCCAGTCCATTCTCCTTACTTCATTCTCTACATCATTAATGCAAATCCCCAGTCCAAGGAGGGGCAGGGCCATTTCTCTTCTGTCTCCAAGCACCTGAGTTAGAACCTGGCTCTGCCCTCTTGACTCTGGGGCTCTTGGATGCCTGAGAAGTGGGACAGAGACAGTCATCCTGCTCTGCATTTGTGTGAAGGCGATGCTGGTGTCCTGGCACACTGAAGAAAGCCTCATGACTGGGAATGTTCCCTTCTGTCCTTCTGACGTCAAAAACAGATTCATCTATCAGCTTTCTTTCCTTCCTTCCTTCCTTCCTTCCTTGCTTCCTTCCTTCCTTCCTTCCTTCCTTCCTTCCTTCCTTCCTTCCTTCCTTCCTTCCTTCCTTTCTTTCTTTCTTTCTTTCTTTCTTTCTTTCTTTCTTTCTTTCTTTCTTTCTTTCTTTCTTTCTTTCTTTCTTTCTTTCTTTCTTTCTTCTCTCTCTTTCTTTCTTTCTCTCTCTCTTTCTTTCTCTCTTTCTTTCTCTCTTTCTTTCTCTCTTTCTTTCTCTCTTTCTTTCTCTCTTTCTCTCTTTCTTTCTTTCTTTCTTTCTTTCTTTCTTTCTTTCTTTCTTTCTTCTTTCTTTCTCTCTCTCTCTCTCTCTCTCTCTCTCTCTCTCTCTCTCTCTCTCTCTCTCTCTCTCTCTCTCTGTCTCTCTCTCTCTCTCTCTCTCTCTCTCTCTCTATTTCTTTTTATCTATCTACCTACCATCCTACCTAGGTAGCTATCTCTTTGTCAGTTGTTGGGATGAATTCAAGGCCTAAGAATTGTTTCTAGCACTCTGGTACTTGAGCCACAGCACATATTCTGGCTTTGTCTGTGTACAGGTGCCTGAGGAATTGAACCCAGGGCTTCTTGCATGCTAGGCAAGCACTCTCTCATTATTCCATATTCCCAGCTCCTTCATTTTTTTCTTAATGGTAGTTTTTACATAAATATGCTACCATTTTATGTTCTCAAGTTTAATTTTCTGAATACTGGTTACTTCTAAGAAACCTGATCTCTTCCCTTGCCAGATTTGTGATTGTTCCTGGATTGCCCTCATAATAAAATGTAAATAAAGGCTGCTGAGAGCTTCAGTGTGCATCATATAAAGACACAGGCCTAGAACCCTGGAAGAGAAAAGCAATGGGCCTTAAATGAAGAGAATGATGCAGTATGTACAACTAGCATATCTGAAAAATAAACCAGTAAATAAAAGCAGAGTTTGCACTATGGGAGGTAATATATATACACACATAAGTAGGTAGGGCACTGATACATAAACTTGGCCTTCTCTTTTTGAATTTTTTTGTGGCCATCCCAGGATTTAAACTCAGGGCCCGATGTGTTCCTGAGCTGTTTTGCTCAAGACTGAGTCTCTACCACCACCACAGCTCCACTTCCCCCCAGCTGGTAGTTAATTGGACCTAAGCAATTCCCAGGCTTTCCTGCCTGGTCTGGATTGTATCTCCTACTGAGTTTTCTCTCTCAAAGCTGGAGCTCTACCCTCTGGGCCATTGCTTCACTTCTGGTTCTCTGGTGGTTTATTGGAGAAAATAGTCTCAGAGACTCTCCTGCTCTGCTGGCTTGAATGGCGTTCTCCTGAGAAGGCTTCAAATGGTTTCCTCAGGAATTCACTGAGGAGACACTCCACACAAACCCTTAGTCTAAATCTCGAGGACTACTAGAGAAAAATGGAAACATTGTTATACCCCAGTCCAAGGACCCCCACCAAAAAGACCACCGAGTGTCAGACTCTACAGCTGTTTTAAGGTTTTATTTAAACGGGCTGCAGCTCGGGTCTCATCCTACACTCCAACACAGCAGCACCTAGGAGGAGAGCCCCAAGGTAAAGATTTGCAGAGGTTATAAAGGCACACAACCAACCAGGTGTTTGGATTACCACCACGTGTTTCTCTGCTAGAAATAAGCAACAAGTGGTCACTGCCTCAAAACTTTAACCCTTCATTCCCCCCCCCTTGACTTATGGTCTTGTGGCTCCAGCCTCAAACTAAACTCCAACAGCTCTTGATCTTGAATGGGTATGGTCCCTAACTGACCTTAGCCATACTATTAAACAACAATACCAATAATAATCAGCTCATTTTTCTTTTCTTGAGTTGTATGCTGAGTGGTTGGGTAGGATGCTTGGAGACTTCCCATGTTTCCCCACGGTTGTCCAGGGCAAAGGGTTCAGCTGGTCTGGGGTGGGAGCAATGGATCCAAGCAGCAATGCCATCCACCTTAAGGGCAGTAGGTGTAGCCAGTAGCACCATGTAAGTTCCCTTCCACCGTGGTTCCAGAAATATCAGGTTGTGTCTTCCAACAAACACCCAGTCCCCTGGTTTAAACAAATGGCAGGGGGTAGGAATAGAAGCAGAATCATATAATGCTCTAAGCTGGGTCCACATTCTCTTATGCACCATCTGTAGTCAAGCTTACACAGAAATTCAATATCATCCAAATCAGCAAGCAATTCAATCTGAAGGGTAGGGATAATGGGTGGAGGGTGTCCATACATTATTACAAAAGGAGTAAAGCCAAGCTGATAGGGTGAATTTCTTACTCTAAACAGGGCAAATGGAAACAGCTATGCACAGTCTGGGCGAGTCTCCAAGGCCAATTTAGTTAAGGTATCTTTTAGAGACCGATTCATTCTTTCTACCTGCCCTGAACTCTGGGGTCTATAAGCACAGTGCAATTTCCAATCCATCTCCAGTGCCGCAGCTATTCCCTGACTTACTTTTGAGTCGAAGGCTGGTCTATTGTCCTACCCAGTGGTGGATGGGAAGGCATCCCTGGGTAGGATTTCTTCCATGATCTTCTTAGATATGACGTTCACAGTCTCATGCTTTGTTGGGTAGGCTTTAACCCATCCTGAAAATGTGTCTACAAAAACTAGCAAATATTTATATCCAATTTTTCCAGTTTTAATTTCTGTGAAGTCTACTTCCCAATACACACCTGGCCTATCTCCATGGAGATGAGCTCCTTTTGTAACCAGTTGATTAGGGGCATTGTTGAGCTGACAGGCTTTAAATTTTTTTAACAATGTCCTCAGTGAGTTGATTTCCTTGCCTGATTTTTACTTCTGAGAGTAGGAGCAAGTTCTCCATTCTTTGGGTTCCCATGTGAGAGACCCGATGGATTCTCATAAGAAACCTCTTGCCCAATCTTTGTGGCAAGATAAGTTTCCCCTCACCAGTTTTCCACCAGTCTTTATCTCTTTCTCTGTTTGGGGGTTTATAGGCCATGGAAATTTTCTTTATCCACTCCAAGTTTTCTTGGGAGTATTGAGGCTCAGGAGGCAAACCTTGTGGCCATGGGCTGGAGGCCCACCTCCTTAGCTGCCTGATTGGCCAAGTTATTTCCTTTGGTTATTGAATCAATTACCTTTTGATGGCCAGGAAAGTGCATAATGGCAATATTTGCTGGTTCCCATAAGGCCCGGATGAGGCTTAAAATTTCTTTTGCGTTTATAATAACCTTTGCCTCAGCTGTCAACAGCCCCCTCTCTTGGTAAATGGCTCCATGGACATGCACAGTGGCAAAAGCATACCGACTGTCCTTGTAAATGTTTAGTCTCTTCCCTTTTCCCATCTGTAGGGCTTTTCTTAGTGTCACTAGTTCTTCTCTTTGTGCAGACGTTCCCTGGGAGAGTGCTTCTGCCCACACTATCTCAGTGTCTGTGGTGATTGCTGCACTGGCGTACCTTTTTCATTCTCAAATGAAACTGCTGCCATCTGTGAACCAGGTATGCTCAGCATGCGATAGTGGCAAGTCCAACCAGTCTAGCCTCTTTTCTTTCGCCTGGTCGCTCTTTTCACACTCAATTTCATGTTCTTTGTCCTTCCATTCCTGTCTTTGCTACTGTCTCTCTCTTATTGTAAACCCTTTCCACTGCAGCTACTAGATCCCTAATAGACTTTTCACTAAGTCTGTCTAGAGCCTGCAACTTTCGCTTTATGTCTGGTGCAGCTTGATTTATATAGGCAAACATAATTATCTGAGCCGACTCCTGGGTCTCAAGATCATACAGGTATATTGACTAAAAGCTTCCATGAGCCACTCAAGATATGCTGCCAGACTTTCACTTCCTCCCTGTCTAACATTATAAACTTTGGCCATATTAGTAGGTTGGCAAGCTGCCACCTTGAGACATGACAACAGAGCCTGGCGATAGATGAGGAGTCGCTCCCTACTTTCAACTGTATTGTTGTCTCAATTGTTGGTTGGATCTCAGGAAAATAGGCAGTGATCAGGGCAGGATCCGTGATAGGTGCTCCTGTGGGGCCAGGGATATGTTTCCGGGCTGCCTCTTGGATATAGTCTCTCTCTTCCGTGGTAAAAAGACCTGTAAAAGCTGACTAAAATCATCCCAAGTGGGCTGATGAGTAAAGAGAATAATTTCAAGCAAACAAATTAAATCCTGGTGTTTCTCAGAAAAGGGGGCATTTTGGGTGTTCCAATTGTGTAGATCACTGGTAGAAAATGGCCAATATTGGAGTTACTGTTGACCATCTGAATCCACAGGACCTATGGTGCGTATGGGAAAAACAGCTGCATTAGAAGGGGGGTTGATCCCACTTTGTCGTGGAGTGACTGGCCACTCAGAAACTTTAAGGGCAGGTGCTGAGTGTTTTATAGCTCCCTCCTCCTCTTGACCATTCTCAGGTTCTGCAAAAGGAACTTGGAAAGGAGAGTATGGGGGAGGAAACATTTCTTCTTCCAAGTTATCTCCCTGAAAAACCGGAGGATACCTTTTCTTTCCCTCTGTCTCAGTTGCTTTATGCAAGTCTAGGAGGCTAGATGGAGTGGTGCCTATGGTTTCCAGTCCCGCCAGACATACAGTCCAAAAAACAATAAACAGTACAAACAAAACACATGCAGGCCTGATAGTTACAAAAAAGGGCTTACAAAGTGGAGATCTCCCAAATTGGTCCACTGACTACAGTCACGGTGGGGTTCCACACCCATGCCACACAGCAGAAAGAGCAGAGCCACAGTGGGCGAGTTGGGCCTCTGTTAGGAGGCCCTCTTGGTCAGTTCCGGCCCAACACTGAACCGACCCCCATCCCACAATTCACATGGTGGTGTTCCAAGGACTGCCCCCCCCACCCCCCCCACCCCTGCCACACACAGCGGGGTTCCAAGGACCCCCGCCCCACAAGAGGATCTTGGACATCTCCCAGTTCCTCCAGGGTCGTTGTGCAAGTGCATCTGCCTCAACAACACTTTAGGAATCAGAGTGGACATCCTCACAAAGGAAAACGAAAGTAAAACAGACAAATGACAGGACAAGACAAATTAAAAAAGACAGCTCTGTATTACCTTTGGAGTCTGAGATCTCGGGGATCTTTGGGGGGTTCCCGGACAAGCCCTCACTAATATGGTATACCCAGGTTGCAGGATCCACGCCAAGAAGACCATCGAGGGTCAGACTTTATAGCTGTTTAAGGTTTTATTTAAACGGGCTGCAGCTTGGGTCTCATCCTACACTCCAACACAGCGGAGCCTAGGAGGAGAACCCTGAGCTAAAGTTTAGCAGGGTTTATAAAGGCACACAACCAACCAGGTGTTTGGAGTACCACCACATGTTGCTCTGCTAGAAACAAGCAACAAGTGGTCACTGCCTCAAAACTTTAACCCTTCACATGAAGATGCTACTAGTGTGTTCTAGACACTTAACATTGGAGACACAAAACACTAATAATTATTAGATCATTTTATAGGCAAAAGGAGCAATGCAGACTGTATGAGGATCACTCCAGCTTTCAGTCCTCATATCCTGAGACAGTAAATTCACAGCAGCTCAATGCTAAGTGACAGAACTGGCATATACTGTGGATATTTGCTCCCAAATCCTGTGACACTCATTTCTCACTTTTGGCCTCAAACCTATGACCAGAGGGGAAGATGAGGAGAGAAAATCCTTCTAAGGGAAAGCAGCTATAAATAACATTGGATAGTTTGCTTATAAATTATAACCTTGGGAATGACCCTGTTAAGAAGTCAGATTGTCCAGATTAAAAAATGAAGAAGAGAAGAAATAAGGTGCCAGTGGCTGCTGTCTGTAATCCCAGGACCTCAGGAGGCTGAGATGTAGAGAAACTTAGTTTGAATCCAGACAGTGTATGAAAGTCCATGATACAGTTATTTCTAAGAGATCACAGAAATACCCAGAAGTGTTGCTGTGACTCAAGCTTAATGCAGTACCCTTGAACAAAAGGAGCCCAGGGACCATGGATAGAATCATATTTCCACCCCAGGAGCTGCCCCCTCAAAAAGAGCCTGTACTTCCATGTCTTTGTATTCTTATAGGTGAAATTCCCGAGTAGCTATACTGAATGGCACCAACCTAGGAAATTTGTATTCAGTACAATGAGTTCAAAACAGAGAGACTTCTTTCAAGATAGTGCATGTTCCTGGGCTCCCCTCACTGTTCTCAGTGTAACCTGAGGGTTTCTCTGCATCACAGGCCTGCTGGAAGAAGTCTCTCTCATTGTCTAGACAGGCACAGAAAAGTCCTCACTCCTGTACAGCTGGGTAACAAACAACTCCATCTGGGTCAGTCAGTGAGGATGTGTGTGAGTGGGCTCTGAAGGTCAGGAAAAAAATGGCGTCTTTGTACCCTTAGCTATCTCTCTCCCCAGTGCTCTGTTTTAACAGGAGACCTTCATTTGTGCCACCTCTCATGGCAGGCCAAGTTCTTTGCACTTATCCTGTCTTTGTGAGACTATATTCTGTTGTTCAGTTACAGTGCTCAATATAATTCAAGAGTCATTCAGGCAGACAACTAAGGCACTGAACATAACGAAATGATTCATTGCAAGCAATGTTGGGCCTATGATGCCTTTCCTATGTTTCCGGAAGCTTGGGAAATCCAAGCACATGTTGGATATCACAAAGCTTCCTGTCATCTAGGACTGGTGAAGCTCATCAGGTTTTGAAACCTTTTGACTTCTCCTAGCTGGTCCCTGGGTGGCCAGGTTTTTAGGTTGAACATAGGGCCTGAGTGCTGACCATGAGCTCAGTGCAGAAGACCAGTGCTTTCCCATTTTGTGTAACAACATCTCTTCTGGTCTGTGAGTGTATGTGTGGGTGTGTATGTGTGTACACCACGGTGTGTGTGTGCTTGGGTGGGTGTGTGCATGCACACATATACATGAGTCCTGAAGCTTGACCTCAGGACCTGAGGACTGTACCTAGTTTCTCTTGTACAATGATATCCCTCTCCCACTTGAGCCACAGAGCCACTTCAGGCTTTGTCCTAGTCATAAGGTCCTGAGAAATGAAGCCCACGATTTTATATATGCAAAGTATTCTACCACTAAGGCACATTCCCAGCCCTCTATTTCAGCTTTGTTAGTTTTTTTCTGTCTTTTTTATTGTTGTTGTTGTCAATTGAAGGAGTTGAAGTCTTGGTGTGGGTGCTCTTCCTGACCCCTTCAGCTCAAGTCTTGTGCTCTACCACTGGACCACAGAGCTACTTCCGGTTTTCTTGTGGTTCATTGGTGCTAAGTTTCTCAAGGACTTTCCTGCCTAGGCAAGCTTTTAACCATGATCCTCAGATCTCATCCTCCTGAGTAGGTAGTATAACCAACATGAGCTCAAGCACCCAGCTTCCCCTTCAGGTTCTTTGTAGTGAATTGGAGATAATAGTCTCATAGTACCTTTTGTGTCTGAGATAGTTTGGAACCCAGATCTTTAGAACTCAGCTTCCCGAGAAGGCAGGATGACAGACTTCAGCTACTGACCCCTTGGCCATAGCTTCTGCTGCAAGGGGGTCCATGGCTCCACGTGGTGGAGTGCTAGCCATTAGCCCAAGAGATAAGGGTCAGTGCCTCAGCCTCAGGGTCAAGGTTCATGACCAAGAAAAAACCAAACCAAACCATTGTCTGCTGTAGACAACTCACGAGACTTCAGTAATACATAATTTTGTCCCTGACATGGGGGCCTATCTGAGCCTCAATATTCTTGTCTGTATAATTATCTAAGTTGTGGAGCTCTTACACAGACAAGATGTAAGTATGCACCTGGTTAAGGACATAGCACATGGCACTCTTTGCACCACTCAGCACACTGCATCCTGTGAAAGACTCAGCACATAGCACCCTGTGCAGAACTTAGAATGGAGCACCCAATGGAGGACTCAGCACATAGCTCCATTCCACAAGCTGTCATTAGAATTAGGGTGCTTTCATCAGTATCACCATTCTTTGAGGAAAATTTGCAAACCTTAAAAGTTCACAATTAATGGCTTAGTGGGGTGTTTTTCTGGGGAGAGGGTGTTAGTCATGGGGCTTGAACTCAAAGCTCTACCACTCGGAGCCACATTTTGAGATGTCTCTCAGACTTCCTGCCAGGACTGGGTTTTAAAGTCCCTGAGGAGCTAGGATAACGGGCATAAGCCAGGATGACATGGGTAACCCGTGGAGCAGGGTTGCAGCAGTTTACATGTGACTAAGTCAGGTTAGGTGGAAGCTGTCAGCAACAGACTCCTAGCTTGCTCTGTAATGAGGTATTTGAAGTTCTGTCCTTCTATAGAATATCCTACCCTTTTTTGGCATCATACCTGGGGCTTGAGTAAGAGCTTAGACACTGTCCCTAAACGTTTGTGCTCAAGGCTAGCACTCGATTGAAAGACAGCAGAACTTCTGAGTTTTCTGTTTTGTGGCACTGAGGAATCGAACCCAGGGCTTCGTGCTTACTATGAAAGCACTCAACCACCAAGCCTCAGGAGTGAACAAGGTATAAATAGATAGAGACTTATGTATATAAATATTATATACACAAAAAGAGATTACTGCATAATATTAAATTATAGATAATATTGCTACCAATACTTAGGTATTAAATGATGTCTCCATTTAATGATGTGTCCCAGTTAACAATTAATAAAGCATTAATTAATAATTACTCAATATCCCATAACTGTTTATCATATATATATACATATATCCATACATATAATTTGATATTTCATAGAATGAGAACAATGTCTATATATTATTAAATTATGCATCATGTGTTACTCCCAATTATTAGTTGTTTAATTATGTCACCTTGTAATTTTTATTTTGTTAATGCTTAAAAAAATATTACTTAAACTTAGTGCACATCCTACACTTATTGCATGTAATGTTATCCTAGAATGATTCACTACTAATTCAATCTGTTTATCATTTACTGTAGTGGTAACTCTTCTACCTATGATGTTTTCTACCTTTATTACATCCTATTACATAGCATATAGATTTGCATCCAAATTATACATCCTACCTGACACAGAGCACTTTCAAAGAAAAGGAATACCTGTGTCGTGCTCAGCTTCTCACTCCAAGATTACATTTTTGGGAGTGCTGGGATCTAAAATCAGGGCAAAGAAGGCTCAGTTCATGAATGGGTGACTTCCAGCACAGCAGCCCCTAGCCAATTCAGCTGCCTGGCAGTGCCCAGGCCCTGAGATTGAGCCCTGTATGTTGACTCCAAATTGTGCTTAGAGTAGTTATTCATTTTATTTTTTTATTCATTTACCATTTATTTTATTGACTGCTATAACATATGGAATATTTACTACATTTATTAAATAAGATATAGAATTGCCTATGCATGAAACTTCACACCTGACACCCAGGACTTTCACAGAAAAAGAAAACATGTGTCACCCTGTGTCCTACTGCATGATTCAATTTTTGTTAGTGCTGGCATCTGAACTCACAGCCTACAAGGCCAAATTCATGAATGGGTGAGTGTCAGTACACCAGACTGGGGCATATGGAGCCGACAAGCAGTTCCCAGCACCTGAGATTTAGCCCCAGGGGTTGACAAAACAAGAACAGGTGGACATGCAGTTGGTAGTACACAAATAAATATAGATCTTTATAGAGTACCAGAGATGTCTATATATTATTTAGTTATATAGGCTACATTCCTACCAATTCTTTGGTATTTATTATGCCTCCATGTAATTAATATTACTGTTTTCATCCTTAATGAATTATTAATTATATCGACCACTGTCCCGAAACTGTTGTGTCTATGTAATTAATAGTATTCTTTTAATGTGTTAAAATATTCATTAAAATCCATCAGCCTCCTAAAATCACTCTGTAATTTTATGCTAGTATCATTCAGGAACAAGTAATACAACCTTGACATTCATAACTTTCCATCGGTATTCCTATGAATAGGAACGAGAATCTTAGGATCTCCCTTCATTGGTAGGGGTCAGGACCCAGCTTCAAACACAGGGCCTATCTTGTCATGTTGGTCCATGGCTTCTCTGGAAGAACGACAACATTCAGCAATGCCAGGTAACCAACACATTTCAGCCCTGTCATTTAGACCCAGGATGGTCACCTTGAAAATCAAACAAATGTAAAACCGGCAGCCATCTGCAAGTTACTGGGGTTTTTTTTCTGTGTCTTTTCATTTATTTATTTTTCCTGTCAGCCTTTGAGGCCCAGGAACCTAGGTTCGGCTGTGGGTCCAGTGGCTGCAACCCAGGCTAGAGTGATCAAAGCTGAGAAGAGTTGCCATGCCCTGAATTCAAGCCCTGTGCTTGGCAAAATAAAAATATGTAATACATACATGCATACATACATATATACATTAAAAATATTTAGCAATTATTAGGCTACTTGGAGTTGTATTCACGCCATTTTTTCTGCTGGGCCTGGGATTTGAATTCAGGGTCTGGGTAAATCTGCAGTACTGTAGGGGAAGGGAAAGCTCACAGTGCTGGAAGATAAGAAAGACAGGCCTGTTCCTAGCACTCGCAAAAATAATATTTGTATACATTTTAAATACATGATTTATACTTACATACACATATTTACTGCATATTGCATTTAGTGTAATTATTCATTTTATTTTGTTTTTTATTCATTCATTATATATTTTAGAGAGTATGATTACATTTATAACATTTTTTACATCCTATTACACAGAACATAGATTTGCCTATGTATTATACATCATTCCTGAGACCCAGGACATTCACTGATAAAGAAAACAAGTGGGACACTTGCCTTCTTCCACCAGGATTAAGTTTTTGGCAGTTCTGTGATTTGAACTCTGGGACTAGAAGGCCCACTTCATGAATGGGTCAATGTTAGCCCACCAGTCTGACGCAAGTGAAGTTGTTGAGCAAATTTGAGGACCTGAGATGAAGCCCTAGGAGTGGCCAATATATAAACAGATAGATGTGTAGATTGAAGCATGTGTGTGTATTTACATATGTATATGAATCTATAAATAAAGTTATATAGAGAGACAGATAGACATTTATGTAGATTCTAGTGTATAACTCTATACAAAGAATGATGACCTATATCTTATTTTTATATATTCTATTACTATGAATTATTTGGTCTAAAATTATGCCTCCATTAATTAATCATGGTAGGAGACTTAATAAAGTATTAATTAAATTAATCAATGACCTATATTTATTGTGTACAATCTTATACTACAATGACTAGCTAATTAGTAGTTCAATTGGTACATTACAAAGATTCTATCATTGTTCTTATAGATAGGAACGAGTAGGTGAAAGTCCCAGGATCAAACTGAGGGCCTAGGTGTCTTGGTTGGGCTCAGGCTTCACTGACAGCCCACCAGCCTTCGGCCATGCAAGGACATGTACAATTTTCAAGCCGAGGCATTGAGAGCCAGGGTGGCTCTCAAGGAAACAAAGGTAAAACTATTGTCTAAAACTTCCTGGTTTTTCCTCGACCATCTTGATTGCTTTATTTTTTTTTTTTTTGCCAGAGCTGCGAGTTGAACTCAGGTCCTAGGATCCCTGGATCATCTGTAGGTGTAAAAGCTGCACCCCAGCCTAGGGTAATCAAGGCTGAGGCAGAGTTGTGATGACGTGAGTTCAAGCCCCGTGCCTGCCCTCCCAAAAAAGTTAAGGTCCTGGCTAGGAGTTTGGGCCATTTGATCTGCCATACCTGGAATTTGAACTCAGGGACTGGGTAACACTATTGTGTTCTGGGTGAAATGAAAGCTAACCTCCTAGAAGAAAAAAAAATTTGGAGCATTTCCCAGTGTGTGAATTCCAGCCCTAGAAATGGCAAAGAATAATATTTATATACATGGATAATATCTATCATATATATCTATTTGCATAGATATTACATATTGTATCTAGGGCACAATATTTCCCACAGAAAGGAAATCAGGTCAACATTGGCTTCTTACACCACCTATTGACTTCAGCACTCCTGGGATTTGAACTCAGGGCCTGGAATGTCTAAATCATCAAGGGGTCAGTTAAGGACAGCAGCCTCAAATAAATTCAATGCCAGGCAGTTCTCAGGGCCTGAGTTCTAGCCACATGAGTGTCCAATATATAAATAGATAGATGTGTAAATTGCTGCAAATACGTGTGTATAAGTATATATAGTGAGAGAAAGAGAGAGATGTATATGTATATTCCACTGTACATTTAAATATAAATATATTTATAGAATGTGAGATGTCTATATATTATTAAATTATATGTAATATATTACTAATAATTATTAGGTATTAAATTATGCCTCCATTTAATGAAGTATCATGGATTAAGGCACAATAAAGTACTTCCTTTTGTAAAGGGAGCTCTGGGACAATTTCTAGGCTCATAGTTCAAGCCTCAGGATCTGCACTAAAAAAAAGCCAGTGGATGTTCACTGATAGAAATACATGCATATATACACAGACACATGCATGTGTCTGTGTATATATGCATGTATTTCTATCAGTGAACATCCATAGTCGTTATGAACAATAGCACCCAGCTAACAAATTTGCTTTGAATAGAATGATGTCATAGCACAGAGAGTGCTTTCAAGACTGTGCATGTTCCTAGTCAAAAAAAAATTAAGAGGGGGGACCAAGATGGCGACGGAGCAGTAGGGAAACGCCACAGCTCTCTCCAACCAAAAAGAGAGTTCGAGTTCCAACGCTTAATCTCCCCAAGAGACCGACAACAACAAAAAGACGAACACTCAGAGAAAAACCAGAGGCGGAGAATAACAAAAAAAGAAAGAGAGGAAAAGAAGAATTTCAGAACAGAGAAAAGCGAAGACCCCTCCCCCAACCTTTACTGGCCGCCCGGCAGTGCGACAAGCCGCAGCCGGGGGGCTGCGAGAGCCCCAGAGACACAGCAGAGACACAGGGGGCCGCTTTCAGATCACCAGGTACCGGTTTGCAGAACAGCTGATCGCCAGGAACAGAGAAACCTACCAGCCTGGAGTCTCCACAAGGATCCCACCCCCACCCCTCACTCTCCACCCGAGCAGAGAGGCTCCATCCCGCCAAAGCCGCTCGGCACCAGCAGCGCGAGAAAGGGACCTGTTGGCAGACCACCCACCCGCCCAATCGCGATCGCAGCGACCTGGCTGGGCCATTTGGGCCCCAGAGGCTCCGCGAAGAAGCTGCCTGAGCGTGGACACTTTGACCCGACAGCTTCAACAGAGGCAGAGATAGAAAAGAATCACACAGAGCCACCACCGCCCAACCCAGCCCGGATTGCAACAACAACTGATGACCTACACCACACAGAAACAACCAGCTCCAGGGTGAGTACCCCACAGGGGAAGTGTGTCCCTCAAGGGAGACCAGAGCTGGAGGGAATCCCCAGACCCTGACCTAGAGTCCCTACCCCAACACCCGGACCACAGGACCCACTAAAACTGGGAACTGTTTGAGAGCTCCACCAGCCCGTGGAGCACACTCAGCTGGCCAGGCTAGAGCAAGAGCACCCCTGGAAGGGAGCTTAAATGCCCAAACCAGGAACCGCGCCCCTGGGTCAAGACTACCAACAGTAGAAGAAATTTGAACTGTGTCCCCCAGGCTGCATAACCTAGGTGGTACACACATCAGCACAGGCCTAACAAGCGTGCTCCAGGCTGGGGCCGGAACCAGGCCTGGGGATCCGGCGCCTGAACAACACAACCAACTCCTCCCAATTGAAGTAAAAAGCTGAGCATACGCCTCAACAGAGGGGAGAAAACCAGGAAACAACACTCCCCGGGAAGCACGCCTGTGACAACAAAAGACCTGGAGGCCCAGGACAAGAGAAGCCCAAACCCCACCAAAACTCCACCCATAAACCCTAGACTGGGAATTGGGCAACACAGGCTGCCAGCACCTGATAGTAAGCAGGAGCTCAGACTGTTAAGGCGGCTCAGCAATAGAGTGATAGTCTTGGATGTATGAGGCCCTGGATCTGATTCCTCAGCATCACAAAAGCAAAAAGGCTCAGAAGTGGTGCTGTGGCTCAAATGGTAGGGTGCCAGCCTTGAGCTGAAAAGCTGAGGGACAGCACCCAAACCTAGAGTTCAAGCCCACAACCAGCCCAAAACAAACAAACAAAAACACATCAGGAGCCCATAGCAGACTCCAGTATTTGGGAGAGTGCATCCAGAGCATCTGTTCTTCACAAGAGCATGCGTAGGAGCAAACACAAGCAGTCTAGGCTGCTCAACCCTTCCAAAGGCGGGAACTGCCAGCAATCTACAGCAAAGAGCTGAGAATCCAGCTGGAAATAGGCTCCCAACAGAACCCAGATCAGGCACAGACTCTCTCTACCAATACAGAATCAGCAACCAAGCAAAGACAGACACACCAAAACAAAATTGAAGAGCAGTCTCCTGAACCTCCATGCGAAAATCACAGAGAAAAATCACAAGGTTTACCACCACCCTGGACAGCAAGCTCACCTCAAAAGCCAGCAGCCATGCAGGGGAGAGCCCCAGTGGGAGCAAAGCAGGAATGGAAGACAAAAGCTACATCCAAGAGTTGCTGGAGGCAATGACTCAAGAAATAAAGCGAGAAATTGATCAGAAATTGAAAGAGCACAAGGATGAACTATCCAAAGAGATAGAGGGTATCAAACAAGAGATGCATGCAAAAATAGAAGCTGCACAAACCTCAGTAAGAAGTGAGATAAATGCCAAATTAGAGGTAATGCATACCTCATTGAGAGGTGAGATCAGTACTCTGAGAACCAATATTGAATCCATAAAGGGATCCATTTCCTCCATGCAAACCACAATATAAGCCACTGTCAACAGAGTGAATGAAATGGAAGGTAGAGTGTCAGATACAGAAGACAGAATACACCAACTGGACCAAAAAGTGACAGATATGGAAAAATCACTCAAATTAAACCAAAGGGATATTCAAGAGCAAGCAGATAATGATAAAAAATTTAACCTTCGCATAATTGGAGTGGACGAAGGTGAGGAATTCCAGAGCAAGGGAATGCAACACTTATTTAACAATATAATCAATGAAAATTTTCCCCACCTCAAAAACGACCATCTTAACTACATCACAAAAGCTTATCGAACACCCAACAAGCAAGACCCCAGGAGAAACACTTCTAGACACATTATAGTAAAAATGATAGATCTGAATAATAAGGAAACAATCTTGCATGCAGCAAAAATGAAGAAGGAGCTATACTACAATGGGAAAAAAAATAAGAATTACTGCAGATCTCTCCACACAAACAATGAATGCAAGAAAAGCCTGGGAAAGCACCATACGAGCCCTGAGAGCCAATAACTGCCAACCCAGACTGATCTACCCGGCAAAGCTAGCATTCACATTCGATGGAGAACTGAAAATTTTAATAGCAAAGAAAAACTAAATGAATACATAAACATTAAGCCAGCATTACAAAGAATTCTAAGAGGGGGGACACAACCTGAAGAAAGCAACCAGGAACTGGGGCCTGCCCCAAACAGGAGTTACTCAAAGTCTAACTGAGCGAGCACAGGAGGAAAGGAAAGAAGAAAAACTTAGGAAAACGGAATGGCAGGGACAACAATGCATCTCTCTATACTTTCTCTTAATATAAATGGGCTGAATTCGCCAATTAAAAGAAAACGAACTGAGGACTGGATCAGAAAACAAGACCCATCCATCTGTTGCCTTCAGGAGACCCACCTCTCAGCCAAACATACAAACAAACTCAGAGTGAAGGGGTGGAAAAGGATCTACCAATCAAACGCCCCCAGTAAGAAAGCAGGTGTAGCTATCCTGATATCTGACAAAATAAACTTTTCATTAAAATCAGTACAGAAAGACAAGGACGGACACTACATATTAATAAAGGGAACAATCCAAGAGGAAGATATAACCATCATCAACTTATATGCCCCAAATATTGGTGCACCCAGATATGTCAAAAAAAATGCTCTCAAACTTACAGAATAAAATAGATCCCAATACGATAATACTAGGAGACTTTAACACACCACTCTCGCCAAAGGACAGGTCTACCAACCAGAGGACTGGCAAAGAAGCTACCGAATTAAGAGAGGCCATACTTCAAGTGGAATTAACTGACATCTACCGAGTATTTCACCCTAAAACAACACAGTACACATTCTTCTCAGCAGCTCACGGAACTTTCTCCAAAATAGACCATATCATAGTTCATGCAAGGAACTTAAGCAAATACAAAGGGATCGACATAATCCCCTGTATCCTATCTGACCACAGTGGAATCAAGATAGCTCTCAATAACAAAGCATACCATACCGCAGAAATTTCTCTAATACATGGAAATTGAACAGCACACTCCTTAACAATGCCTGGATAACAGAAGAGATCAGAGAAGAAATAAAGCATTTCCTACAACTCAATGAAAATGAAAACACCTCACAAAGAAACTTGTGGGACACAGCAAAAGCAGTCCTGAGGGGCAAATTTATTGCCCTCAGTGCCCACATCAAGAGAATGGAGACAGACCAAGTAAATAATCTCATGTTGCAATTAAAACAGCTAGAAAAACAAGAAAAAAGGTGACCTAAAGCTACTAGACGAAGCCAGATAACCAAATTAAAAGCAGAGATTAACCAATTAGAAAATCAGAAAACCATAACCAAAATAAACCAAACAAAAAGCTGGTTCTTTGAAAAAATAAACAAAATTGATGGCCCATTGGCTAGATTAATTTAAAAAAGATGAGAGGAAACCCATATTAATAGGATTAGGGATGCCATGGGAAACATCACAACACGTACCCAAGATATCCAAACAATTCTAACAGACTACTTTCAAAAGCTATACTCTCTAAAGGAAGAAAATCGGGCAGAAATGGATGCATTTTTAGAGAAATACAAGTTACCCAAACTGAGCAAAGAAGAAGTTAACCAATTAAATAAGCCAATATCCTATAATGAGATACAGGAAGCTATCAAAAGTCTTCCAACAAAAAAAAGTCCAGGACTAGATGGATTCACAGCAGAATTCTATAAGACCTTTAAACAAGAACTAATACCCATACTCCTCAAGCTCTTCAGAGAAACATAGAAGGAGGGAGCTTTCCCAAACTCATTCTACGAAGCCAATATCACACTCATCCCCAAACCAGGCAAAGACCCAACCAAAAAGGAGAATTAAAGGCCAATCTCCTTGATGAACACAGATGCAAAGATCCTTAACAAGATTCTAGCTAACAGAATCCAGAAACACATAAAAAATATAATTCACTATGACCAGGTAGGCTTCATCCCAGAGACACAGGGATGGTTTAACATACGTAAGTCAATAAATGTAATCCAACATATCAACAGAGCCAAGGTCAAGAATCACATGATTATCGCCACAGATGCAGAAAAGGCCTTTGACAAAATTCAACATTCATTCATGGTAAAAGCTCTGGAGAAAATAGGAATAGAAGGAACATTTCTAAAAACAATAAAAGCCATTTATGACAGACCAATAGCCAATATTATACTTAATGGGGAAAAGCTACAACCAATTCTCCTAAAATCAGGAACAAGGCAAGGATGCCCACTGTCTCCACTCCTCTTCAATATAGTCCTAGAAACTTTAGCCAGGGCAATAAGGCAAGAAAAAGACATTAAAGGGATCCGCATAGGGAAAGAAGAAGTTAAGCTATCCCTTTTTGCAGACGACATGATACAATACCTCCACGATCCCAAAACCTCCATCCCCAAACTCTTAGAAATCATAAATCACTTCGGCAAAATAGCAGGATACACAATACACCCACAAAAAACAGTTGCCTTCCTATACACTGATAATGTACAGGAAGAGAGGGAAATAAAGGGAGCAACCCCATTCACAATAACCTCCCGAAAAATAAAATATTTAGGAATTAACCTAACCAAAGATGTAAAAGAACTATTTAATGAGAATATAAAAAGTTAAAGAAAGAAATTGCAGAAAACACTAGGAAATGGAAAGACCTCCCATGCTCTTGGATAGGCCGACTTAATATAGTAAAGATGGTAATACTTCCAAAACTAATATACAAATTCAACGCAATTCCTATTAAAATCCCAATGATGTACATCACTGAAATACAGAAAACAGTCCAAAAATTCATATGGAACAACAAAAGACCTAGAATAGCCAAAACAATTCTAGGGGATAAAGACAATATGGGAGGGCTATCCATGCCAAACTTCAAACTCTACTACAGAGCTATAATAACAAAGACAGCATGGTACTGGCACAAAAACAGACCCGAAGACCAATGGAACAGAATAGAAGATCCAGAAATAAATCCACAGGCCTACAGCCAGCTGATATTCGACAAAGGAGCCAAAGACATACAATGGAAGAAACACAGCCTCTTCAACCGCTGGTGCTGGGAAAATTGGGCAGCAACATGCAGAAAACTAAAAGGGGACCCCAGCCTATCACCATGCACCAACATCAACTCAAAATGGATTAAAGACCTTAACATTAAACCTGAATCTCTGAAAGTACTGCAGGACAGAATAGAAGAGACACTTGAACTAATAGGCACAGGAAGGAACTTCCTGAACAGAGTCCCAGGGTCACAACAAATTGGAGAGAGACTGGACAAATTGGACTACCTTAAAATAAAAAGCTTCTGCACAGATAAAGCTATCGCAACCAAGCTAGAAAGACAACCAACTAATTGGGAAAAAATATTTACCAGCAATATATCAGACAAGGGGTTAACATCCTGTATATACAGGGAACTCAAGAAATTAATCCCTCCCAAACCTAACAAACCAATTACTAAATGGGCAAGGGAACTAAAGAGGGACTTCTCAAATGAAGAAATAAAAATGGCAAAGAAACACATGAGGAAATGTTCATCATCCCTGGTGGTGAAGGAAATGCAAATAAAGACAACCCTGAGATACCACCTTACCCCAGTCAGAATGTCCCACATCCACAAATCAGCCAACGACAAATGCTGGAGGGGATGTGGAGAACGAGGAATGCTAATACACTGCTGGTGGGAATGTACACTCATACAACCACTTTGGAAAGCAGTCTGGAGGGTCCTTAGAAAGCTAAAGATTGACCTCCCTTACGACCCAGTCATACCACTCCTAGGCATCTACCCTGAACAACAGGAACCAATATACAAGGACACGTGCACCTCCATGTTTATTGCAGCACTGTTCGCAATAGCTAGGATATGGAAACAACCTAGATGCCCCACCACAGATGAATGGATCCAAAAATTGTGATATCTATACACAATGGAATATTATGTAGCCATTAGAAATGACAAAATAATGGCATTTGCAGGGAAATGGATGGAGCTAGAAGGAATCATATTGAGCGAGTTAAGCCAAGAACGAAGAGACAAACAGTACATGGTCTCCCTGATAAGTGGATGATAAATCCAAAATGTTAGGTGATATGACAAAACTAACAGGACTTAAGAAACAAAGAACTCCCACTCATCTGGTTGAACCACTACCAAATATCCCCATGCTGCTGATCACATATATGGTATATAACATGTGAGCACCATTATATATTACAGACTGTGATAGACAATTTGCTCCAGGAAAGCCAGAATGAACTTGTGACTTTAACGAGCCTCATTATTCCACAATACTGTGAATTACCGGAAATTAAGTAATCACTAAACCACAATCAAAAAAAAAAAAAAAAAGAACCTTGGGGAAGGGAGGGAGGGAGGGGATGGTAGGGGGAAAACAATGGAGTGGGTAACAATGTTCAAGAGCATGTGTACTCATTACCTCACTCATGTAACTGTAACCCTTTGTATAGTATCTTTACAATAAAAAAAAAAAGAAAAGACAAAAAAAAAATTAAGACCGTGGCTTGGAATTTGCACCATTTTTCTGACAAGCCTGGGAGGCCAACTCAGGGTCTGATTATCTCTCTGGCACTGTGGGGGAGGGGAAACCCACCATCGTTGAAGACAAAATTTCAGACCAGCTTCCAGGGACTGAATTCAAGCCCCAGTACTGGAAAAAATAATATTCATACATGAGATCTATTTACATACATGTGTTCACTCCACATGACATTTATTACCCTTATTTATTTTTTATTTATTTTATTTAGTATTATTACATATTTAACATTAATTTCATTTATTACATCTTATGACATGGATTTATTTGGATACAGATTATACATCATACAGAGACCCAGGACTTTCACAGAGAAGGAAAAAATGGGTCAAAATTGGCTTCTGACTCCACATATAAACTTTTGGCCATGCTGGGATTTGAACTCACAGCCCACAATGCACAAATCATGAATGGGCCAGTTGTAAAACAAAAGCCTTTGGCAAACTGAATTGCCAGCCACTTCTGAGATCAAGCAATAGTAGTGGTGGATAGATAGATAGATATAGATAGATAGATAGATAGATAGATAGATAGATAGATAGATAGATAGATAGATAGATAGATAGATAGGTAGATAGGTAGGTAGATAGATAGGTAGGTAGATAGATAGATAGATAGATAGATAGATAGATAGATAGATAGATAGATAGATAGATAGATAGATAGATAGATAGATAGATAGATAGATAGATAGATAGATAGATAGATAGATAGATAGATAGATAGATAGATAGATAGATAGATGTGTAGTTTGCTATGTATATGAGAGAGAATGTGAGGATATTAAATTATATATATTATGGCTTATTAGTTATTAAATTATGCCTCCTTTGAATGAAATGAAGTATCATCGTTGAATACTTATTAAAGCATTAATGTAAAAGTAGTCAGTATTCCTTAATTGGGAGAATCATACCATGGTGCTAGAATGGAAGACAATACTTTTTGTGTGGCATTCTATAAGAGAACCATGAACTAACTGCAAACTTAATTGTTACTTTTATAACATTCCATTAGGCATTCCCATGGATAGGAATGATTTCTCAAGATCTCCCTACATTTGTAGGTGGCAGTCGGGGCACTTCAACTCCAGGCCTGGGTATTTTACTTCAAAATGCAAACCATTGGAATGACACTGTGAAGATATCAGATTGTCAGGATGAAAGAAAAGAATGAGAAGAAAAGAAAGCAAAGTGTCAGTGAATCCTACCTGTAATCCTAGCTCTTCAGGAGGCTGAGAGGTAGAGAATGCCAGTTTGAATTCAGCCAGGACAGGAAATTCCACCACACTCTTATTTCTGAGGGATTACAGGAATAAAAAATTCCCATGAATGGGGCTATGACTCAAGGGCAAAGCACTACCCTTGAGCAAATGGAGCTCAGGAACATTGCCTAGGCTCATAGTAAACCCCCCGGACCTTCCAATAATAAAAAGCCAGTAACAACATGTCACCCCCTGTATGTATGAATGTATTTCTATTGGTGAAGGTCTAGAGTTCCTATGATGAAAGGTATCCAGCTAGGAAATTTACTTTGAATAGAATGATTTCATAGAACAGAGAGAGTTTTCAAGACAGTGCATCTTCCAGGGCTCCTCTCACTGTTCCCATTGTAGCCTGAGGTTTTCTCCACATCAGGGACTGCTGGAAGAAGTCTTCCTCATTGTTGGAACAGGCCTCACTCCTGTACAGCTGAGTGATTTAAAAAAAAACTCCTTCTAGGCCAATTAGTGTGGAGTGTGGGTGGGCTCTGAAGGCCAGGAGAAAAAGGCCTCTATGTACCTCAACCTATCTCTCTGTCGAGAGCTCTCTTGTGACGGGAAGACTTCATTTGTGCACCTCCCATGGCCAAGTTCCCTGCAATTATCCTGTGTTTGTTAGACTATGTTCCAGTGTTGAAATAACCTGCTACAATTAATTCAAGGGTCGTTCTGGCAGACAGCTAGGGAGCTCAACCTAATGAAATGATTCATTATTGGCAATGATCCTCCCTGCGTTTTCAGAAGCTTGCTAAATCAAAGCACATGTGTAATATCACTATGCTTCCTGTCGTCTAAGGCTGGTGAAACTCGTCAGATTTTGAAATTTTGACCTCTCCTAGTTGGGCCCTGGATGGCTGTGTTTCAGGGTTGAACACAGGACCTGGGTACTGACTATGAACTCATTGCAGAAGCTCAGTTCTTTATCATTTGGTGTCACAGCTTTACTTCTGGTATCTGTGTGTGTATGTTTGTGTGCATGTATGTGTGTTCGTATACTTGTCCTGGAGCTTCAACTCAGGACCTGAACACTGTACCTGAGTTTCTCCTGTACAAGGATAGCACTCTACCACTTGAGGCACACAGCCACTTCAGGCTTTTTTCTAGAGATGTAATACTAAGGAATCAAACCCAGGGATTCACACATGCAAAGCACTGTACTCCTAAGACACATTCCCAGCACTCTACTTCAGGTTTCTTTCTTTTGTTGGAAATTGGAGGAATTTAAATCTAGGACTAGGTGTTATCCTTGAGCTCTTTAGCGAAAGCCAATCGCTCTACCACTTGAGCAACAGCACACCTTCAGGTTTTTGGTGGGTCACTGGAGAGAAGCGTCTCAAGGAATTTCCTACCCAGGCTGGCTTTGGACCTCAGCTCTCAGCATCCTGAGTACCTAGGATGACAGGCACGAGTCAGCAGCGACTAGCTTCCACTTCAAGTTTCTAAGTGGTGAATAGGAGATAATAGTCTCATGGGACCTTTTGTGTCTGGGATAGTTTTGAACCCAGATCGTCAGATCTCAGTTTCCTGAGTAGGCAGGATGACAGACCTCAGCTACTACATGACTAGACTGTAACACTCTGTTGCAATGGGGTCCTTGGCTCCACATGGTAGGGTGCTACCCATGATCCCCACTGGTAAGTGTCAGTGGCTAGGCCCTGAGTTCATGGTTCATGATCAAGAAATAAATCAAAACAATTGTCTGCAGGAGACAACTCACTAGAATTAGGTACATACATAATTTTGGCCCTGACATGAGGACATATCTGAGCCACAAGTTTCTCATCTGCACAATCATCTTACTTGTGTAGCTCTTAAAAGAACCAGATGAAAAAATGAAAAATTGCACCCCATGAAGGACTCAGCACACAACTCATGAAAGACTCATCACATAGCTGTAACCCACATAATGTCATTAGAAATAGGGGGCTTTCATCAGTATCACCATTCTTTCAGAAACATGCCACATACAGTCCAAATTTAAATTTTAAAGGGGTGAGATTTTTTTGGGGGGGAGTCAGCCACGGGGATTGCACTGAAATGTTGGGGGTACTGTCCTAAGATCTGTTGATCAGACTAGAACTCTAACACTTTAAGCCACAGCTCAGTGTTTTACAGACTTCCTGACAGGGTTGGGTTTTAAATGCACCAGTGTCAGATCTCAGCCCCCGAGTATCTTGGATGACAGGATGAGCAAGCCAGCAGCATCTAGTTCATGGAACTGGGTTGCAGCGGTTTACCTCTGGCTAATTCAGGTTAGATGGCAAATGTCAGTATTAGACTCCCAGCTTGCTCTGTGATGAGGTATTTGCAGCCCTATCCTTATATAGTTGAGCTCAGAACATTCTCTTTTCCTTTTTTTTTTTTTTTTTGTTTTTGTTTTGGTGCCAGTCCTCGGTCTTGAGTAAGGGTCTAGACACAGTCCCTAAGCCTTTATGCTCAAAGCTAGTCCTCGAATGTTTGATCTACAGCAAACCTTCTGGATTTTTCTATGCACATGGTAGTGAGGAATCGAACCAAGGGCTATGTACTTACTAGGTGAGCACTCTACCACTGAGCCCCAGTAGTGACAATTGTATAAACAGATAAATGTGTAGATTGGTAGATAGACAGACAGACAGACAGATAGATAGATAGATAGATAGATAGATAGATAGATGGATAGATAGATAGATAGATAGATAGATAGATAGATAGATAGATGTAGATATATTTAATGAGAGATGTCTGTAAATTATGAAATTGCATATTTGATATTTCTACCAAATATTGCCAATTAAATTATTCCTTCCTTTTTTAAGTATCATGATTAAATGCAAAATAAAGTATTAATTGATAATTTGTCAATGTATTATAATTGTTGTGAATAATTTTATAATATAATCGTACACTACTAATGTAATTGTTACTTTTAGAACATTCTATTTGTACAGATGCCTATTGGAAAGCGTTTTTTTTTTAATTTTAATTTTAATTTGTTTTAAATTTTTGGGGGGGTTCCGGTCGTGGGGCCTGAACTCTGGGCCTGGTCGCTGTCTCTCAGCTCTTCAGCTCAAGGCTAGTGCTCTACCACTTGAGCCACAGCGCCACTTGTGGCTTTTTTCTTTTTGCTTATGTTGTACTGAGTAATCAAACCCAGTGCCTCTAGCATGCAACACAAGCACTCTACCACTGAGCCACCTTTACATCCATGGAAAGCATTTCTTAGAATCTTCCGCCAGCCGTTCATTATTGGGAATCCCGGGATTCAAACTTCAGGCCTATGTTTCTGATTTCAGCTTGGCTTCCCTAATATCCATCCAAACATCAGCAAGGTAAGGTCATGTACATTGTCTGGGCATTGTTATTGAGCCCCAGGATGGTACAATACAAAGGGAAAAAAAGTAAAACCACCTTATTGAACTTCTCAGTTTTATCCTTTTCCTTTTTATTTTTTTTTTGCCAGTCCTGAGATTTGAACTAAGGACCTAAGATCCCAGGATCTTCTTTGGCAGAGTTGCCAAGACTTGAGTTCAAGCCCGGTACTTGGACTACAACCAAATAATAATAACAACAACAACAACAACAACAATAATAATAGTAATAATAATAATAATAAGGCTCTGGCTTGGAATTTGCACCATTTTACTGGCAGGCCTGGAATTTAAACTCAGGGTCTGGGTAAATCTGTGGCACTGTGAGTGAAGGGGAAGATCACCGTCCTAGAAGACAAGAAGTTCAGAAAAGTTCCAAGGGCCTGAATTGAAGTCCCAGTACTGAAAAAAATAATACTCATATATGAGATCTATTTATATACATGGGTTTATTCCATATGTCATTTTTACCATTATTATTTAGTATTATTACACATAAAACATTTATTTTATTACATCATATCACATATACTGAGACATAGGACTTTCACAGAGAAGGAAAAAATGGGACAAAATTGGCTTCTTACTCCATGAATACATTATTGGCCATGCTGGGATTTCAACTCACAGCCCACAATGTCCAATCCATAAATGGGGTCACAGTATTAGCCCACCAGCCTCCAGAAAACTGAGCTGCAGCCAGGAAGTTCTGAGGACCTGTGATCAAGCCACAGTAGTGCCATATATATATACATATACATACGTATATATATGTATATATACGTATGTATATGTATATATATGTATATATATGTGTATATATGTATATATATATGTGTGTGTGTGTGTGTGTGTGTGTGTGTGCTTGTGCGCACATGTGCATGAGTGCATCTTGGTAGTAGTGCTTGAATTCAGGGCCCGTTCTCTGTCCCTCAGTTTTTTCATTCAAGGATAGCCCTCTACCACTTGAGCCACAGCTTTTCTTCCAGCTTTCAGGTGGTTCTTGGGAGAGGAGACATTTCTTGTTGGGCTGCATCTTAATGTTAGTACTCCGATCTCTGCGTGCTGAGGGAGCTAAGAATATGAGAGCATGAGCCATTAGCATCTGGCTACGCTTTCGTTCTTGGATAAAACAGAATACCTATTTCCTAGCTGAGCACCCATCTACAGCTATCCCTCCTTCCCCTTACCCTGACCCTCCAGGCTTCAGAGGAAACATACTCTCCCCTGAGGACAAAGAAATAGGATGCACTGACAGGTTTGAGCATTATGTTCTCCACAGAGTCAGGGGCTGCTGGGAGTTGATGTAGAGGTCCGAGATCTAGGCCAGGGAAAGTAGACAGCTGTTAGAACAGAAAGTATGAAAAGACATCCGTGCAGCTGTATGCCAGTGGCTCATGGCTATAATCCTAGCTACTCAAGGCTGACACTGGAGGATCAATCAAGATTCAAAGCTAGCCTGGGCATACTCTTATCTCCAAAGAATCACCCAAAAGCTGTGAAGAAGAAATATTATAATTCAAATGTTAGAGCACCAAACTTGTGCAAAAGGTTACCACCTAGGCTCTTCAAGCCTTGGTAAACACACACACACACACACACACACACACAAACACACGCACGCACACACACACACACACACACACACACACACACACACACACACACACACACCATGTGCATGCAAAATTAGAGATTTCTACACTGTAACCTTTGGGTATTCTCTACCTTTTTCCCCACTAAGTCTGGTGGTTGTTGGCCTAGGAGTTCGATGCATCCAACACCACCTGACATCTATAATTTTGGGGAACAGACTGGCTATAACATCAGCCTTCCCCAATCCCAGCTCCTTGATTGGGTCATGGTCTATCCAGACCCTATGGGATTCCTTTTACAGACTCGCCAAGATCCTTTAAAGAGGCATCACATGCTGGGCACTGGTGGCTCACGCCAGTTATCCTAGCTACTCAGGAAGGTGAGATCTGGCTTCCAAGCCAGCTTGGGTAGGAAAGTTTGTGAGACTCTTATCCTCAAAGAATCATCACAAAACAAGAAGTGTACCTGTGGCTCAAGTGGTAGAGTGCAAGCCTTGAGAAAAAGAGCTCAGGGACAATGCTCATGGACAACAACAACAAGGAGAGGCATTGCATGTTGGCTTTGGGATTGACATGGGCCAAATATTGGAAATTTCAAGAGTGCCAAGATAAAGCAGTACCTCCTTTAGTCCCATGCTCTTCTATCTTGTCCAATCCCTGTCCTTGGCAGTGCTTCAGGTCAGGATGGCTCTGGCTTGACAGCAAGGCTCCAAGGACGAAGATCCCAGACCAATTGCCTTGGCTCCTTCCTCCCTGCTCACACTGCTGATTCTGCTCTTTGCCATAGACATTCTTCCTGAAATCCATCCATGAGATCATTGACACCAACACAGTGGTGAATGGTGGGTCCATCCTAACTCAGGGAAGTCAGCGGTGGAAGCTAGCCTGGGATTAGGCTTCTACTCTGGATGTGGGCTGAAACCAGGGCTGACATTTATTTCATTCTGAGCCCTGCAGGGGTAGGGAGACAGTGTAAACACAACATTGAGTCAGGTAAGATGGGAATCTGTAGCACCACTTGTGTGGGGGAGGCTGTGGCACTCAGGGGGGCACTGCTCTTGGTACTCCTCTTTTGGACGTCGCTCTCCCTCTCTCATCCCTCATTAGTAAAAGAGAAACTTTAAATAAGGGTGTCAAAGAAGGGGCAGGGATGTATTTCCGTGTGAACCAGACTTGTGCTTCATATTCATCCTAGCCCCTAATTCCTATTTATCTTAGGATTGGACATGTCGGTTTGGGGGAGGGGGATCATCCTAGCTGAGAATGTGGCTCAGTGATAGAATGGTCGCCTAGCAAGTCTGAAGCCCTGGGTTTGATTCCACAAAGATAAAGCTGGAAGGGGAGGTGGGGCTCAACTTGTAGACCACCAGTCTTGATAAAATACAGCTCAAGGACAGTGGCCAGGCCCTGAGTTCAAGCCCCATAACAGGAAGAACAAATCCTTGTGGAGGCTTTATTTTCCCTTTGGAAACAATTTATGCTTTGTGATAAGCATAACATGGGCCTCTTCCCTGGCCACCAATGTGCCATTAGATGTCCCTGGAATTTTGGCCTCCTCCCAGCAGCCTCTGCTATACTCGGCCCACAGGTTACCCTTCCTATCACCAGGTAGATGGAGGCCTAGAGAAGCCCACCTGGCCACCTAGTTCTGGTGGCTGCTGAGGATTTGGGAACTCAGTATGTTACATAGGGAGTCATCATCCCCATCAGTCTACAGAGAAAAGGGATGGAGCACTGCAAGCCTGAGTGCACCAGCTGTGGGTAGTTCTGGATGTGGGGATCTGCAGCAGGACATGCTCTGTCGGGGAGTCCTGTATGGGGCAGCAAACCCTGGCTTCTCCTCTTGCAGTTTCCACACTATCCTGAAGTAGTAATTCTTCAAAACCTTTTTGTGCCTTCCTCATTTTGCCCACCCAGGAGCCTGAGGCCTCTGAAGAAGCTGGACTGGTGGAGAGCTCAGCCTGTGTCGGTATCTGGAGCCCCGTGTAGGAGCGACAGAAACTCTTGCAGCTACCTACTCTACATCTTCTCCTGAGGCAGCCGGCACATGCACTCGGCTTTCTCCTGACACAGCTGATCCAGAATGAACATCTGTCCTTTACATGCCAAGAGGGATTCCTGGACGGTGCGGATATGTGCCGACAGCTGGTTGCATCGATGGTGGAGCTCATCTGCAGGACTCTGTAAGTCCACCTCATCAGGTAGGTTGCGGATGAACCAGATTTTCTTCTTGGATGCCCACATGTCCCACTTCTCATTCTCTCATGTGTTGTGGTGGCAGCTCATGGGGTGGGGGACCTGTGGCTCCAACTCTATCTGGTACTGATCTGTCCGGGGAAGGGGGAGTGCCTGAAGCAGTCTGGCAAGAGTTTCCCCCTGTGGATCTCAGCCTCCGAGAGTGCTAACAGAACCACATCCCTCTCAGTTTGGGGGACATCTCCATCCTCTGCCATGGGCACATCGAGGAGAGTCGCTTCCTCAGCTTTTGCTTCTCCAGGGTTCACAGCTTCCCCTTCCCCAGGGAAAGCCAGGAAGCTCAGCTGGGCCTGCAGGTGCTCCTCCTGTGGACTGGGCACTTCCATGCACTTGAAACTGTCCTGCCACTTTGGGGGCACCACCTAGTCCCTCCATTTGGTCGGGCCCTGCACTTGTTTCAGCTGCTCCAACTGCTGGGTCTGCTTCTGCAGGTGCTACTGCAGGACCCACTACTTGGAGCAAAGCTGCTCATTTTTAGTGATGTGCTGCTCGCAGGTGGCTCTGAGCTCCTGCAGCTAGGCCAGGGACTGCTCCTGCTGCCCCGGCAGCTCGCGAGCTGCTTGGCTCTCTCTCTTAGCCACCTCTTTCCATTCCTCTATCTTCTCCTCTGAGCAGTCCAGCTGTTCCCGCAGATGTTTCTACACCTGCTGCACTGAGTCCACGATGCTGGTGAGATCCACCTTCTCACTGCTCACCCTGCAGAGAGCGTCCCGCAGCAAAGCCAGCTGTTCCTCCAGCTGTGGGTTGCACACACATGCATATCGTGGGGTCTCGGGGATCTCCTGCCTATCTTTGGTTTTCTCCTCTAGTCTTCCCAGTTGCTCCTGCTGCTCCGCAATCTGGAGATGGAGCCTATGATTTTCCTGGACCTAGATGTGAAGTTGTTTCTCCAGATTTTTCAATCCCATCTGCGTGCAGTAGGCATGGGCCTGCGATTGCTGTTCCTCCTGAGATGGACCCTTGGGGGGCCATGGCTCTGCCAGCTTCGTTCTTAGTTCCCCCAACTATTCTCTAGGTGCAGCACCTACCTCGATCCTCACTCTTTCTCCTCTGTCAGTTGGTTTACCTGCTCAGTCAGCCACCAGGCCTCCTCCTTCGGCATGGACCTCTCAATGCTCAGGTTCTGTCTGTCTCCAGATTTGCTGTGGTCACCATTCAGCTCAGGTTGTCCTGTAGTGCCACGCCGACCCCAGTAGAGTCTGCTTAGCATGGGAAACCATCTATCAGACCATGATAGGGGCCTCGAGACCTATCTCTGAGTTTTGGGACTTCACCAAAGTCTACCTCAGAGAATGGGGCTTTACAGAAACCTATCTCCAAGTTTTGGGACTTCACCGAAGTCTACCTCGGAGAATAGGGCTTCTAAGAGGCCTACTCCTGGGAAAAGGCTGGAAAAACCCCTGGGAAAAGATGTGTTTCTGTCTTTCTTCTCCTCATAAAGAGTGCCTATTAATCTTTTACTGTTTCTACTGCTCATTGTACTTACTCATTGTCAACGTTCCCTTATTCAAAGCTCTTAAGAGTGTTTGACGACTCCAATATCTGATGAGTGTCTTAAAAATATGACTAACTCACCAGAGTTCAGTGCTACCCTGAAACCCCTCTTATGGAGGCTAGTAGACAAGTTATAAGTAAAAGTATTGGGGGTTTCACAAAGTCACTCCAGCAGAAGGAATTGTAAGAAATTTACAAAAAGTTGTAGGCGCGGCTAGAATAGAAAGAATGTATGGCAATTGCTGAGATAACTACTTAGGAGAAAGAACTTCCTCATTTACTAAGAGACTTGCTAAATCTAAGTCTCCTTGGTGCTTACTATTAAACAAGAAACAGGAAAGATCTTAATGGGACAGTTAAGGCCTCTATAGAAAAAAGTAGTGGTTAATTGGTGACAATCATCGAAACCCATTGTATTTCTTAAAAATAGAGGTAAAGCTGGAAACAAGTGCCTATCAGGCGACCAGCTGGTGACCGCCCAAGAATGAAGCCCTGCAGCAAGATTGTGTAACCTTTTGCCCTTTCTTCTGGAGACTTTTTGCTATAAAAGTTTGTTATCCTCTGCATTAAATCGCACTCAGCACTCAGCACTCAGCATCCACTCCTAATGTGTGTGAGTTGTCTGATTGCCATCTCCCCGTCCTATTCCAGGTTCCTCCCCTAGGTATCCTCCGTCGTCCCGACAGAACCCGGTCCGCAGCAGGTGGCGCCCAACGTGGGGCTCAGAGTGGGGCAAGAAGCAGTTTCTTCAGTCAAGGAACCTTGGGAGGTAAGCATCTATCTCTCTCTCTCTCTTTTCTTTTCACCTGGAATAGTAGTCAGAAGCTCGTTGGGGTGCTGCAGGCCCCTCAGTTGTGACTGAGAAAGATAACGAGCAAATCACGGGGAGTTCATCTTCTAAGAATAAGGATAGTTTGTCTCTATTTTAAAACATATACTCCACAGCAGCAGTGGGAGAACAAACTAATCCTTGGTTCCCGCAGGAAAAAGGAAACCATTGAAAAAGTGAATGTAAATCTAAGTTCCATAAAGACGGAACTCCTCCTTCGAGAGGAAACAAGAAACAGAAAAAGGAAACCACTGAAAAAGTGAATGTAAATCTAAGTTCCATAAAGAGGGAACTCCTCTTCAAGAGGAAACAAAAAACGGACAGAGGGGCAACCAGCCCCTCCGCAAGAGAATAAGAAACAGTTAGATCATTTGATACAATTTTCATATTTCAGGAATGGTGAAAGCCTGCAGGTGTGGTCTTGGGGCTGGCGGAGAGTCTTGGCGGACGCGCTATAAGACTGCCAGTGGGGCCAGTGGGAGACGTCCCCTGGACCCCTGGGTGGGGCTGTCCTCGAGATCGGGTAGAGGGGGTTCGAGTCCCTCCGATTGGCCGATTCTCTCTGGTTGGAAGCCCTTCTGGACAGACTGTCTGACCAGCAGTCTGACGCGCTTGCTGTCTGTCTTGAGTGTGCGTATATGTCTTCTGTTAACTCTAATTTGAATCTTAGGCACACAGCCCTGGGGCTGGTGGATGAGGGGCTTACAGATCCCCTAGACCAGAGGAAGAGTGCGCATTTCCCACTTAATTGCCCCCTCCACCCTTTTAGAATTCCAGGAGTGCCCGGACCAGATCGCCCACCTCCCCAGAGAAAGCGTGACCAAGTGCACGTACATTACCAACCCCTGTATGTGGTGTGTGTGTGTGTAATTTTAACTTCTTTTTCTTTCTTATCTCAGTTTTATTAATTTGGACACTCCTTGTCCCAGAGATGGGGCAAGGACAAAGCAAGCTTACTCCTCTCAACCTCCTGCTCAATCATTTCAAAGAGGTAAAAGAGAGGGGGTATAATTTGAGTATAATTGAAAATCTCAGAAGAATCTAAAAAGAAAAATTCTCTAGAATAAGTAGAGGGGGTTCGAGTCCCCTGGTAAGTGGTGAGATGTCACCCCATTCACTGGGACCTAATTTTGTCTTTGTGGCCACTTGTTTGTCTTGTTTAGTGTGTGTGTTCGTTTTATGTTTTCTGATTTGGGTGAGTGTGACAGGCTCACTCAGCAGACTCTGGATTCAGTTTGCTGAATGAGAACAGCACAGAGATTCAAAAGATTAATTAGTGAATTGCCTTGCTAGATAAGCAAGCTCTGGGAAAATGAAGCCCAGCAAAGGTACCTAGTTTAAAAGAAACACTGTCTTAAATTTTTGTTTAAAAACTTTAAATAATGTACGTACAACTGATTTTCATTTTTGTGCGCTTTAAGATCTGTGTGTTTTGTGTGTGTTTGTGAACGTGTTCAAAGATAAAAAATTGTCAGCATGCTGTAACAATTGGGTGAATTTAAATTTAAAATTCAAAAGGTTATGAGGTTTGGACATTACCAAAAAATTTTAAAAATCTTCACATTGTTTTAAATGGCTTTTTAAAAGGTTCTTTAACTTGCAAATTAGAAAATCTGGTATTTTAAAAACTAATATTTTAAAATGCATAAGACTGTTTATACTGTAATCAAGTTATCTGGCTTAACAAAAATGCATTGGCTGTTTGGGATCTAATTCCCTTGGCTAAAATTTGGGATAAATATTAAAATTTTAAATGTAAAGGTTAGTTTAACACTGTCAAAGATGTTACCTGTTCTGTCTATCTAAAACTGTATTTCATTTGAGAACCAAGAGAAGAGACGGGGAAAAACTTAGAAACCAACAGAAGACCTATCTTTAGAGGTGAAGGGTGAACAAGCAGAAGTGCAGTTCAGCTGGTCATGCAGTGGGACAGGCCCTGGGAGGAGTCCACGCATGGTGAGGCAAGCTGGCACAAACGCAGTTCATCTAACCCTAAAGAGTCGGATTGAGTGTGTGGCCATTCCATAGGAGGGGCCAAGTGGCCCATCGTTGTTCTCTTTTCCCTGCAGATAGACACTGAAAACATGATGGTTAAAATGAGTGGTGTGATGATCTGATTAGTACTGGAAAAACTTCCCCTTGGATGTGTTAACATTAAAATTAGGAAGGCCTTAAAAAGAGGGCAAAAAGTTATTTGTATAATGTGGCTTACTTTCAATTATGTTCTACAATTAGGATGTTTTTAAGTTATAAAGATGTTAAATCTAGCTTTGTGGTATAGTAAAGGTGACTGTAATTCTTGCATTAAGGAAAATTGTCATTTGAGTTTAAAATTTTTAATGTGTGTCTGTTTTAAAACAAGCAGCCAAGAGACAATGAGTGACACTTGGCCTCAAGATTTCAAGGGATCTTTTCAAAATACAAATAAAAACTAAAGTATAAAATATTAAAGGTGATTAATAAGAGGTTTAAAAAAATAGGGAATGGATTTTTTGATATAAAGTTTAAATGTAAAATCATTCTTGACATTGGCCTCAATGTACAAAAAAAAAAAAATAGGATTATCAAAATGATTGCTATTCTAGTTTGCTCTTATAGGTTTTTTAAGTTTCCAGCAAGCCCAGAGCAAAGCACAGAGGATTCCTACAGTTTGTCAGATGTAACTTTGACTCTTAATAAGTTTCAGTCTGTGTAGGAATTTACAGCCCAGCATGAGGTGTGACAGTCCCTTGGAGCCACTGAGAGACCCAGCTGTTGCGGTTGCTGCTGCTGTTGCTGCATACCTTAATGGGTAAAGTTCAACGACGGCCTGACAGTCAACTGGAGAAACTCCTGCTTGATTCCATCACCTGAATCTGCTTCCTGGTTGAATGCTGCTAAATCTAAGATCTTGTGGGACATTCTTTTGGTTGATATACAAAAATCCTCTCTATTCCCACAGTGGATATTGGGGACAAGGATATCACTGGCTTGCTTGTCTTAGGCATTTCAGTGCATAGTGACTGAAAATCCACTCTAGGGTCACAGCCTAGTTTGACTCTGATATGGTAATAACCTGAGTGTGTTATCAATAGAGGTAATACTCTTAGCCTTAAAATCTAGCAAGCTTCTGCATCACGGTGGTGCCTTAAGGTTGTTCTAAGATAAAGGTTCCACAAGCCAAAGGAAAATTGCGCAGTTTTAAACTCCAGCCACAAAGATGCTCAAGGAATTGTAAAGAAAGAGGGTGGTAAAGAAAGCCTTGGGAAAGGAATTGTAAAGAAAGAAGGAAGTAAAGAAAGCCTTGGAAAGAGAATTGGGGAAATTTGAAAAGTAAGCATTGTCTTTAAGACAAATCTCAGAAAGTTTAAGTATGTCGCAAATGGTATGAGTATGTCTTAAAATTGGAGCTTTACAAGTACAGCTGGTGTAAAATTGATACACGGAGTCAGGACTGGTGAAAATTAAAAAAAAAAAAAAAAAGGTGCAAATGCCACGCCGACCCCAGTAGAGTCTGCTTAGCATGGGAAACCATCTATCAGACCATGATAGGGGCCTCGAGACCTATCTCTGAGTTTTGGGACTTCACTGAAGTCTACCTCAGAGAATGGGGCTTTACAGAAACCTATCTCCAAGTTTTGGGACTTCACCGAAGTCTACCTCGGAGAATAGGGCTTCTAAGAGGCCTACTCCTGGGAAAAGGCTGGAAAAACCCCTGGGAAAAGATGTGTTTCTGTCTTTCTTCTCCTCATAAAGAGTGCCTATTAATCTTTTACTGTTTCTACTGCTCATTGTACTTACTCATTGTCAACGTTCCCTTATTCAAAGCTCTTAAGAGTGTTTGACGACTCCAATATCTGATGAGTGTCTTAAAAATATGACTAACTCACCAGAGTTCAGTGCTACCCTGAAACCCCTCTTATGGAGGCTAGTAGACAAGTTATAAGTAAAAGTATTGGGGGCTTCACAAAGTCACTCCAGCAGAAGGAATTGTAAGAAATTTAAAAAAAGTTGTAGGTGCGGCTAGAATAGAAAGAATGTATGGCAATTGCTGAGATAACTACTTAGGAGAAAGAACTTCCTCATTTACTAAGAGACTTGCTAAATCTAAGTCTCCTTGGTGCTTACTATTAAACAAGAAACAGGAAAGATCTTAATGGGACAGTTAAGGCCTCTATAGAAAAAAAGTAGTGGTTAATTGGTGACAATCATCGAAACCCATTGTATTTCTTAAAAATAGAGGTAAAGCCAGAAACAAGTGCCTATCAGGCGACCAGCTGGTGACAGCCCAAGAATGAAGCCCTGCAGCAAGATTGTGTAACCTTTTGCCCTTTCTTCTGGAGACTTTTTGCTATAAAAGTTTGTTATCCTCTGCATTAAATCGCACTCAGCACTCAGCACTCAGCATCCACTCCTAATGTGTGTGAGTTGTCTGTTTGCCATCTCCCCATCCTATTCCAGGTTCCTCCCCTAGGTATCCTCCGTCGTCCCGACAGAACCCGGTCCGCGGCACTGTAGCCTCTTTAGTACATCACGCCTCTGCAGCACTTGTTGGAACTTGCAGATTCTGTCCTTCCTGTTGCTCCTCTATGTCCAGAGTGCTTCCAGCTTCTCCAAAAACTCTGTGTTCACTTGCTCCAGGTCATAGAAGCTTCTGTTCTTTTCCTTGAGCTGAAGTGTTACATCAGCTGTTCAAACAACATTTCAGTATCCTTCTGTAAGTAGTAACCACAGAAGCCACCATCTCCAGCTCCCCAATGCACTACTTTGCGGCCTGTTGGCAGCTGGTGAGACCTTCGTGCTTCATTTCTCTGTCATCGGCCACGAGCTGCATGTGGGCTGGTGCCGATTGTAAATCACTTTCTGCTAAAACCAACCACTGTATGGGTAGCTTGTGGATGTCTAGCTCTGTTCTCGGTGCTTTGTGCACTTGGGCTACCTTCTCCTTCTCTTTCGCTTGTCAATCCTGCAGGTCTTACTTTTCCTGCTTCAGTGGTTGGATCTTGGCACAGAGCACCTGGTTTCTTCTTTTGATGCAGTCCAGCGAAGGCACCACATGTCGGTAGCACCTCTGCAGATTCTTGGTGGTATCTGGACCCTTGACACTCAGGACCCTGGTGGCTGTGACTGTGTCCAAAGGCAGGGGAGGCCTGTGGTAAGCATCACCTTTGGCCAGACCCTCTGTTGAATCACCCTCCCCAGTGGTGTTTGTGTTTGGAATCCTTCCCTTTTTTGTATTCTTTGTTTCCTTGAATGTTGAAGGTCTGACATGAGGATGCTTCTGCTGGTGTTCTGGCAGTAGTTTGTTGCCCTCAGCTCTGTCTCAGAGTCTTGTTGTTTCAGACATCTGAGCACTTGGATGGGAAAGGTGGGCTGGTCACATTCCCAGGCTCTGGAAAATCCTCTATTCTCCCACTCACTGACTAGGATGCCAATTTCCTATTGTACTCCAAATTCGCCTCGAGACTCTTGCTTACCACTCAGTTACCTCTACCTTCCGCAACTTCTGGTAGTAGTGTCAACCAACAGACAGCCGGATGGCTACACATATTCTTGTGTATGTCTGTTTGTTGCCAGTCCCGGACATTGAACTCAGGACCTAGGCACAGTTCGTGAGCTGCTTTTGCTCAAAGATACCCCTCTACCATTGGAGCCACATGGCTCTACTTCTGGATTTGTTGACACTGAAGTTGGACAGGCATCTCAAGTACTTTCCAGCCTAGGATGACTTTGACCATGAATCTCCTTTCACAGCTTTGTAAGTATCATGGAGGACTGTTGAGAGCCACTGGTGCCTACTTAATCATTGGTCTTGCTGATATTCTTGGACAGACCAGTGAATTCCCTATCTTCGGGTGTAAGTGGTGGGAGCTGGAGCCCACAATTCGAATCCTGGTCTTGCCACCTCCAAATGGCAGGAAATGCTAAAAAACTCATTTTTTTCCAGAAAAGGTGCCATATAAATCTTTCTTTTTTAATTTTAATTTTAATTTTTTGTGAACATACTGTAGATAGGGGTTACAATTACATGGGTAAGATAATGAGTACATTTCTTATAAAGAATTGCAGCCTCCTCCTTTGTTTACCCTTCACATCCCTTCCCAGCCTATCCACCACCCCCACTGCCAATCCTCCCCATCTCCCCCTCACCAAAGTTGTAAAGTTCGTTTTCGACATGACAACTTGTACTTCTCAGTGTTGCAACAAGTCCACCAGTATCCTTAAACAATTTGGTTTTCCCCATCTCCTCCAGAAGTTATACCTACATCAAATATAGTGAAAGCAGGGGTTATAGTGTGGGGGAGGGACATACAAAGAAACAAAGAAATAATCTTATAAATGTGTTAAAAACAAATTCATGAAAGAAAAAAAACATTAAAATACATATCTAAGGGTTCATTTTCCTAATATCACATTATTTAACCTTTTCTGCTTGACTCATACACATACTAGATATTGCAAATAAGGTAAACCATGGTAACTATTTTTGGATTGCCTCTTCTATTTCCTTGAAGAATGAGGTTGGAGTTTTGATAGGTATCACATTGAATTTGTAGATAGCCTTGGGAAATATTGCCATTTTCATGATGTTAGTCTTTCCAATCCAGAATCATGGGAGGTTTTGCCATTTTCTAAGTTCTGTTTTGATTTTATTTTTCAAGATTTTAAAGTTTTCATCATAGAGGTCCTTCACTTCTTTGGTAAAGTTAACTCCTATGTATTTTATTTTTTGTGGGGCTATTACAAATGGAGTTGCTTTCCTAATTTCAGCCACACTTTTCTCATTGTTGGCATACAGAAAAGCCATTGATTTTGGGGGGTTAATTTTATACCTTGCTACTTTGCCAAAGTTTTGAATTAGCTTGAGTAATTTGGGAGTGCAGTCTATGGGATTCTTTAAATACAAGATCATGTCATCTGCAAAGAGGGAGAATTTTATTTCTTCTTTCCCTATTTGGATCCCCTTTATGTTTGCATCTTTTCTTATTGCTGTAGCTGGCATTCTAATACTAGATTGAAGAGAAGTGGAGAGAGGGACATCCTTGTCTTGTTCCTGAGTTAAGAGGAAATGCTTTTAGTTTTTCAACATTAAGTATAATACTGGCTGTAGGTTTGTCATATACAGCCTTTATTGTATTGAGGAATGTTCCATGGATTCTTAATTTTTCGAAAACCTTCACCATAAAGAGGTGTTAGATGTTGTCGAATGCTTTTTCTGCATCAATTGAGATAACCATGTGGTTCTTATTCTTGCTCCTGTTGATGTGATGAATAGTATTAATTGACTTGCATATATTGAACCATCTTTGCATACCTGAAATGAATCCTGTTTGATCGTGGTGTATGATTTTTTGGATGAATTGTTGAAGTTGATTGGCTAAAATTTTGTTGAGAATTTTTGCATCAATATTCATCAAAGCAATGGGTCTATAGTTCTCTTTCTTTGATGAGTCCCTGCCTGGTTTTTGGATGACGGTTATGATGGCTTCATAGAAGGTGTTTAGTAGTGAACTTTCTCTTTCAATTTCATTGAAGATATGGAGGAGTATTGGTGTGAACTCTACTTTGAAGGCCTTGTAGAATTCTCCTGTAAAACCATCTGGTCCTGGAATTTTCTTAGCTAGAAGGTCTCTTATTGCAGTTTCTATTTCAATTCTTTTTTGTTTATATTTTATTTTATTTGTGAACAAACTGTACAGAGGGCTTACAATTACATGGGCAGGATAATGCGTACATTTCTTACCAAGAATTGCAGCCTCCTCCTTTTGTTTACCCTTCACGTCCCTTCCCAGCCTCCCCCCTACCCCCCAATCCCAATCATTCTCCTTCCCACCCATTCCTCCGCCCCCGCACCGACGTTGTAAAGCTCGTTTTGGACATGACAACTTGTAGTTCTCATTGTTGCAACAGGTCCACCTGTATCCTTAATCAACTGGTTTTTCCTGATCTCCTCCTCAAGTTATACTGACATCAAATATAGTGAAAGCAGGGGTTATAATGTGGGGGAGGGACATACAAAGCAACAAAGAGATAATCTTATAAATGCATTAGAAACACATGCATGAAAGAAAAAAACATTAAAATACATATCTAAGGGTTCATTTTCCTGACATCACATTATCTGACCTTTTCAGCTTGACTCATGCATATAATAGATATTGCAAATAAGGGAAACCATGGGACCTATGTTTCTTTGGGCCTGGCTTACTTCACTTAATACAATTTTTTCCAAGTTTTTCCATTTCCTAACAATGGGGCAATGTCATTCTTTCTGATGGAGGCATAGAATTCCATTGTGTATATATACCACATTTTCTTGATCCACTCATCTACTGAGGGGCATCTGGGTTGGTTCCATATCTTATCTATGGTAAATAATGCTGCAATAAACATAGTTGTCCTGATAGCTTTAGTGTGGTCTTGTTTGTAAACATTTGGGTAAATCCCCAAAAGTGGGATTGCTGGGTCATAGGGGAGTTCTATGTGAAATCTTTTGAGGAACCTCCATACTGCTTTACAAAGTGGTTGAACAAGTTTACATTCCCAGCAACAATGAAGTAAGGTTCCTTTCTGACCACATCCCCTCCAGCATCTGTTGTTTTTAGAGTTCTTGATTTTTGCCGTTCTAACAGCAGTGAGGTGATATCTCAATGTTGTTTTGATTTGCATTTCATTTATGGCTAGGGATGTTGAACATTTCTTCATGAGTCTATTGGCCATCCTTCTTTCTTCTTCAGAGAAGTTTCTCTTCAACTCTTTCGCCCACTTATTTATTGGGCAGTTGTTTCTTTGAGGATTTGTTGTTGGGGGAATTAATTTTTTGAGTTCCAAGTATATTTTAGATATGAGACCATTGTCCATTGTATGGCTAGTAAAGATCTTCTCCCAATCCGTGGGCTTTCTATTGATCTTGCTAGCTATGTCATTTGCCCTGCAGAAGCTCTGCAACTTTATGCAATCCCATTTGTCCAACCTTTCTTTGATTTGTTGTGTTTCCTGGTCTCTATTCAAAAAATTTTGGCCTGAGCCAAGGAGACCTAGGGTTTCTCCTATTCCATCCTGTAATGTTTTCAGAGTGTCTGCTTTGACTTCAAGGTCTTTGATCCATTTGGAGTTGATTCTGGTGCAGGGTGATATATAAGGATCTAGCTTAAGTTTTCTACATGTAGTTAACTAATTTTGCCAGCACCATTTACTGAAGAGGCTGTCTTTGTTCCATTCTATTGTTTTAGCTCCCTTATCGAAGATTAGATGGCTATAGGTCTGTAGGTTTATTTCTGGGTATTCAATACTATTCCATTGGTCCTGAGGTCTGTTCTTATGCCAATACCAAGCTGTTTTGATTACTATGGCTTTATAGTAGAGTTTGAAATTTGGTATTGATATTCCTCCAGCAGTGTTCTTTCCATTGAGGAGCGTTTTTGCTATTGGGGTCTTTTATTGTTCCATATGAATTTTTGGATTGCCTCTTCTATTTCCTTGAAGAATGAGGTTGGAATTTTGATAGGTATTGCGTTGAATTTGTAGATAGACTTGGGAAATATTGCCATTTTCACGATGTTAATCTTTTCAATCCAGGAGCAAGGGAGGCTTTGCCATTTTCTAAGTTCTGTTTTGTTTTTATTTTTCAAGATTTTAAAGTTTTCATCATAGAGGTCCTTCACTTCTTTGGTAAAGTTAACTCCTATGTATTTTATTTTTTGTGGGGCTATTACAAATGGAGTTGCTTTCCTAATTTCAGCCACACTTTTCTCATTGTTGGCATACAGAAAAGCCATTGATTTTTGGGGGTTAATTTTATAACCTGCTACTTTGCCAAAGTTTTGAATCCGATTGAGTAATTTGGGAGTGGAGTCTATGGGATTCTTTAAGTACAAGATCAAGTCATCTGCAAAGAGGGAGAGTTTTATTTCTTCTTTCCCTATTTGGATCCCCTTTATGTCTGCATCTTGTTTTATTGCTGTAGCTAGGCATTCTTATGGTAGATTGAAGAGAAGTGGAGAGAGTGGGCATCCTTGTCTTGTTCCTGAGTTAAGAGGAAATGGCTTTAGTTTTTCACCATTGAGTAAAATGCTGGCTGTAGGTTTGTCATGTACAGCCTTTATTGTATTGATGAATGTTCCATGGATTCCTAATTTTTCCAAAACCTTCATCATGAAGGGGTGTTGGATCTTGTCGAATGCTTTTTCTGCATCTATTGGGATAACCATGTGTTTCTCATTCTTGCTCCTGTTGATGTGATGAATAATATTAATTGATTTGCGTATATTGAACCAGCTTTGCATCCCTGAAATGAATCCTGTTTGATCGTGGTGTATGATTTTTTGGATAAATTGTTGAAGTCAATTGGCCAAAATTTTGTTGAGAAGTTTTCCATCAATGTTCATCAAAGAAATGGGTCTATAGTTCTCTTTCTTTGATGAGTCCCTGCCTGGTTTTGGGATGAGGTTTATGATGGCTTCATAGAATGTGTTGGGTAGTGAGCTTTCTCTTATAATTTCATTGAAGAGTTGGAGGAGTATTGGTGTGAGCTCTGCTTTGAAGGCCTTGTAAAATTCCGCTGTAAAACCAACTGGTCCTGGACTTTTCTTAGCTGGGAAGTCTATTATTGCTGTTTCTATTTCAGTGCTTGATATGGGCCTGTTAAGATAGTTTAACTCATCTTGGTTTAGTTTTGGCATGTCAATATTTGCTAGGAAGAGGTCCATTTCTGTCAAGTTCTCAAACTTATTACCATAAAGTTTTGAGAAGTATTCCCTTATAATGTTCTGAATCTTGGTTTTTTCTGTGGTGATGTTTATATTCTCATCTTTGAGTTTATTAATTTGGGTGTGTTCTCTTCTTTTTCTGATAAGATTTGCTAAGGGTCTGTCAATTTTGTTAAGTTTTTCGAAGAACCAACTCTTTGATTTGTTGATCCTTTCTATAATTTTTTTGGATTCTAATTCATTTAATTCTGATTTAATTTTGATTATTTGCCTCTGAGTACTGCCTTTGCTGTGTCGCAGAGGAGCTGGTAATTTGTGTGTTCATTTTTGTTGAATAGCAAGAACATTTGAATTTCCTTTCTAATCTCTTCCATGACCCACTCTTGGCTCAGCAGTGTGTTGTTCAGCCTCCATGTGATACCGGAATTTCTTTGGTGGCTCTTGGTGTTGAGTTCTAATTTTATTCCCTTGTGGTCAGAGAGAATGCAAGGTATAACTTCAATGTTTCTGAGTTTAGACAAGATTGCTTTGTGGCCTAAAATGTGGTCTATTTTAGCAAACGTCCATGTGTTGCTGAGAAAAACGTGTATTCTGATGCTGCTGGGTTAAATGTTCGGTAGATGTCTGTTAAGTCTAGTTGATCTATGCAATTGTTTAGATCTGCGGTTTCTCTGTTGAGTTTTTGCTGAGTTGATCTATCTAGTGGGGAGAGTGGTGTGTTAAAATCCCCAACAATTAATGTCTTTGGATCTATATGGGATTTGAGGGAAAGTAGTGTTTATTTGATAAATTTGGGTGCTCCATTGTTTGGCGAATAGATATTTAGAATTGTAATATCCTCCTGAAAGAGAGATCCTTTAATCAGTATGAAGCGACCTACTTTATCTCTTCTCACAAATTTTAATTTGAAGTCTGTTTTATCTGATATTAGGATTGCAACTACCGCCTGTTTATGGGGGCCGTTTCCTGGATAGATTTTGTTCCAGCCTTTAACTTTGAAAATGTGTTTGTTTTTACATGCAAGATGTGACTCCTGCAGGCAGCAGATAGAAGGGTCTTGTTTTTTAATCCAACTAGACAGTCTATGTCGCTTAATTGGAGAGTTCAGTCCGTTAATGTTAAGAGATAGGACTGAGAGCTATTTGGGAGTTCCTGCCATGTTATCTACCTTCTTGGGGACTGCAAAAACTAGGTTCTACCTATGGTTCTTGGATTCACAGTTTGGGTGCAGTTTCTTGGCCTTTGTTGCGGTCTTGTTGGTTTTCTATGTGTAGGACATCTTTAAGAATCTTTTGTAGGGCTGGTTTAGTGGAGATGTATTGTTTCAATTTTTCTTTGCTATGGAAGGTTTTTATTTGGCCTTCAGTTATGAAGGAGAGTTTAGCTGTGTACAGTATTCTTGCTTGATAGTTGTTTGTTTTTAGGGCATGGCATACATCATTCCAGGCTCTTCTTGCTTTGATTGTCTCTGCTGAAAAATCTGAGGTGATTCTAATTGTTTTCCCTTTATAGGTGATTACCCTTTTCGCCTTGACAGCTTTAAGGATCTTTTACTTGGTCTGAATTGATCCTGTGTGGATTATAATGTGACGGTGGGATGTCCTATTCTGGTCTTGTCTATTTGGGGTTCTAAAAGCTTCTTGTATCTGAATAGGCCTATATTTTTGTATGTTTGGGAAGTTCTCTGCTAGGATCCTGTTAAACAAATTTCCTAGTCCATTAACTTCTGTTTCTAGGTGCTCCTCTACACCCATTATCCTTAGATTAGGCCTTCTGATGGTGTCTTCCAGGTATTGGATAGATCTATCATATTTCTTGGACTTGTCTTGGATGGTTGTATTTTCTTTCTCTATAATATCTAGGCTGTCTTCAATCCCTGAGATTCGATCTTCTGCATTGTCTAACCTGCTGTCAAGACCCTCTACTTTGTTTTTTATCTCTTTTCCTTCTAGTTGGTCAGCTTTGATGGCTTCAAGTTCTTTGTTGAAGCTCTGTTTTAGGTCTTGTATGAATTTCTTTACTTCCTTAATTTGGTGTCCAGTGTTTGTTCTCAAATCACTTAGTTGAATGGTTATGGTTTCTTTGGACTCCCATTCCTTCTCTTGGGTTCCATTCAGCATTCCCTTTGTGGTCTCCCTGACTTCCTTCAGCTCTTTGTTAATGGATTCCATGAATGCCTTTAGTGATCTTTGTGTATTCTCTACCTGGTCTCTCAATTCCTGTATTACTCTTTGATTAGCTTCTTCCCGTTCATGGGATTCCTGTAATTCTCTTTCCTCTTGTTCGTGGGATCCCTGCAGTTCTCTTTGAGTGTTCTCAGCCTGCTCAGACCATTCCTCCCTTTCTCTTTGACTATTCTCAAGTTGTTCACGCAAATCTTGTATCAGTTTTTGAGTAGCTTCCTCACGCTTATGATATTCCTGTATAAGCTATTGGGATGCCTCCTCTCTCTCCCTTTTCACGCTCATACAGAGTCCTTTGTAAGTTGTCAAACTTCTCATTTATCATGTTTGCCAGCAGTGTTTGTAGAGCTATTTGGGCACTCTCCTCTGGATTATTCATTATCTGTTCTGACCCATGATTATTATGATTGGGACTTGAGATATCCGGATTTGCCATTTTTCTAGTGTTTTTTTGGCTTACTCTGCCCCTTTGAGATGAAAATAGCACCAGTTTTGTTCTAGAACACTATCTTAAGGCAACCCTCAACCAAAGTTTGCATTTGTACAGTCAATAGTCTACAGATACAATCTAGTTCAACAGATACATCTATTCAACATCAAACAACTATATGTTAATGGGCTTCGAACTGCAGAGAAGAATTTGGAAAACCAGAAATTATTATGGTTAGGGAGAGATGTTGTTAAAAAATAGGAATAGATTGGTGTTGGGAGGCACAGGGAGAGTTAACTATGTCCTGATCCCAATGCAGGAAATAGGTTTTGTAGGATGCATGTACAGAGAGAGAAAAAAAGAAGAATGGGAAATGGAAATGAAAAGAGACCAGAAAAAAAAGAGGAACATCAAAATTAATATTATTATGGAGATTAAAAGACCATCTATTTAGAGAGGAATGTGAGTATATTAATAGAAGGGTAGGGACATAGAGGAGAAGTGAAAAACTTAAGAAAATGCTTAAAATATTGTATAGGTATTAAGAGGTAGTACTGCTATTAAGGAATTTAAGTCTCAGAGGTTTTGAATTGAGTAATAAATTTGTGGATTAAGTGTGTACACAATGGGGGATAGGGTCTGCTAGTTAACTATGGGTTTATCTGAGGATGTGCAGGACAAGAGTGAAGTCACATACAGAAGATCAAAAGAGAAGAAAAGTTGAAAAGGATTAGAAAGGGAGAAAAAAGATCAGAAGTTCAGTAGAGCTAGACAAAAAACAAAAAGATAGTTAAGAAAGAAAGAAAAAGAGAAAGAAGACAAGAAAAGAAAGGAAAAATCACATTCATGTGTTCCTAAAATAAAAATTATAAGAGGAAAAAAAAGTTACTGGAAAAAAATAATTTTTTTCAAAAAAGGCAAAAATAAAGATTAATAAAATTTTTAGAAAAGGAAAAAAAATTATATATATATATATATATATGGTACCAAAAAAAAGAAAAAAAGAAAAAAAAAGAAAAGAAGAGGAAGGATAAAAGAAAAAAATGCTCTTTGATTTTTTTTTGTGGGAGGGGTGGGAAGAATCCTGTATCTCCCTTTTGTCTGTAACCAGCCTCTTGTTGGAGTCTCTGGTCAGCTTGAGGTCCTGTGGCTTGATTGGTTTCTTAAGTCAGTTTGTTCAAACAGGCAGAAAAATGCTTTGCTTTATCCAAGATTTTGAGATCCCCCTCCCAGATTAGTTTACTGGGAGGGTGATCTGCTTTGAGAATCACAAAAGAGGGGTATGCAGTGTTGAGGCTAGGTTCTGGGTAGGGTTGAGGCATTTCAAAAATCAGTAGCTTTTTCCTGGGGCTAACACAGAGCCCAGCCTGGAGCCGTTCTCAGGGTTTCTGTTTTTCAATTGATTGTTGAGGCTGCTAGAGGGAGGGGCAGCCCCTAGCTCTGGTTACCCAGTGAGGAAAGCCACTCCAATGTCTGGTGCCTGAGATGGGTGACTTTTCCCTGGATGGAGCCGAGTCTGGCAGGTCACTTCGCCGCCATTAAGTTCTTGTGACCTGCTAAATGACTCGTTTTATTCCAAGGCCTGGGTTGGAGCTGGCAGCTCCTCTGAGCTTTGTCAGTATCCAAGATGGAGATCACCGGTGCTGGGGGGGAGGGGTGGCCTTCCCCCCTCTGCTCCCTGAGAAGGAGTGAGGACGTCGGGCTTCTACTCACGTCGAGTCTTGGATCCTGGGTCGTCTCTGGTCTGCAATCTGCAGGATGAAGATGTAAGCTCCTTGTCGGTTCTTGCTGGTGTTGAGTAGAATCCGCTCGCCTGCTGCGTCTGGCTCCTTTGTCCCGGACTGTCTGTGTGAGTGCTCAGTTATGGCCCGGGCTGCGGACTTTGCCGCGACCCTCGCCACCGCCGCGGCGGCTGCTGGCAAGCTCTCAGATGTGTCTTTTTGCCTTGGCTTCCCCTCTCTTGTCTAACTCTCTGTCCTTTGATGGCACATGTGGTGTGATTCTCTGGCTTAGGACTGCACAGTGGAACTCTAAAACTGCTTTCTATGCAAGAGCTTGTTCAGATTCCAGGTTCTCCTCCGCCATCTTCCCAGAACTCCTCTATTTCAATTCTTGATATGGGCTTGTTAAGATGGTTTAACTCATCTTAGTTTAGTTTTGGTATGTCAGTATTTGCTAGAAAAATGTCCATTTCTTTCAAGTTCTCAAACTTATTAGCATAAAGTTTTGAGAAGTATTCCCTTATAATGTTCTTAATCTTGGTTGTTTCCATGGTGATGTTTCCATTCTCATCTCTAAGTTTATTTATTTGGGTGCATTCTCTTCTTTATCTGATAAGATTTCCTAAGGTTCTGTCAATTTTGTTATTTATTTCGAAGAACCAAGTCTTTGTTTTGTTGATTCTTTCTATAGTTTTTTTGGATTCTAATTCATTTAATTTTGATAAGTCAGAATTAATTAATTAATTAATTTCCATCTACTGTATTAGAGTTTATCTTGCTGCTCTTTTTCAAGAAGGTTTAGATGTGTCATTAAATTGTTGGTTTCAGATCTCCCCAATTTGTTGATGTAGGAGCTCAGAGCTGTAAACTTGGCTCTGAGTACTGCCTTTGCTGTGTCCCAGAGGAGCTGGAAAATTTTGTGCTCATTTTTGTTGAATAGCATGAATATTTGAATTTCCTTTCTAATCTCTTCCACTCGTGATTCAGCAGTGTGTTGTTCACCCTCCATGTGTTACTGGACTTTTTTGGTGGCTTTTGGTGTTTAGTTCTAATTTTGTTCCCTTGTTGTCCGAGAGAATGCAAGGTATAACTTCAATGTTTCTGAGTTTAGACAAGATTGCCTTGTGGCCTAAAATGTGGTCTATTTTAGAAAATGTTCTATGTGCTGCTGAGAAAAACTTGTATTCTGATGCTGCTTGGTAAAATATTCGGTAGATGTCTGTTAAATCTAGTTGATCTATGCAGCTGTTTAGATCTGCAGTTTCTCTGTTGAATTTTTGCTGAGTTGATCTCTCTAGTGGGAAGAGTGGTGTGTTAAAATCCCCAACAATTAATGCCTTTGGATCTATGTGGGATTTGAGGGAAAGTAGTGTTTCTTGGATAAATTTGAGTGCCCCATTGTTTTGGGAATAGATATTTAGAATGGTAATATCCTGCTGAAGGAGAGATCCCTTAATTAGTATGCTCCTGAAGGCAGCAGATAGAAGGATCTTGTTTTTTAATCCACTTGACAGTCTATGTGGCTTAATTGGAGAGTTAATTCCATTAATGTTGATAGATAGGATTGAGTGTTATTTGGGAGTTCCTGCCATGTTTTCCACCTTCTTGGTGGCTTCCAAAACTGGGTTCTTCCTATGGTTCTTGGATTCTCAGTTTGGGTGCAGTTTCTTGGGCTTTATTGTGGTCTTGTTGGTTTTCTATATGCAGGACATCTTTAAGAATCTTTTGTAGGGCTGGTTTGGTGGAGATGTATTGTTTCAATGTTTCTTTGCTATGGAAGTTTTTTATTTGGCCTTCAGTTATTAAGGAGAGTTTAGCTGGGTACAGTATTCTTGCTTGATAGTTGTTTGATTTTATGGCATGGCATACATCATATCAGACTCTTGTTGGATTGTCTCTGCTGAGAAATGTGAGGTGATTCTAATTGTTTTCCCTTTATTTGTGATTAATCTTTTCTACTTGACAGCTTTAATGATCTTTTCCTTGGTCTGAATTGATCCTGTGTGGATTATAATGTGATGGTGGGATGTCCTATTCTAGTCTGGTCTATTTGGAGTTCTAAAAGCTTCTTGTATCTGAATAGGCCTACCTTTTTGCATGTTTGGGAAGTTCTCTTCTAGGATCCTGTTAAACAAGTTTCCTAGACCATTAACTTCTGTTTCTAGGATCTCCACTGCAACCAATATCCTTAGATTAGGCCTTTGGATGATGTCTTCCAAGTTTTGGATAGATCTATCATATTTCTTGGACTTGTCTTGGATGGTTTTATGTTCTTTCTCTATAATACCTAGTATGTCATCAATCCCCGAGATTCGATCTTCTGCATGGTCTAACCTGCTGTCAAAACTTTCTACTTCGTTTTTTATTTCTTTTCCTTCTAATTGGGCAGCTTTGATGGCTTTAAATTCTTTGTTGAAGCATTGTTTTAGATCTTGTATGAACTTCTTTACTTCCTTAATTTGGTGTTCAGTGTTTATTCTCAAATCACTTAGTTGATGGGCTATGGTTTCCTTGGGCTCCCATTCCTTCTGTTGGTTCCATTCAGCATTTCCTTTGTGGTCTCCCTGAATTCCTTCAACTCTTTGTTAATGGATCCCATGAATGCCTTTAGTGATCATTGTGTATTCTCATCCTGCACTCTCAATTACTGTATTACTCTTTCCTTAGGTTCCTCCCACTCCCATTCATTACATTCCTGTATTTCTCTTTGAGTGTTCTCCGCCTGTTAACGCCATTCCTGCCTTTCTGTTTGAGTATTCTCAAGCTGCTCACGCAAATCCTGTATCAGTTTTTTAGTAGCTTCCTCACGCTCATGATATTCTTGTATAAACCTTTGGATTGCTTTCTCTCTCTCCCTATCACGCTCATACAGAGTCCTTTGTAGGTTTTCAATCTTTTCCTGCATTGACCTTTTGTTTGCCTCCTCTCTCTCCCTATCACGCTCATACAGGGTCCTTTGTATGTTTTCAAACTTTTCATTTATCATGTTTGCCAGCAGTGTTTCTAGAGCTATTTGGGAACTCTCCTCTGTATTATTCATTATCTGTTCTGTCCCCTGCTTATCATGAGTGAGAGTTGAGATACCCAGACTTGCCATTTTTCTTCTGTTTTTCCGGCTTACTCTGCCCATTTCGGATAAAAATAGCACCAGTTTTGTGCTAGAACACTAACTTAAGGCAAGCATCAACCAAAATCTGAATTTGCACAGTCAATAGTCTGCAGATACAATCTAGTTCAACAGATACATCTATTCAACATCAAACAACTATATATTAATGGGGTATGAACCGCAAAGATGAATTTGGAAAACCAGAAATTATTAGGGTT